>NC_041390.1:370142394-370487437 GCF_002162155.2 Triticum dicoccoides
CTTCAGTTAGCAGCAGCAGCGAAGGAATCGCTTGATCGGGTTCAATTAACAGCCATCGATCGATCACTCGGGGTTAGTAACGCGTAGCCTGTAGTGCAATCGCTCGGGTTCAGTTAGAGCCCAACGCCTCACTCGGGTTCAGTAAGAGCCAACGCCTCGCACACATGCGCGTACACGTACGAGATAAGCACGCATCGCTCGGCCCCCGACCTCCCACCGTAACCGGGAACTCCCCAAAAATTTCCTCCCCCTCGCTTCTACCATGGTTTTTTCCGTCATGGACGGCCCAAAGAATGTCATGCAGCTACGTCTCCGGCCCGCCCAGGACGAAAAGCCCATTTTTTGTCATAGAAGTAGGACCCACCACATCTATGATGATACCGGGTTTTGTCACAATTATCATCATGGAAGTGTCATATGTATAACAGAAAAAAATTCGTTCGGCCCAAAATGTAACGGGTGTGTCTTTTTTTAGTGCACCAAGCAATTGCAATTCAACTTATTCAGCAGAGTTTAAGTAAGAGCTCCACATACTCAACCATCATATTGTCTTCTATGATTGCTAACACTCACCGCATACACATGAGCAAAACGTTTCAACCAGACACATAGAAAGATAGGGGCTTATAGTTTTGCCTCCCAACGTATTCACCTCAAGGGTGTTGTCAACAATAATAACTCATGCTACCCATATCCAACTGGATATATGTGCCTAGATCTTCCCTCAGCACATGATGCTTGCCAAAATATAAAAATAAAAAGGAATAGATAGAAAAACTTTGACTCTTTGCATAAAAGTAAATACTGAAAAGTAAAATATTGGCCCTTCATAGAGGGAAGCAGAGGATGCCATGCGCTTATTTGTTTGTATGCTCAATCCCTTAGTGCAAAAGAACGTCACGTTATATTGCCCCTTATGATAGCAACCTTTATTATGCAGTTTGTCGCTTTTATTCTTTGCCATCACAAGTTCATACAATGCTCAATTTTCTCTTACGCTAAATGATCTAACACTTCTAGAAGTAATTTGAGCAGCATCGAGAAAGTCGATGGCGATAGGCGGCGGCAAGCGGAAGTGGCGAAATGCGGTGGGGTTTGCCGGCAGCCTGGCGGCGGCGGCAGGCGTCAAGCTAAGTGGTTACCGCCGCCATAGGAAGTGCCATGCATAGATGCGGAGGAGCTTGTGCAGGTGTGAATGGGGACCGGAGGGGGTGGCTGGCGGGGTGAGGGTTTTTGTTACATGGGGATGGTGAGGGTTTTCTTCTTTCTTTTTTGAATTGGGTGGTGAGCGTTTTATGTCTCACAAAGAATTTCAGAGGCAACGGTTTGCTAGAGCCAACCGTGTGTGATTGACGCAACAGGCAAAATGAAAGTCATTGCACACGGTTCCAATTTTGGGAACCGTCTGTGATTGACGTACTACCTCCATCCTGGTTTATTGGTCCCCTTTGTAATTTGTACCAAAATTTTGACCAAATATGTAACTAAGAAATGTTTATGCATGTCACCAAAAATTATATCATTGAACACTATGCTCAAATATGCATCCAACGATATATATATTTTGCTGACATGCACTAACATTTTGTCAGTTAAATCTTTGGTTAAAATTTAACACAATCGTCTATGTACAGACCAATCTTGAAGAAAATAATGGCACAAACATGTGTAGGTCATTCAAAATCAATTATCAAGTCCTGGCTAGGAATTATTAGCACGAACACTAACCCTAGTCAGATTACTAGCACAAATCATTTGCACAAATGAAACAACTAATCACTTATCACTTCTACCATTCAAACAATCAATACACTACACGGATGTAACGAAACTTACTCAGATTTCATGGATTTGGAGAACATAACCATAGGATTTCTATTCAAAAATGGGGGAGGCAGGAGTAACCAGAGAAACCATAGGATCTATTGGATACATAAATGGGTATAGATGACTAACTAGTTGTCCGTCATTGTCGGAGTCATCGCCGGGGTCGTCGCCTGTGTCATCACCAGAGTCGGTGTGGAACTCCGCCTCCGGCTGTGGAAGCTCGACGCTCTCGACGATGTCAGGGTGCAGAGATAACTTGCTGGCTATGTCGGCAACCTCTACCTCCATCTCCACGCCATGCTCCAGTGCTTCAGCAGCCCCGGCGTCGCCACTCCCTCCGAGGGGGTGCTTCGGCGGCATCCTCATACACTAATGTCTTTGAGGACTGAGAGCATCGTCGAGGATGCGGGCGGAGAGAGAGGGTTGTGTGTGTGGCGAGGATGAGGGGTGCGGCCGCTCGGGCGCACCATTAATATGGAGTACTGGGAGAGAGGCGGGCAGCGGTCAAACTGCTGGTTCACCTCCTAGTGAGCCCGCGCACCATACTACTGGCATACCTACCGTCATTTCACACAGCTACTCGCACGCCTCCCGATGACACTGCGCAGAAAGCACGCCTCCGTCAATTCACACACCTCCAGGCACGCCTCACGGTCTGCCTGTGCGGTGGACTGTTCGCATGCGTCCCGTGAACTCATGTCTGCTCGCACGACACACGGGTCGCATGGCAGCACGTATCTTGTTTTTCTATTTGGATGATTAATGCTGCCGGTTTATTGCTTAACCGAAGCATAACATGTATCCATTGTTGGTCTAACACTCACGGTTTGAATAAATAATCCATTTTGGATATTGGTTCCCAATTATTAATAATCTCTCGTTTGTAATTAGATAAAGATTACATCAAAACTGGTCTCAAATTTGACAAAAAGTAAGTACAATGCCACTTTGTATTGGTGTCCATATGAAAACACGATAAGTTTCATGAACTTCAAATAAGTTTTGGATGTACTAGAATTTAAAAATCAAGATTCTCAATATTTGAAATTTCTTGCACGGGCAGTAAACATGCACCCAGTGAGACACATGTGTTTTCGCAATCCATTTAGGTGCACTGTCACGTGTGCATGTAGCTCAAATTTGATTTGCACATTATACCCGTAGAAAATCAATCAATTAATGTACTAAAACGTCTTAATAATCTCTGTTTTTTGAAAATTAAAATGTCCCTCCTTTGGTAAGATATGTTCACCATAGGATAATTTAACATGCATCGTAGTTGTGGTGGATTCGTGGTGTGTGTGTGCGTGTGTGCGTCTGGGGGTGCCGGGTGGCTCGCAGTACACTACGAGTTGTGATCCACTGTGTGGGTTGGCCGTTTTGTCAGGCAGGTGCCACATAAGAGTCGTGAATTTGTTATTTAAAACATTACACAACCCTTTCATACATACATGTTTTTGCCACATGCAGTCGATGGTTGTCCTACACAACACTCGATACTCGCGTGTGACGCTTTCTGTGGGCCCGCAAGGTCGTCGTCCATCACATTCACGAACAGCCGACTGATGACCCACAAGTATAGGGGATCAATTGTAGCTCTTTTCTATAATTAAGAGTGTCGAACCCAACGAGGAGCAGAAAGAAATGACAAGTGGTTTTTAGCAAGGTAATGTGTGCAAGTGCTGAAATTGGAATTAGCAGAGTAGTTTGATAGCAAGTTAATTTGTAACGAGCAAGTAACGATAGTAGCAATAGAAGTGCAGCAAGGTAGCCCAATCCTTTTGAGGCAAAAGACATGACAAAATGGTTTCTTATGATAAGCAAAATGGTTCGATTCGTGTTTGCTACTTTGATAATTTGATATGTGGGTGGACTGGTGCTTAGGTGTTGTTCATACTTGAACAAACCTCCTACTTATGATTAACCCTCCCGCAAGCATACGCAACTATGAGAAAAGTATTCAGAATAAATTCTAACCATAGAATTAAAATTTTGGATCCAATCCGTCCCTTACGGAATAGCGCATAAACTAGGGTTCAAGCTTCTGTCAATCTCACAACCCATCATCTAATTGCTACTCCACAATGCATTGCCTTAGGCCCAAATATGGTGAAGTGTCATGTAGTCGACGTTCACATGACACAACTAAGGGAATCACAACATACATACTATCAAAATATCGAACACATATCAAATTAACATGATTACTTGCAACATGATTTCTCCCGTGACCTCACGAACAAAAGTAACTACCCACAAATGATAATCATGCTCAAGATCAAAGGGGCATTAAATAGAATATTGGATCTTAACATATAATCTTCCACCAAATAAACCATATAGTAATCAACTACAAGATGTAATCAACACTACTAGTCACCCAGAAGCACCAATCTATAGTTCTGGTAACAAGATTGACACAAGAGATGAACTAGGGTTTGAGATGAGATGATGTTGTTGAAGATGTTGATGGATATTGCCCTCCCCAAGATGGGAGAGTTGTTGGTGATGATGATGACGATGATTTCCCCCTCCGGGAGGGAAGTTCCCCCGACAGAATCGCTCTGCCGGAGGGCAAAAGTGCTCCTGCCCAAGTTCCGCCTTGAGACGGCGGTGCTCCATCCCGAAAGTCCTCTCCTTTTTTTTCTAGGTCAGAATGACTTATATACTAAAAGATGGGCACCGGAGGTGGGCCTGGGTGAGCACAACCCACCAGGGCACTCCTAGGCTCCCTGGCGCGCCTAGGTGGGTTGTGCCCACCTGGTGGGCCCCCTCTGGTAGTTATTTGCTCCAATATTCTTCAAATATTTGATAAAAAATCTCCGTGAAGTTTCAGCTTGTTTGGAGTTGTGCAGAATAGGTGGCCTGACGTAGCTTTTCCAGGTCCAGATTTCCAGCTGCCAGAATTCTCCCTCTTTGTGTATACCTTGCATATTATGAGAGACGAGGTATTAGAATTACTCCAAAAAGCATTATTATGTTTAAAAACATCGTACATAACAATAATAAAACATGATGCAAAATGGACGTATCAACTCCCCCAAGCTTAGACCTCACTTGTCCTCAAGCGAAAAAACATGTCCACAAGCTTAGAGAGAGAGAGAGGTGTCAATAAAAACAAAATGCGAACATAGAAGCGTCATGTTCATTATTATAACAACAACAAACTTAAAAATAAAATTTTTATCATAGACTTCTCATGAATAAGTGACAATTCATCACACTATTGAAGTATAAAGAAAAAACTCTATTAAAACCAACAAACTATGTTCTCAGTCAACTTTGCAACTACAATTCATCATCTTTTCAGGAAGGGTCACGTATCGGAGCCTTTGGGCGAGTCCACATACTCAACCATCACATAGTCTTCTATGATTGCTAACACTCACTACATACACATGAGCAAAACGTCTCAACCGGACACATAGAAAGATAGGGGCTTATAGTTTCGCCTCCCAACTTATTCACGTCAAGGGTGATGCCAACAATAATAACTCATGCCATCTATATTCAGCTGGACATATGTGCCTAGATCTTTCCTCACCACATTATGCTTGCCAAAGGAGAAAAATAAAAAGGAATAGAAGGAAAACTTTTACTCTTTGCAGAAAAGTGAATACATTAAAGTAAAATATAGGCCCTTCGTAGAGGGAAGCAGAGATTGCCATGCGCTTATTTGTTTGTATGCTCAACCCCTTAGTGCAAAAGAACATCACGTTGCATTAGCCCTTGTGATAGAGACCTTTATGATGCAGTCTGTTGCTTTTATTCTTCACCATCACAAGTTCGTGGAACACTCAATTTTCTCTTACACAAAATGATCTCACACTTTTAGAAGCAATTTTTATTGCCTGTTTGCACCGATGAAAACTTACTTGAGGGACTTGCTCAATCCCTTGGTAGGTATGGTGGACACTTGAAGATAAGATTTGGGTTTAAGGGTTTTTCGATGTGCAAGTAGTATCTCTACTTAGTGCGGAATTTTTGGCTAGCAAAGATAGGGGCAAGCACCACATGTTAAAGGATCCATGACAATATGACTTCTATGTGAATATAAACAAACATAAACAATTAGGTTGTCTTCCTTGTCCAACGTCAACAATTTTGGCATATAATGTTTTGATGAGGGCTCACAATCACAAAAGATTTCTAGGATAGTATATTTATATGTGAATCTTCTCTTCCCTTATTAATTCTTCATGAGTTGCATCATTGACTAATGCTATGTTTGTCAATCTCTAATAAAATTTTCTACTTATACTTTTCCTTATGTGGTGTCATCACCTACCATAAGATTAGTATATGATCTTTTTGATTTATTTCCTTTCTTTTATTTATTTCCTTTCCTTTTATACTTTTATTTGCAACGTTAAAGTAAAGAAAGCAAAAATTCAGACTAACTTTATTATATATCTTGCACACGATTAAAGTATAGATCACTAAGCAAACTCTCGAAAAGGAAGGAATCAAACTAAACTTTTATTCATCTAAAGAACATGATCAAACTAAAATAAGTAAAGGAAAACATATAGTGGGATGATATGATACCGGGGCACCTCCCCCAAGCTTGGCGGAAGCCAAGGGGAGTGCCCTTACCCAATACTCAATTCTCCTATGGTTATGAAGAAGAAGGTGGTGGTAAAGAGATCTTGTCCTCGGATTTCCATGGCATTGGTCCACCATCATAAGAGGAAGATTGAGTCTCATGGGTCCTGCAACTAGCAGCCAAACTCATACCTTTAAACCTCGGCTCATAAATACTTCATTTTGGAGATCATAGATCTGGCTTCGGAGGAAGTTGATTTGCTCGTTGAGGGTGAAGATGATGTCCTTCACAGGCTTGCCATCTACCTTGAGATCACGGGAGAGGTTTGTGATCATGAGGTGATTGGCGTTGAGTCCACGCTCCACCATCACCTTGCACCGGAAGACATATTGTTCCATACTTTCAAGTCTGGCCTCCACAGTTCCCGTCCCCTTGGGACATGGCACATCGCGAAGGTGAAGCACCCTCTCATGCATCTAGATGACCTGAGGGTGTTGCACCACCTCCTGCAGATAGGGGTTGATGACGTTCTTGAAGAACTTGTCCTTGGAGGAGCTTGAGGTGGGCAAGGTAGATGGGATCTAGCAGAAAACAACAAGAAAAGAGAACAGAGGACTTCTTCGTGATACAGTGGTTAACAGGTTTGGGAAGTATATATAGATTTTTTATCTTGGGGGACAAGAAAACGGAAGAAAAATGGAGTTCAGAAGGTGTCCTAGGTGGGCACAACCCACCTGGGCACGCCAGGTGCATGGCGTGCCCTAGTGTCTTGTGCCCACCAGGTTACGCTTCCCGGCAGTTTCTCATTTTCCTATTTTTCTAAATATTCCAAAACTGACAAAAATAATTTTGCGGATTTTTTGGAGTCTGTTTACTTACCCTATCACGTACCTCCTTATTTTCGCGATTCTGGAGTGTTTCAGAAGGATTCTTTTATGTGTTCTTTCGGTGCCATAGTTTGGATAATATTACTTTCAACATTAATGGTGCACGTGAGATATAATGTTCTATTCGTTGCCCATTGACAACCTTCGGGTTTGTACCTTCGGCATTATTTATTTTGATGGCTCCAGGCCGATAAATCTCCTCAATAACATAGGAGCCTTCCCATTTTGAGAGGAGTTTTCCTGCAAAGAATCTGAAACGAGAGTTGTACAAAAGAACGTATTCTCCGACTTTAAACTCACGCTTTTGGATTATTTTGTCATGCCATATTTTATCCTTTTCTTTCAATACTTTTGCATTTTCATAAGCTTGGGTTCTCCATTCATCTAATGAGCTAATATCAAATAACCTCTTTTCTCAGCAAGTTTAAAATCATAATTGAGCTCTTTGATGGCCCAATATGCTTTATGTTATAACTCAAGAGGCAATTGACAAGCTTTTTCATAAACCATTTTATAAGGAGACATACCCATAGGATTTTTATATGCTGTTCTATAAGCCCAAAGTGCATCATCTAATTTCTTAGACCAATTCTTCCAGGGCCTATTGACAGTCTTTTGCAAAATTCATTTTATTTCTATGTTGCTAAGTTCAACTTGACCACTAGACTAGGGATGGTAAAGGTGATGCAATTCTATGGTTAACATCATACTTGGCAAGCATTTTACGGAAAGCACCATGAATAAAGTGTGAACCATCATCAGTCATTAAATATCTAGGGATTCCAAACCTTGGGAAAATAACTTCTTAAGCATTTTAATAGAGGTGTTGTGATCAGCACTGCTGGTTGGAATAGCTTCTACCCATTTAGTAACATAACCAACAGCAACCAAAATATGTGTATACCCATTAGAGGAAGGAAAAGGTCGCATGTAATCAAATCCCCAAACATCAAATGGTTCAACAGCAAGTGAATAACTCATAGGCATTTCTTCACGCTTACCGATATTACCTATTATTTTTCATTCATCACAAGATAAGATGAACTTATGAGCATCCTTGAAGAGAGCAGGCCAATGAAATCCAAATTGCAATACCTTGTGACTAGTTCTATCACCGGCATGATGTCCTCCATAAGCTTCGGAGTGACATTTCTATAGAATTTGTCCATGTTCATGCTTAGGTACGCAACGTCTAATAATACCATCTACTCCTTTATAAATATGTGGGTCATCCCAAAAGTAATGTCTTAAATCATAGAAGATATTTTTTTCTTTTGCCTGTATGTAAAGCTATGTGGTAAATATTTAGCAACAATGTAATTAGCATAATCATCATACCAAGGAGTACTATGAGCAACATTTATTGCAGCTAACTTGTCATCAAGAAAACTATCATCAATAGGTAGTGGGTCATCAGGCACATTTTCAAGCCTAGATAAATTGTTAGCTACAGGATTCTCAGCTCCTTTTCTATCAATGATATGTAAATCAAATTCTTGTAACAAGAGAACCCATCGAATAAGTCTAGGTTTAGCATCTTTCTTTCCATAAGATATTTAATAGCAGCATGACCGGTGTGGACAATTACTTTGGAGTCAACAATATAAGATCTAAATTTATCACAAGCAAACACCACTACTAAGAATTCTTTTTCAGCAGTAGCATAGTTTCGTTGAGCACTGTCTAGAGTTTTACTAGCATAATGAATTACATTCAGTTTCTTATCAACTCTTTGTCCTAGAACAACACCAACAGCATAATCACTAGCATCACACATAATTTCAAAAGGCAAGTTCCAATTAGGTGGTTGAACAATAGGTGCAGAAATTAAAGCTTTCTTGAGTGTTTCAAAGGCTTCTAAACAATCATCATAAAAAACAAAAGGAATATCCCTTTGCAAAAGATTCGTAAGAGTCTCGGAAATTTTAGAAAAGTCTTTGATAAATGTCCTATAGAAACCAGCATGACCTAGGAAACTATGAATACCTTTGATATCTTTAGGAGATGGCATTTTCTCAATTGCATCAACCTTTGCTTTGTCCACTTCATACCTCTTTCAGAAATTTTATGACCCAAGACAATGCCTTTGTTAACCATAAAGTGGCACTTCTCCCAATTCAAGACAAGATTTGTTTGTTCACATCTCTGCAAACTCAGTCAAGATTGCTTAAACAATCATCAAAAGACTTCCCATAAACAGAGAAGTCATCCATGAAAACCTCAACAATCTTTTCATAGAAGTAAGAGAATCTAGCAGTCATACATCTTTGAAAAGTAGCAGGGTGCATTACATAAACTGAAAGGCATACATCTATAAGCATAGGTTCCAAAGGGACAAGTAAAAGTGGTCTTTTCTTGATCAAGTTGACAAACAGGTATTTGTGAAAAACCATAGTATCCATCAAGGAAGCAAAAATGTGTTTGCTTAGACAATCTTTCAAGCATTTGATCAATAAAACGCAGAGGGTAATGATCTTTTCTAATTGCTTTGTTTAAGTTTCTAAAATCAATTACCATTCTATAGCATGTAACAATTCTTTGTGTAATAAGTTCATTCTTATCATTAGGAACAACAGTTATCACTACAAAAAATACACTTCCATGATGATACGTGTTTGTCGCAGTACGTCACATTTTCTGTCATGCATGTACATCCATGACGATTTTATGACAGAATCAAGATAGTCATACATGTGCTGTCGTAGAAGTGTTCCATGACATTACCAAAATTATCATCACGGAAGTGTCCACTTCCATGACAATAAATCACGCATCATAGAAGTGCTTTCGTCAAGGGTGGCCAATGAAGGAAATATGCCCTAGAGGAAATAATAAAGTTGTTATTTATATTTCCTTATATCATGATAAATGTTTATTATTCATGCTAGAATTGTATTAATCGGAAACTTGATATATGTGAGAATACATAGACAAACAAAGTGTCCCTAGTATGCCTCTACTTGACTAGCTCGTTAATCAAAGATGGTTAAGTTTCCTAGCCATGGACATGTGTTGCCATTTGACGAATGGGGTCACATCATTAGAGAATGATGTGGTGGACTAGACCCATCCGTTAGCTTAGCACTATGATCATTTAGTTTATTGCTATTGCTTTCTTCATAACTTATACATGTTCCTATGACTATGAGATTATGCAACTCCCGAATACCGGAGGAACACTTAGTGTGCTATCAAACATCACAATGTAACTGGGTGACTATAAATATGCTCTACAGGTGTCTCCAATGGTGTTTATTGAGTTGGCATAGATCAAGATTAGGATTTGTCACTCCATGTCTCGGAGAGGTATCTCTGGGCCCTCTTGGTAATGCTCATCACTATAAACCTTACAAGCAATGTGACTAATGAGTTAGTTGCGGGATGAAGTATTATGGAACGAGTAAAGAGACTTGCCGGTAACGAGATTGAACTAGGTATTAACATACCGACGATCGAATCTCGGCAAGTGACATACCGATGACAAAGGGAACAACGTATGTTGTTATGCCGTTTGACCGATAAAGATCTTATTAGAATCTGTAGGAACCAATATGAGCATCATTGTTCCGCTATTGGTTATTGACCAAAGTTGAGTCTCGGTCATGTCTACATAGTTGTCGAACCCGTAGGGTCCGCATGCTTAACGTTCGGTGACGATTGGTATGATGAGTTTATGTGATTTGATGAACCGAAGGTTGTTCAAAGTCCCGGATGTGATCATGGGCATGACAAGGAGTCTCAAAATGGCCGAGACATAAAAAAATCGATATATTGGAAGCCTATGTTTGGACATCGGAATGGTTCCGGGTGAGTTCGGGCATTTACCGGAGTACTGGGGGGTTACCGGAACCCCATGGGGACTATATGGGCCTTATTGGGCCTTAGTGGAATAAGGAGAGGAAGGGAAAGATGGAGGTTGTACCACCCCTAGCCCAATCCGAATTGTGTGGGGGCCGTCCCCCTCCTTCCCTCTCTATCCCCCTTCCTTCTCTCCTACTCCAACTAGGGAAATGCGGGAATCTTACTCCCAGTGGGAGTAGGACTCCCCTTAGGGCACGCCATAGAGAGGGTCGGCCCTTCCCTACTCCACTCCTTTATATACGGGGGACGGGGCACCCCATAGACACACAAGTTGATCTCTTAGCCATGTGCGGTGCCCCCCTCCACAGATTTCCACCTCGGTCATATCGTTGTAGTGCTTAGGCGAAGCCCTACGTCGGTAACTTCATCATCACCGTCATCACGCCGTTGTGCTGACGAAGCTCTCCTCCGACACTCAGCTGGATCTAGAGTTTGTGGGACGCCACCGACCTAAACGTGTGCAAATCGCGAAGGTGGCGTACCTTCGGTGCTAGGATTGGTTGGATCTTGAAGACATACGACTACATCAACCGCGTTGTCATAACGCTTCCGCTTACGGTCTACGAGGGTACGTGGACAACAGTCTTTCCCCCTCATTGCTATGCATCACCTAGATGGATCTTGCGTGTGCGTAGGAATTTTTTGAAATTACTACATTCCCCAACAGTGGCATCCGAGCTAGGTCTATGCGTAGATGTTATATGCACGAGTAGAACACAAAGGAGTTGTGGGCATGGGTATATACATATTGCTTGCTGTCACTAGTTTATTCTTTATTCAGCGGTATTATTGGATGAAGCGGCTCAGGCCAACATTACGCGTACGCTTACGCGAGACTGGTTCTACCAACGTGCGTCACACATAGGTGGCTGGTGGGTGTTAGTTTCTCCAACTTTATTTGAATCGGATTCAATGAACAGGGTTCTTTCTGAAGATCAAAAAGCAATCACTATACCGTGGTGTGGTTTTTGATGCGTAGGTAAGAACAGTTCTTGCTCAGCCCGTAGCAGCCACGTAAAACTTGCAACAACAAAGTAGAGGTCATCTAACTTGTTTTTGCAGGGCATGTTGTGATGTGATATGGTCAAGACATGATGCTAAATTTTATTGTATGAGATGATCATATGTTGTAACGGAGTTATAGGCAACTGGCAGGAGCCATATGGTTGTCGCTTTATTGTATGAAATGCAATCGCCATGTAATTGCTTCACTTTATCACTAAGCGGTAGCGATAGTTGTAGAAGCAATAGTTGGCGAGACGACAACGATGCTTCGATGAAGATCAAGGTGTCAAGCCGGTGACGATGGTGACCATGACGGTGCTTTGGAGATGGAGATCAAAGGCAAAAGATGATGATGACCATATCATATCACTTATATTGATTGCATGTGATGTTTATCCTTTATGCATCTTATTTTGCTTAGTTCGGCAGTAGCATTATAAGATGATCTCTCACTAAATTTCAAGGTATAAGTGTTCTCCCTGAGTATGCACCGTTGCGACAGTTCGTCGTGCCGAGACACCACGTGATGATCGGGCGTGATAAGCTCTATGTTCACATACAACGGGTGCAAGCCAGTTTTGCACACGTAGAATATTCGGGTTAAACTTGACGAGCCTAGCTTATGCAGATATGGCCTCAGAACACTAAGACCGAAAGGTCGAGCGTGAATCATATAGTAGATATGATCAACATAGTGATGTTCACCATTGAAAGATACTCCATCTCATGCGATGATCGGACATGGTTTAGTTGATATGGATCACGTGATCACTAAGATGATTAGAGGGATGTCTATCTAAGTGGGAGTTCTTAAGTAATATGATTAATTGAACTTAAATTTATCATGAACTTAGACCTGATAGTATTTGCATATCTATGGTGTAGATCAATTGCTCGCATATAGCTTCCCTGTTTTATTCATGATATGTTCCTAGAGAAAACTATGTTGAAAGATGATGGTAGCAATGATGCGGATTGGATCCGTGATCTGAGGATTATCCTCGTTGTTGCACAGAAGAATTATGTCCTTGATGCACTGCTAGGTGACATAACTATTGCAGGAGCAAATGCGGACGTTATGAATGTTTGACAAAGCTCTGTATGATCACTACTTAATAGTTTAGTGCACCATGATTTAAGGCTTAGAATCGGGACTTCAAAAATGTTTTAGAATGCCACAAAGCATATAAGATGTTCTAAGAGTTGAAATTGGTATTTCATACTCATGCCCGTGTCGAGAGGTAGGAAACGTCTTACAGTACTTTGCCTATAAGATGGAGGAGAATAGCTCAACCAGTGAGCATGTGCTCCGATTGTCTGGGTACTACAATTGCTTGAATCAAGTGGGAGTTAATCTTCCAGATAAGATAGTAATTGACAAAGTTCTCTACTCCCTTCGTTCCTAAATATAAGTCTTTTTAGAGATTCAAATGGACTACAATCTACGTATGTATGTAGACATATTTTAAAGTGTAGATTCACTCATTTTGCTTTGTATGTAGTCACTTGTTGGAATATCTAAAAAGGCTTATATTTGGGAACGGAGGGAGTAGTGACTATCACGAAGTTACTAGAACTTAGTGATGAACTATAATATGCAAGGGATGACGAAAGTAATTCCCAAGATCTTCGTGATGCTGAAATTGGCGAAGGTAGAAATCAAGAAATAGCATCAAGTGTTGATGGTTTACAAGACCACTAGTTTCAAGAAAAGGGCAAAGAGAAAAAGAGGAACTTCATAGAAGAATAGTAAGTAAGTTACTGCTCCCATGAAGAAGCTCAAAGCTAGACCCAAGCCTAGAACTGAGTGCTTCTACTGCAAATGAAATGGTAACTAGAAGTGGAACTACCCTAGATACTTGGCGGAAAAGAAGGATGGCAAAGTGAACAAAAGTATATTTGATATACATGTTATTGATGTGTACTTTACTAGTGTTTATAGAAACCCCTTAGTATTTGATACTGGTTCAGTTGCTAAGAGAAGTAACTCGAAATGGGAGTTCCAAAATAAATAGAGACTAGTTAAGGGCGAGGTGATGATGTGAGTTGGAAGTGATTCCAAGGTTGATAAGATCACCATCGCAGACTTCCTTTACCTTTGGGATTAGTGTAGAACCAAAAATAAATGTTATTTGGTGTTTGCGTTGAGCATAATATGATTGGATCATGTTTATTGCAGTACGGTTATTCATTTAAGTCAAAGAATAATTGTTATTCTGTTTACATGAATCAAACCTTCTGAGGTCATACACCCAAGGTGAATGGTTTATTGAATCTTGATCGTAGTGATACACATATTCATACACATATTCATAATATTAGAGCCAAAAGATGCAAAGTTAATAATCATAGTGCAACTTATTTGTGGCACTGTCATTTAGGTCATATTGGTGTAAATCGCACGAAGAAACTCCATGCCGATGGGCTTTTGGAATCATTTGATTATGAATCACTTGATACTTGCGAACCATGCCTCATGGGAAAGATGACTATGACTCCGTTCTCCGGAACAATGGAGCGAACAACTGACTTATTGGAAATAATACATAGTGATGTATGCTATCCGATGAGTGTTGAGGCTCGCGGCGGGTAACGTTATTTTTCGACCTTCATAGATGATTTGAGGAGATATGGGTATATCTACTTGATGAAAAATAAGTCTGAAACATTTGAAAAGTTCAAAGAATTTTAGAGTGAAGTGGAAAATCATCGTAACAAGAAAATAAAGTTTCTACGATCTGATCGCGGTGACGAAATATTTGAGTTAGGAGTTTGGTCTTCATTTGAAATAATGTGGAATAGTTTCACAACTCACGCCACCTGGAACACTACAACATAATGATGTGTCCGAACATCGTAACCGTACTTTATTAGATATGGTACAATCTATGATGTCTCTTACGGATTTACCACTATCGTTTTGGGGTTATGCATTACAGACAGCTGCATTCATGTTAAAAAGGGCACCATCTAAATCCGTTGAGACGACACCGTATGAATTATGGTTTGGCAAGAAACCAAAGCTGTCGTTTCTTAAAGTTTGGGGTTGTGATGCTTATGTGTAAAAGGTTTAGCTTGATAAGCTCAAACCCAAATCGGAGAAGTGCGTCTTCATAGGATACCCAAAAGAAACTATTGGGTACACCTTCTATCAAAGATCCGAAAGGCAAGATCTTTGTTGCTAAGAGTGGATCCTTTCTAGAGAAGGAGTTTCTCTCGAAAGAAGTGAGTGGGAGGAAAGTAGAACTTGATGAGGTAATTGTACCTTCTCCCGAATTGGAAATTTGTTCATCATAGAAATCAGTTCTTGTGATTCCTATGCCAATTAGTGAGGAAGCTAATGATAATGATCATGAAACTTCAGATCAAGTTACTACCAAACCTTGTAGGTCAACTAGAATATGGTCGGCACCAAAGTGGTACGGTAATCCTTTCTGGAAGTCATGTTACAAGACCATGACGAATCTATGAACTATGAGGAAGTGATGATGAGCCCAGATTCCGCGAAATGGCTTAAGGCCATGAAATCTAAGATGGGATCCATGTATAAAGAACAAACTATGGACTTCGATTGACTTGCCCGATGATCGGCGAGCCATTGAGAATAAATGGATCTTCAAGAGGAAGATGGACGCTGATAGTAGTGTTACTATCTACAAAGCTCGAATTGTCGCAAAAAGGTTTTCGACAAGTTCAAAGTGTTCACTACGATGAGATTTTCTCACTCGTATCGATGCTTAAAATTCTGTCGGAATCATGTTAGCAGTTGCCGCATTTTATGAAATCTGGCAAATGGATGTCAAGACTATGTTCCTTAGTGGATTTATTAATGAAGAGTTGTATATGATGCAACCAGTAGGTTTTGTCAATCCTAAAGGTAATAACAAAGTGTGCAAGCTCCAGCAATCCATTTATGGACTCGTGCAAGCCTCTCAGAGTTGGAATATGCGCTTTGATAGTGTGATCAAAGCATATAGTTTTATACAGACTTGCGGTGAATCCTGTATTTACAAGAAAGTGAGTGGGGGCACTACAACCTTTCTAATAAGTATATGTGAGTGATATATTGTTGATCGGAAATGATGTAGAATTTTCTGGAAACCATATAGGAGTGTTTCAAAGAAAGACCTCGGTGAAGCTGCTTACACATTGAGCATCAAGATCTATAAGAGATATATCAAGACGCTTGATAAGATTTTCAATGAGTAAACACCTTGACAAGATTTTGAAGTAGTTCAAAATGGAACAGTCAAAGAAGGAGTTCTTACCTGTGTTGCAAGGTGTGAAGTTGAGTAAAGACTCAAAACCTGACCACGGTAGAAAATAGAAAGATAATGAAAAGTCATTCCCTATGCCTCAGTCATAGGTTCTATAAAGTATGCTATGCTATGTACCAGTCCTATTCTATACCTTAGCATGATTTTGGGAAGGGAGTACAATAGTGATCTAGCAGTAGATCACTGGACAACGATCAAAATTATCCTTAGACGACTAAGGAAATATTTCTCTGTTATGGAGGTGATAAAAGAGTTCGTCGTAAAGAGTTACATCGATGCAAGCTTTTTACACCGATCTTGATGACTCTATGTCTTGATCTAGATACATATTGAAAGTGTGAGCAATTAGCTAGAGTAGCTCCATGCAGAGTATTGTAGACATAGAAATTTGCAAAATACATACGGATCTGAATGTTCCAGACCTGTATACTAAAATTATTTCACAAGCAAAAATGATCACTCTTTGGGTGTTAATCACATAGCGATGTGAACTAGATTATTGACTCTAGTAAACCCTTTGGGTATTAGTCACATAGAGATGTGAACTAATCACATAACGATGTGAACTAGATTATTGACTCTAGTGCAAGTGGGAGACTGAAGGAAATATACCCTAGAGGCAATAATAAAGTTGTTATTTATATTTCTTTATATCATGATAAATGTTTATTATTCATGCTAGAATTGTATTAACCAGAAACTTGATACAGGTGTGAATACATATACCAACAAAGTGTCCCTAGTATGCCTCTACTTGACTAGCTCATTGATCAAAGATGGTTAAGTTTCCTAGCCATGGACATATGTTGTCATTTGATGAACGGGATCACATCATTAGAGAATGATGTGATGAACTAGACCCATCTGTTAGCTTAGCACTATGATCATTTAGTTTATTGCTATTGCTTTCTTCATAACTTATACATGTTCCTATGACTATGAGATTATGCAAATCCCGAATACCGGAGGAACAATTTGTGTGCTATCAAACGTCACAACATAACTGGGTGACTATAAAGATGCTCTACAGGTGTCTCCAATCGTGTTTGTTGAGTTGGCATAGATCGATATTAGGATTTTTCACTCCGTGTATCGGAGAGGTATCTCTGGGCCCGCTCGGTAATGCTCATCACTATAAGCCTTGCAAGCAATGTGACGAATGAGTTAGTTGCGGGATGAAGTATTGCTGAACGAGTATAGAGACTTGCCGGTAAGGAGATTGAACTAGGTATTAAGATACCGATGATTGAATCTCGGGCAAGTAACATACCGATGACAAAGAGAACAATGTATGTTGTTATGTGGTTTGACCGGTAAAGATCTTTGTAGAATATGTAGGAACCATAATGAGCATCCAGGTTCCGCTATTGGTTATTGACCGAAGATGAGTCTCGGTCATGTCTACATAATTCTCGAACCCGTAGGGTCCGCACGCTTAACGTTCGATGACGATCGGTATTATGAGTTTATGTGTTTTGATGTACCGAAGGTTGTTGGGAGTCCTGGATGTGATCATGGGCATGACGAGGAGTCTCGAAATGGTCAAGACATAAATATCAATATATTGGAAGCCTATGTTTGGACATCGGAATGGTTCTGGGTGAGCTCGGGCATTTACCGGAGTACCGGGGGGTTACCGGAACCCCCCAGGGAGTATACGGGCCTTATTGGGCCTTAGTGGAATAGAGGAGAGGAAGGGAAAGGTGGAGGGTGCACCCCCTAGCCGAATCCGAATTGGGTGGGACCCCCTTCCTTCCCTCTCTCTCCCCCTTCCTTCTCTCCTACTCCAACTAGGGAAAGGGGGGAGTCCTACTCCCGGTGGGCGGGAGTAGGACTACCCCTAGGGCATGCCATAGAGAGGGCTGGCCCTCCCCTCCTCCACTCCTTTATATACGGGGGAAGGTGGCACCCCATAGACACACAAGTTGATCTCTTAGCCATGTGCAGTGCCCCCCTCCACAGATTTCCACCTCAGTCATATCGTTGTTGTGCTTAGGCGAAGCCCTGCGCTAGTAACTTCATCATCACAGTCGTCATGTCATCGGGCTGACGAAGCTCTCCCGTGACACTCTGTCAGATCACGGGTTCCAGCAAACCCTTGAGTTTCGAACACTGGGGTGCACGCGAAAGTTTTCTCCCTATTGATCCACGCCCTAGCTCTCTAAGATCTCGCGGACGAACTCAACGAAGTCACAACACATAAAGACACAAGATTTATACTGGTTCGGGCCACCGTTGTGGTGTAATACCCTACTACAGTGTGGTGGTGGTGGATTGCCTCTTGGGCTGATTGATGAACAATACATGGGGAAGAACAGCCTCCTGAGGTCGAGGTGTTCTTGTGCTTGGTGAACTTGTGTGGGTGAGATGATCTTGGATCCGCTCTTGATTTGTGATGAGGTCCCTCCTCTCTACTGTGGTGGCTAGTTCTACTTATATAGGCCCTAGTCCTCTCCCCAAATGCTGAGCGGGAAGGGAACCAACAACGGCCAATTTGAAAGGGGACAACTAGTACAACTTATCCTGACAAAAGTGGTCTTCGCCTGCCAAAGGCTCTAGTGGTGATGCCGTCCTGTGCTCCATGGTAACCTCCGTCCTTCCGTCCTTCTGGTCTTGGTCTCGTTGCACCAATATGGGAAACTTTGCTTGATGCCTCGGTACTCCGTGCCTACGCTTGTCCTCTTGGCACTAAAGAGGAAGCAAGGACACTACGTGCGCTGGCGCCCGCATGGCGCCCGCCTGGTCTCGATCGTCATGGCTCATGTCATGAGGACCTCGCGAGGTTTGCCTTGCCTTGATCTCTACACCCCTCGTGAGCCTGCCTGGCGAGGCCACTCCCGAGGAGGTCTTGCATCGTCCGCCTCGCGAGGCTTGGCGCCTCACGAGGGTCTTGAATGCCTTGTCGATGAAGATTGGCCACACAGACCTGCCAGCCTAGCCACACTGCGGGCCACAGGCAGGCAAGTCTGGGGACCCCCGTTCCCAGAACGCCGAAAGTAGCCCTGGGCCCAAGGCGCGCTCGGGCTTGGCTTCAAGGCGAAGCCAAAAGGTCAAGCGCGAAGCGCCGCGGGCCCCAAATGCCTGCGGCCTTGGTTGACATGTGGCGGTTGATTGGACGTGGGCGTCTCCACTTCCACATGTTGCCTCCACTTCCAGTTGTTTGCTCAGGAACTGCAAAAAATTTGTTAGGAAGCTCGCTAGGAGACTTATCATTCACCCGAGCCTTGACCCAGTGCTTCATATCACGGTATCCAAGGGGCACGGATTAGGAGAGATGTGCCGTTTTGTGGGCTCGAACGAGGGTGCCTCGAGAAAGTAGACCGAAGGCAGAGAGAAGGACCAACACAAGAGCAAGAAACCCTCACGAAGGCGCCTTCCTAGCCCCCTCACGAGGTATGCGAGAGAGAGAACGCAAGCGAACTGGATTCGGAATAGGCGGCAAAAGGCAACGTAACCAAAACAACAAGGAACACCAGAAGCAAACTTCGATTAAGAGAAGGCGAGCCAACTACAGAAAGAAAATGAAAAGCCGCGCCCGACACCTAGTCTAGTCTTCAAGTCTTCTCACTGGCACAGAGCAAAGTTCTGCCACTAGACATGGGAGGGAGCCCCCGAGGACCGAGGGCGGCGCTCTTGAGACTCCGGGGCGTGTATAGCCCCACTCATTATTACATGAGAGAGTCACGGGCGGCGATTCTTCACAGGCACCGGGCCTTCTTCACAGGCACGGGGCCTTGCTTCACAGGAACCGAGCCTTGCTTCACATGCACCGGGCCTTGCTTCATGGATAGAACTTCCGGAGGTGCTGGATGTTCCAGGTGTTCTGGATGGGCACCCCGTCCTGCCTCTCTAGGCGCGCTGCGCCAGGCCTGGAGATATGGACGACCCTCAACGGGCCCTCCCACATGGGTGAGAGCTTGTGCAACCCTTCCCTGGAGAGGACCCGCCTCAGGACGATGTCGCCTTCCTCGAGCGTCTGGAGCGGATGCTACGGCAGTGGTACCGCCACAGCGCCTGCTGGTACCTTGCCGCCCTTAGTGCAGCTTCGCGACTTCGTTCCTCCCCCAATACGAGGTTCATCCCCTGCGCGACGTCCTGCTGCGTTTCATCAAACGCCAGGACCCATGCGGAACGATGCTTGAACACATGAGGGAGGACCACTTCGGCTCCGTAGACAAGGAAGAATGGGGTATCACCCGTCGGCTTAGTGGCGGTGGTGTGGATGGACCATAGCACGGCCTGGAGCTCATCGTGCCAGCCCCTGCCGCAGGCCTCGAGCTTCTTATTAAAGATCCTGGTCTCGAGGCCTCTCAGGACCTCCGCGTTGGCGGGTTCAGCCTGGCCATTGTTCCTGGGGTGCGCAACCGAAGTGTAGCAGATCTGCGTTCCAAGGTTAGCACAGTATGTTTTGAAGAGGTTACTGATGAACTGCGAGCCGTTGTCGGTGATGATGCAGTTGGGGACCCCGAAACGGCTCACGAGACCCTTGATGAACTTAACGACAGAACCAGCTAGGATGGTGCGGATGGCTTCCACTTCCGCCCACTTGGTGAACTTGTCGATGGCGACGTAGAGGTAGCGATAGCCTCCTGGCCCTCGAGGGAATGGGCCCAAGATATCCAGCCCCCAGACTGCGAATGGCCATGTGAGCAGTATAGTCTGGAGGCCCTGAGTTGGCTGATGGATTTGCTTGGCTTGGATCTGGCAAGCTTTGCAGCACTTCACCAGCTCAGCTGCGTCGTTGAGCATCATGGGCTAGTAGAATCCACTGCGGAACACCTTGCCGACGAGAGTCTGTGACGATGAGTGGTGTCCGCAGTCCCCGCCGTGTATGTCATTCAGAAACTCCTTCCCCTGGTCCCTGGAAACGCAACACAATGAAACATCATTTGGTCGCTTCTTGTACAACTCACCGTCCTGGATGCAGTAAGCCGTGGCTTGCCGGGCCATGCGATCTGCGTCCTCTTCCTTCTCTGGTAGCGCCCCTTGCATCAGATATTCCTTGAATTCTTGGTCCAACATCCCTCTTGAGGCTCGAGCGCCAAGAGCAAGCGAGCTCCTGAGGTTGGGACACAAGCTAGGGCTCCCGTGGCAGGCAGTTATGGGAGCTCCTCCCAAGGCTGTGCCATGCTTGAAAGTGGTGGCGTCGCTGACGGCTTGAAGAGCCGCTCCTCAAAGACACCGGGCTCTTGGGGCTGCCGCTTGGATGCCCTCCCGGCGATGTCGTCGGCTTCCTTGTTGGTGCCATGGGGCACATGTTGTAGCTCCAGGCCTAGAACTGCTTTTCCATCTTACGTACTTCCGCAAGGTACGCCTCCATGTTCTCGTCCTTTGGCTTGTACACTTTGTTGGAGAAGTTGACGAGGAGCTGTGGGTCGCCCCTAACGGTGAGGCGCTTCACACCTAGAGCTGCTGCGGCCTTCAGGCCAGCTATGAGGCCTTCGTATTCTGCGATGTGGTTGGAGACCTTCTCGCCCTGCTGAAAGCAGAGCTGCACAGCGTAGTAGAGCTTGTTCTGCGTGGGTGAGATGAGTACTGCTCCAGCCCCCACGCCCTGGTGCGCGAAGGCACCATCGAAATACATGATCCATCCGTCTGGCGCCTCACTTCCTGGCGAGGTGGATCGGTCCTCCCCTGCTTCCAGCGCCGGGGCATCCGTCCATTCCGCCACGACGTCAGCGGGTGCGGCTCCCTTGATGACCCTGGTGGTGCTGAACTCCAACTCGAATGCCTGCAGCTCAATGTTCGACTCGGCGTCCCTTCCGGCAGAGTTGGGGCTCCTGAGCACCCTCAGTAACGGGTAGGCCGAGACGACTTGATGGGGTGGCCCTGGAAGTAGTGCCGCAACTTGCGCAAGGCCACCAGGAGTGCGAGCAGGAGCTTCTGAGGCATGGGATAGCGTGCCATCGCATCCCGCAACACCGTGCTGACAAAGTACACTAGGTGATCGACGAGGACCGACATGTTGGTGAGGCTTGCGTCTTGTGCAAGCTGGGGTGCCTCTTGAGGTGGTGGGACCCCTGGCGCCCGGCCGCTTGCGGGAATCTCTATGGTGTCATCCTGCCAAGCTTGGTCTTTTGTTGCTGCCGCTATGGCTCTTGCTGCGCCTTCCTGATCTTGCATCATCTCAGCTGGCAACATAGCTTGGAGCGGCCCACTCTTTGCCTGGTGCTCCTCCCAAACAGCCACTAGCGCAGCACTGGCGGAGTATGGGGTGGCGGCAAGATAAAGTACTAGAGGCTTGAGAGGCCGTGGCGCTACCAACACCGGTGGGCTGGTCAGGTATCTCTTGAGGTCTTGGAAGGCTCGGTCGGCCTCCGGAGTCCACTCGAATGGGCGCTTCTTCTTCATCAGCTTGAAAAAGGGTAAGGCGCTTTATCCCAGCTTGGCGATGAAGCGCCCCAATGCAGTCACCCGACCAGCCAGCTTCTGCATTTCCTTGAGGGTCTGCGGCGGGTTCATGCCCTCAATGGCCTTGATCTTCTCTGGGTTCGCCTCGATCCCTCTGTGTGACACGAGGAATCCCAGCAGCTTGCCAGAAGGGACACCGAACACACACTTTTCCGGGTTAAGCCACAAGTTCACCTGGCGCAGGCTTTCGAAGGTCTCCTCTAGGTCTTGGATCAAGGTTCTCGCCTCCCGAGACTTCACCACAATGTCGTCGACGTAGGCCTCCGTGATCTTCCCGAGCTGCCTCCCCAAAGCGATGTGCATCAGCCACTGAAAGGTCGCACCCGCGTTGCGCAGTCCGAAGGGCCTGTAGGTGTAGTAGTACACCCCACACGGGGTCAGGAAGGCTGTCTTCTCTACATCTTCCACCGCCATCTTGATTTGGTGATACCCTGAGAACGCATCCAGGAAGCACAGTAAGTCGCACTTAGCGGTGGAGTCAACGATCTGGTCGATGCGCAGGAGAGGGAATGGATCTTGAGGGAACGCCTTGTTGAGGTTGGTGATGTCGACACACATTCGCTCCTTCCCGCCTTTCTTCGGCGCCACAACTGGGTTCGCTAGCCATTCGGGGTACCTAACCTCACGAACGGCACCCGCCGCCTCCAACTCGCGGATCTCTTGGACGATGAAGGCCTGCTTCTCCGTGGACTGCCGCCTTCCTCGCTGCTTCACAGGGCGCACATTGGGGCACACCCTTAAGGGGTGCTGAATCACCTCTCTCGGCACCCCCACCAGCTGATTAGGCTCCCATGCGAATATGTCCTTCTTCGCGCGCAAGAACTTCACCAATGCTTCCTCTTGGCTGGGGTTGAGGCCGACACCTATGGTTAAGGTGGCTCCTGAGGACCCGTCCTCGTCGACCTGCACCTGCTTTGTCTCTGCCTTGTCTTGGGTGAACAACTGCTTCTTCTTAGTTGGCACGGCCTCCTTGGCCTCGGGGCACCGGTGCCGACGGGCCGCGACGCCGAAGCGGTGTTGAAGGCAAGTTTGAGCGCCGTCACGGCCTCCTTGGTGTCCCCCTTGATGGTTAGGACACCTTTGCTTCCTGGCATTTTCAAGAGGTTGTAGGCTAGATGAGTCGCCGCCATGAATTGGGCCAGAGCTGGGTACCCGAGGATGGCGTTGTACGGGAGGCCGATGCGGGCGATGTCGAAGTTGACCAGCTCAGTCCGGTAGTGGTCACGCGTGCCAAAGGTGACGGGAAGGCGGATCTACCCCAGTGAGCGGGCAGCGCCACCACCAACTCCTGAGAAATGCTTGGTGAGGCTGAGTCCCTCCAGCGGCACGCGAAAAAGGCTGAAGGCCTCCATGGAGAGCAAGTTGAGGCCAGCGTCGCCGTCGATGACGGTCTTGGTGATGGCCACGTTGCAGATGGTGGGGGCGCAGAGCATCGAAAGCATGCCCGAGCCAGTGGTGGTGACGGGGTGATCTTATGAGCTGAAGGTGAGGTCGGCCTCAGGCGGGGCCCAACACGGTGGAGCCCCCGAGCGCGTGGAAGTGGCAATGATCTGGCGGAGGAACGGCTTGATGTGGCGCTCTGAAGGCGGCGCCTATGAGCCGCCTAGCAGGGCCGCCACCGCGTGGTGCGCCGGTGCCGCGTAGCGCGAAGTGAAGAGGTCGTGGGACTCCTCCAAAGACGCCACTGTGGACCCGGGAAGGTTGAGCAGCCAGGCGCGTGGCTCTCCGGCGAGGGCCATGGGAAGCCAGTTGGCCATGACCTTGTCATCACCCCCGGCTTCGAGGACGGCCTCCTCGTACGCCTGCAAGAAAGCTGACGGGTCCACCGCGCCGTCGTAGCGTGGCAGCATCTCCGGCTTGAACTTGGGCGGCCGCTGCACCCGCCGCAGGGCTGGGGCTAGGGCTCGTAGCCCCCTGGCCCCGTCGTCAACATAGGTCGTCGGAGTAGACGGCAGGGCGCCTGCCATGTGGGCGAAGCGCGGTGTCGACGGAGCGCAGATCGAATGAAGAGAAGCTACGATGCACCCCTACCTGGCGTGCCAAATGTTGGGTCACGGGTTCCGGCAAACCCTTGAGGTTCGAACATTGAGGTGCGCACGAAGGTTTTCTCCCTATCTATACACACCCTAGCTCTCTAAGATCTCGCGGACGAACTCGACGAACTCACAACACAGAAAGACACAAGATTTATACTGGTTCGGGCCACCATTGTGGTGCAATACCCTACTCCAGTGTGGTGGTGGTGGATTGCCTCTTGGGCTAAATGATGAACAGTACACGGGGAAGAACAACCTCCTAAGGTCGAGGTGTTTTTGTGGTTGGTGAACCTATGTGGGTGAGATGATCTTGGATCCGCTCTTGATTTGTGATGAGGTCCCTCCTCTCTACTGTGGTGGCTAGTTCTACTTATATAGGCCCTGGTCCTCTCCCCAAATGTTGAGCGGGAAGGGAGCCAACAACGGCCAATTTGAAAGGGGACAGCTAGTACAACTTATCCTGATAAAAGTGGTCTTCGCCTGCCAAAGGCTCTAGTGGTGACGCCGTCCTGGGCTCCATGGTGACCTTCGTCCTGCCGTCCTTCTGGTCTTGGTCTCGTTGCACCAATATGGAAACCTTTGCTTGATGCCTCGGTACTCCGCGCCTGCGCTTGCCCCCTTGGCACTAAAGAGGAAGCAAGGACACTGCGCGCGTTGGCGCCCGCTTGGTCTTGATCTTCATGGCTCATGTCACGAGGACCTCGCGAGGTTTGCCTTACCTTGATCTCTCCGCCTCTCGCGATCCTGCCTGGTGAGGCCGCTCCTGAGGAGGTCTTGCATCGTCCGCCTCGCGAGGGTCTTGAATGCCTTGTCAATGAAGATGGGCCGCACATACCTGCCAGCCCAGCCACGCCGCAGGCAGGAAAGTCTGGGGACCACCGTTCCCAGAACGCCGACACACTTAGCTGGATCTAGAGTTCGTGGGACGTCATCGAGCTGAACGTGCGTAGATCGCGGAGGTGCCGTACCTTCGGTGCTAGGATCGGTCGGATCGTGAAAACGTACGACTACATCAACCGTGTTATCATAATGCTTCCGCTTACGGTCTACGAGGGTACATGGACAACACTGTTTCCCCCTCGTTGCTATGCATCATCTAGATGGATCTTGCGTGTGCGTAGGAATTTTTTTGAAATTACTGCGTTCCACAACAACTGACACATGGCATCCATCGTAATGGGTCGCCCTTAAGCTATCAGGTTCTAATTTGGATGTGATAACCCATTAATAGCATGGACCAATGGGGATTTTCCATGTGTAAAATTCTCATTGGTCGGCAGATCCACGTGTCAGCCCGGTGTTCGGACAGTTGTCATCCAGAGAATGGATGGAACGCGCCTATGATATGCGACACGTGTCTCGGCCCAACAGTGGCCCATTCAGGTTAAAAGGCCAAGCCTGTAAAAATAAGCGGGCCGGCGCATTAGCGGCCTACTTGAGTCAGGCCCATTTACAAGCACGGCACATACAAGTTACACAGAATCAGCCCATCAAAGGCCCATTCTCGATTTTAAAATTTCCAACCCATCGTCAGTTAAAGCCCGTTAACGGCTCGCTACATCTTTGGTCCCAATTGCGGCCCAAGCTTCTTTCGGCCTGTTAGCAGCCCAATATCAGTTCCAGCCCGTTAAAGGCCCGGAACTTCTTTCAGCCTTTTCTCGGCCCATTCTGCAATTGGACCAATTCTAGCCCGCTGTGATTTTAGGCCTGTCCTCAGCCCATTCGGTAGAAGGGCCAACTCCTAGTCCATTTTGTCTCTCGGCCTGTTAATGGCCCGCACAACATTTGGGCCTTTGACTTTAGGTCCATTAGGGGCCCATGTTCCGCAAGGCATCATTTCATCCCAACCCGACTTTCGGCTTGTTAAAAGCCTAGTTTGCAAATTGGGCCGCCTCTGGCCCATAACACTTTCAGCCTCTTACTATCCCGTAAAGTAAAAAGGGACGAGTCAAAATTGATATGTATTTCGGCCCGCTAGAGGCCCGCAGGCCATTTCCCTTTATACGACCCTATCGAGCTTTTGGCCTGTTAAGGGCCTGCTAAGAGCCATTGTTACGGCGGGCCACTGTCACACCCTAGTTAGTTCATGAATTAGAGTGATTGCATAAATGTTTAAATTTCCCAGAAAGATGAGATGGGGATGATAGAACCCCGAGCACCCCCTGGAACAACTAGGGTTTACTAAAAACTTTTTCAATGAACCTGAAATGCCCTTCTAAAAAGTCCACCCTTTTTGTTTTGGGTTAAAACCTTTGACAAAAATG
This sequence comes from Triticum dicoccoides, assembly GCF_002162155.2. Lineage (NCBI taxonomy): Eukaryota > Viridiplantae > Streptophyta > Magnoliopsida > Poales > Poaceae > Triticum > Triticum dicoccoides. Next base: position 370,169,509 of record NC_041390.1, read on the forward strand.
GTGAATATTTTCCTAGGACATCTTAAGGTCATTGGATTGATTCATATAGTATTTGCATTTGGGCATTTAAATGCTATAAAATATTTTGAATGCTCAAATAATCATAAACTAAAATGTTTACTGTTGGATATATTCTAAGCAGTAGCCATGATTAATTTTATGATTTTTGGAAATGCCCTGGCATTTTTAATAAAGCCCTAAAGTTACAGAAATATTAGAAAATAAATAAAAACAGAAAAAGAAAGAGTTAGAACTTACCTCGGCTTACCTCACTTGTGCAGCCACCTGGCGGCCCAAGTGGCCGGCCCAGCCCACCTGCTCCCCTCCCCTGTCGTCTTCCTCCTTTGCCAGGAGGACGGGCGCGTGCCCGACGCGCGCGCACCACCGTGCGCCACCTCCTGCTTGCCGCTTCGCTGCTGGACGGGCTGTACAACCTCCATGTCGCCCCCGACCCCCTGGACACCTCACACCCTTCCCCTGCCGCTCTCCGACGTTCCCCTCCGCCATGGCCGAAGCAGCCGCCGCCGTCCCACCGCTATAGCCGTAGACAACGTCGTCTCTGGGCCGCCCTACCATGTCCACGAGCTCCGCCACCCTCCTCTCCATCGAGCAGGCCGAGCCCCGAGTGCTCGTGTGCCCCGAAACCACCGCATCGACCTCGCCCAACTCCGCCACCGCCGGAGACCCCCTTCGCCGTCACCGTCGCAGCAGGCCGTCCCCGACCTCGCCATCAGCTCCGTCGCAACCGCCGTGAGCCTAACTACCTCCCCACCATCTCCGTTCCTCTCTTGAGCCCCGTAGCGACTGCACGTAGCTCACCCGCATGCGGCGCCACGGAGCTCGTCGCCGACGAGGCTCTGGCCACCCACCGGCCACGCCACCCTGTCCACTAGCCCTACCGCACCCCCAGGAGCTCAACGCACTAACCCACGCGCCTCTCCGTGCCCCCTAGCAACGAGTCCGAGCTCACCCGAGCTCTGGCCGCCGCCAAACTCGTCGCCAGTGTAACTCTGGTGACCATTTGGTCAGGCGCGGGTGCCTAACGCACTCACCGCACCTCGTAGCGCCTCGCTAGTACATCCATTTTCCCGCTAGCTCGCTGCAGCAGCAAAACCAACTACGGCCTAGCTCCGGCCGCCACCCGGCTCGACGCCATCGTCGTTTCCAGCCACCCCAGCACCAACCAACACCACCATTGGATGCGCCACATCTCTAGCTATCCGTAGCACCCACCCGCGCATCGAACCGTGGCCGGAGCAGCGTTTCCGACGCTCTCTGCCGTCTTGGCCTCGCCGGCGACTCAACGCCGGCAGGATTGACCCTGCTGACCAGGGGTTTGACCCCCACTGATTGAGTTAACCCGGGAGGGCCCAGTTTGACCCCTAGTCTATGACAGATGGGACCCGCCTGCTAATTAAGTTAGGATTAGGACTAACTAAAAATTAGTTAGAATATGACACTGACACGCGGGACCCACTGGTCAGGTTTGACCTGGACCGTCCCAGTTGACTACTGACGTCACGCTGATGCACTACTGACGTAATAAAGCATTTACTGGATTTATTCTTTTATAGGAAATTCCAGAAAATGGCCAAAACTTCTAAATATCATAGAAAATCAACCATAGCTCCAAATCAAACAAGTTATATATGAAAAATGATTAGAAAATTCAATCTGTCCATCTGTAATGGTTTCATGCATGACAAAAAACTTTAACCTTGCTGTTTAGGTGAAACAAGCTAATACACTTATAATGCATAAGAACTTAAGCTTCCATTTGAATCTTTTATTCAAATGGACCCATTTTCAACTTGTTTCACATTGCATTAGGCAGGACACCTCATATTGCCATGTCATAGCATGCATCATATTGTTGGATATTGCCATGTGTTGATTATATTCTGTGGTGTCTTTAGTGGTAGGTTCTGCCTTCGAGGATATCTCCAAGTATCCAACTGAAGGGCAGTACCCTACTACTACTCCATCAGGCAAGCAGCCCCATTGATCATATCGATACAATCCCATGTTCTCACTTCTGGTCTCACTTACTGCATTAAGGCAACAACGTTTCAAACTGCTATGTTTTGCGGTAGTTGAACCCTTATCCTCTGCATGACCTGTCATTGCCACAGTAACTAGATGAAACCCACTAGCATGTGTAGGAGTTGATTGAGCCATGTATGTGTTTCCTACCTTGCTATGCCTGCTATGCTTAGAGTTGTGTCAGGTCTGGTTCATCTGGGTGATGGGCTAGAGTGAAATGATTATGTCGGTAATGTGAGGGATGTGTTGAACATGATTTGGTAAAGGTATCAATGAGAGGCCATGTAGGAGTACATGGTGGGTTGTTTCATTGAGGCCATCCCTAAGAACTGAGATCTGTATGTGTGATTTAAGAATCAGCTACTACCATACATTGGGCCCGAAACCAATGGACCCTCTCGGCTTCTTAATCACCCTAGTACTCTATCATGGACTTGCAAGTAGTTTCTGGTGTTTGTAGGTTATGTGTTGGCGGCCGCGCGTAGCGCTGACCCAAGGGGTGGGCTATGATGCAGTAGATACACCATGGCACGGTGTACCGAGTCACCCGTTTAGTGTCTCGGGAACCCTGTTCACATCGTTCGGGGCCGTATGTGGAAACCTCGGCCGGACTCCCTATGGATGGAACCTGGATAGGCAATAAACCTGGAGTAGAGACTTGAGTGTTTAGGTAGGCCGTGGCCGACACCCTCGTTGGGCTTCTGCTTGAAGGTTGCCGAGTACATGTCGTGTAAACGACGGTAAGTGGTGAGAGCGTGTATGAAGAAGTACACCCCTGCAGGGTTAACATCATCTATTCGAATAGCCGCGTCCGCTGTAAAGGACTACTTGGTTGCCTATACAGTTCATAGACAAGTTAATGGTTACTACTAAAAGACTCAAGATAAGTGTGAGTACCGAGGATGGCCCTCTCGTAGGATGACGAGGGAGGATCCCCGGTGGAGTATTGTGTTGGTGATTAGTGGACTCGTGTGCGAAAACTATTTTACTAGTGGTGTCTCGTAGGATAGCTTAGCCAAGAGTCAAAGATGGCTTGTTGCAATAACTCCACCACCTTCTTGAGAATGAGCATGTATAGTAGGTTGTGTTGTAAGACATGCTGAGTACCTTTGTACTCATGTTGCTTTAATTACTGTTTTCAGAGGACAACACCGCCCCCTCCGATGGGTTTTATGTAGACCTCGACGTCGATGAGTAACATGCCACCCAGGTGGTGATCCTGGCCATGGAGGGCCCTATGTAGATAGACAGGCTTCGACAAGCCTTCTTTCTTTCTAGTGTCTGTACTCCGACTATTTGCTTCTGCATGTGCTTGTATGCTTGTATGACTTGAGTGTCGGGTCATGTGACCCCTACCTGTATGAACATGTTATGTATGGCTCTCTGAAGCCTTTAAATAAAGTACTTGAGTTGTAGAGTTTTGTTGTGATGCCATGTTGTATTTGCACATATCGAGCATATTGTGTGTATGATTGAAATGATTGGTATGTGTGGGATCTGACAATCTAGTTGTTTATCCTTGGCAGCCTCTCTTATGGGGAAATGTAGTCTAGTGCTCATTGAGCCATAGTAGTCCGCTACATCCCGGTTCACCGGAGTCCTGCTAGCCCAGCACTACTGCTGAGGACACTTGACTGGCCGGCATGTGTTTCAGTTTGTTCCTATGTCTGTCCCTTTTGGGAAATCTCACGTGGTGACTTCCAGAGTCCTGCCTAGCTTGCTACAGCCCGGGTTCCCTGGAGTCCTGTTAGCCCAGTGCTACAGCCGGGATTCACACGCTGTTGACCGACATGCTCGATGTGATTCATGTATGCATGTCTCCATAGGTCTGTACCGCTTTGGGTTCACGACTAGCCATGTCGGCCCGGGTTCTCTGTCATATGGAGGCTAGCGACCCTATCATATACGTGAGCCAAAAGGCGCAAACGGTCCCGGGCCATGGTAAGGCGACACCCGTGGGGATACCGTGCGTGAGGCCATAATGTGATATGAGGTGTTACCTGCTAGATCGATGTGACTTGGAATCGGGGTTCTGACAGCGTTGGCATCAGAGCCAGACTGCCTGTAGGTTCGTTGAGCCAAACTGGTCGATGTCGAGTCTAGAAATGCATTAGTTATATGTAGGGGAATTGATTGTGGGAGGAAACTTAAGGCTCTTTTACTCCTTTACCTTATGCCCTCTGATCTGAGTCATTTTCTTCTCATTCTATGTGGGTTAAGGACTAGGCTCTCTCCTTCTATCAGGTTCACGTGTTACTAATCCGTAGTAGCTTATAGGATTGTTGTTACAAGCCTTAGTACAGTTTCTACTACTTTTAGTATGTTGTCTGTTGAATCAGAACCTTGATACGATGTTGTTGAGTGGTATTGCAAACTGTTGTGGATGTCTCAAATCTTTTTCTGAGCATTTACAGCTGTTATGCTGTCCGATTTCCCCTAGAAAATTCTAATGCCTTTGCATTATTATATGCTTTCAGATGGCCACCCGTTCCCAGAACCAAGTGGTTCGTCTGACCCGGTGCCTCGATGTGCCCGGCCACACGGCCATGTTGGTTCGAGTGATGGTCGAGTCAAGCTATCGGTGGTATCCGGAATATACCGTCGAGGAGCAGTTCCGAGACTTCAACCAGAGCCAATACCTTTGTACTGTCAGGATATATCCCTCTTATCCTGGAGCTACTGAGCCCCTTCACTATTCCTATGGACTTGGGGTCACTATTGAGATGTCTGTGCAGGATGCAGCTTACTCAATGATGACTATCATTCGAGCCAGGACTGCCTTGCTTTAGAACACCGACTTCCGCTACATGCCAGCCTCACTTCCTGGAGCGCAGGGGTACTATCAGGCTTTGTACTATGACTCTACACATGAGGAGTCACTACTCCGCACCACTGCCGAGATGCTCGAGGATAAGGATCGCGAAAATCGGGCCTTGCGTATAGAGCTTTTCCACAATCGTTCTGATCATTGGGCCACTTTGACTCGGTTTGCACCTGCGGTGCAGGCAGGATACATGGACATGAGGGACCTGCACCTTGTGCAGTCTGGATTGCCAGATTGTATGGAGTGGCGCAATGTAGGAGGCATCACCCCTCCTCATGGTCTCCGTCTGCCACCGCCTGTGGGACCAAGGCCACATCCGAGCCCCTATGGTCCACAGGCTCCGCAGGACCGTCTGTTCCCAGATGATCATGTTCCACTTCCAGGCTTTGGTGGCGACTTTTATGAGGATTACTACGGAGCCGTCTGAGCTAGTAGTATTTTCACTAGTATTGTAATAGTTGTATTCTCCACAGTCCTGCATGACCGTGGGATACGACTTGGTGTGTATCATGCTACGGGGGTGTAGAAAAATAATGTATAGGAGCTTGGAATGCCTCCGATGAGATGTAATGTCTTTCACCGTAGTTGTACTCTAGCCTGGGCTTGTACTAAACTATGTGCGGTGTGTATGACCAATGGTATATATATGGCAGTTTCTATATTACCATGTCGTGCAATGAACATCTTAGCATTCCATGTTATCCATTATATTCCGCACTTCCTTGCCAACTTTGTGCCATCCTTATCTAAACCGATGTCTTGGTTTTTTCCTAGGATGGTCAACACCAGCAGCAACCCTGCTGCCCCGGAGCAGGGGGAAGCCAATGCAGCTAGGGGTGAAAATCTGCCTCACCCGCCTTCTCTGGCCGAAGTTATGCTGGAGGCGGAAAGAAACAAGCGTGAGACTAACCGCTTGCTGGAGTGGATTGAGCAGAACACTGCACGTCATCAGCGAAATGACTTGGTGTCAATCAATGACTTCTTCAAGTTGTACCCACCAAAGTTTAATCATTCCGTCGAGCCCCTCGACGCGGATGACTGGCTCCGCAGCATCACACACAAGTTACATTCTGCCAACGTAGCCGAAGCTGATAAGGTTACCTATGTTGCCTATCACCTCGAAGGCCCTGCTAGCCTTTGGTGGGAAAACTTTGAGGCTATGCGCCCGGTCGGCAAAATCACTACTTGGGCTGAATTCAGTGAGGATTTCGTGAGCATCACATCCCGGAAGGCCTCATAGATCGCAAGAGGGAAGAGTTCTGCAATTTCACCCAAGGAAGACTGACTGTGGATGCATATAGTCGTGAATTTGGGAATCTGGCACGATATGCTCCTGAAGAGGTATCCACTGATGCTAAGAAGCAGGCAAGGTTCCGCAAGGGACTTAGCCCTGAGCTTCGCCGCTATCTTCGTCTGCACGAGTGCACCTCCTTTCAGAAGTTGGTCAATAAAGCCATCAGTGCTGAGACAGGCCAGTCTAACTATGACGCTTCACGCAAGCACTCTCGTGATTTTAGTTCTTCATCCGGCTCTAGATCTCGGAAGCGCCGGGTGTGGATTCCAAGCACGGCACTACCACCCAGGTTCATCCCAAGGCCATCCTTTGAGGCGCCTCGCCCCAACTAGCAGTTTGCACCATCTAAGCCCTATGGTGGCCCCGCTGCTAATGCTGCTCCACGCCCCAATGTTGTGACATGTTTCAAGTGTGGAGAGCCGGGTCACTACAGTCAAGAGTGTCCCCAGAACAACAACCCCAATCAGTCTGGATAGTCCGTTGGCCGTGGTAAGCCAGCGGGAAAGACATTCTACGCCAAGCCAGCCACCACTGCACGTGGCCATGTCAACTATGTCTCAGTTGAGGAGGCTCATGATGATCCTAACGTCGTCCTTGGTACGCTCCTTGTTAATTGCCATCCGGCATCTGTTCTTTTCGATACTGGAGCATCTCATTCATTCATATCTGAGAACTATGCTCGATTGCATAACACGACATTCTGTGACATGCCCACTTCCATGGTAATTCAAACTCCGGGTTCCAAATGGCAAACTTCTAGAGTAAGCCATGGGAATGAAATTCTTGTCGATAGACTTGTCTTCCTTGCATCTTTAATAGCTGTCAAGTCCTCGGACATAAACATCATCTTGGGTATGGACTGGATGTCAGCTCATTATGCTAAGATTGATTGTGCCACTAGAACCGTTCAACTTACTCACCCATCGGGCAAGACAGTCAATGTCTTAACTCGAGTGGCCAAGCGCCAGCTTTACTCCCTAAATGCAAACCCCCTTCCAGACCTTGAAGATATTCCGGTAGTCTGAGACTCTCTGGATGTCTTTCCTGAAGAACTGCCAGTTGTTCCACCTGACAGGGATGTCGAGTTTGTGATAGACCTTGTTCCAGGAACCGTTCCAATTTCTAGAAGACCCTATAAGATGGCACCCGTAGAACTAGCCGAGCTTAAGAACCAACTCGATGAGTCCTTGAAAAGGGTTTCATCCGTCCTAGTTCCTCCCCTTGGGCTTGCCCCATCCTCTTCGTCAAGAAGAAGGATGGAACGGATCGGATGGTTGTAGATTACCGACCTGTCAACTTGGTCACTATAAAAAACAAGTATCCACTTCGCAGGATCAACAATCTGTATGATCAGCTCGCTAGATCCTCAGTCTTTTCCAAGATGGATTTGAGGTTGGGCTACCATCAAATCAAAATCGGAAACGGGGACATTCCCAAAACGGCCTTTGTTACTCGTTATGGCCAATACGAGTACACCGTCATGTCCTTCGGTTTAACCAATGCCCCAGCCACCTTCTCTCGGTTAATGAACTCGGTCTTCATGGAGTATTTGGATAAATTCGTCGTAGTATACCTCGATGATATACTCATCTACTCCATGAATGAGGAGGAACATGCCGAACATCTAAGGCTGGTATTAACGAAACTTCGAGATCATCGCCTTTATGCCCAATTCTCCAAGTGTGAATTTTGGTTGCCAGAAGTGACCTATCTAGGCCATGTAATCTCTGGTAAGGGTATTGTTGTCAATCCTGAGCGAGTTCAAGCCGTCCTTGATTGGACTCCACCTGAAACAGTCAAGCAAGTTCGAAGCTTCCTTGGCTTAGCGAGCTATTGTCGCCGCTTCGTCGAGAATTTCTCCAAGGTTGCTAAACCTCTAACTGAACTCCTTAAGAAAGATAAAAAGTTCGAGTGGACCCCACAGTGCGAGTTCAGCTTTCAGGAACTGAAAAGACACCTGACATCTGCTCTCGTACTGGTACCACCAGATTTCTCCAAGGACTTTATTATCTATTGCGACACCTCACGACAAGGACTAGGTTGCATACTCATGCAAGATCATCAGGTAATTGCCTGTGCTTCACGGCAATTACACCCCCATGAGGAAAATTATCCCACACATGATCTAGAGCTTGCAGCTGTAGTCCATGCACTTAAAACTTGGCGACACTACCTTCTTGGTAATCATTGCGAGATCTTCACCGATCACCAAAGTTTAAAATATATCTTCACCCAACCGGATTTGAATCTCAGGCAAATACGTTGGGTGGAGTTGATCTCGGATTACGACTTAGGAATAACTTAGACCCCGGGCAAAGCCAATGTCATGGCTGATGCGCTAAGTCGTAAATCTTATTGTAACAACCTGATGTTACAACAAAGTCAACCACTTCTCCACGAGGAATTTCGTAAGCTTAGTCTTCACATTGTCCCTCAAGGATTCCTATCCACCCTGGTGGCGAAACCTACCCTTACGGATCAGATCATCAAGGCACAGAAGGTAGATCCGACAATCTCCCGTATTAAGAGAAACATTAAGAAAGGATTCGCGAATTGTTTCTCCGTTGATGATCAAGGTGTCGTATAGTTTGGAAACCTCTTAGTGGTTCCCAAAGCATGAAACCTGAGGTGGCTGATTCTTAAGGAATCTCATGATTCCCCTCTCACCATTCATCCCGGTAGTACTAAAATGTATCAAGACCTACGCCAGAGGTTTTGGTGGACTAGGATGAAGATAGAAATTGCTCCATACATTGCTAGTTGTGACGTCAGTTGTCGTGTTAAAGCAGAGCATCAATGGCCTGCTGGCACCCTTCAACCTTTGGATATTCCTGAGTGGAAATGGGATAAAATCAGTATGGATTTCATTACTGGGTTTCCCAGGACCAAGAGAGGGAATAATGTCATCTTCGTCGTGATCGACCTTCTTTCCAAGGTGGCCCAATTTCTACCTGTTCGTGAGAGTATCAATGCTAGCCAGCTAGCTGATTTATACATCTCCCGAATAGTGTCTCTTCATGGTGTCCCAATGGAAATTAACTCAGACCATGGGAGTCTCTTCACCTCTCGATTTTGGGAAAGTTTCCAAAATGCTATGGGAACTCGTCTCTCTTTTAGCACTGCCTTCCACCCCCAATCAAGTGGTCAAGTAGAGCGAGTAAATCAAATTCTAGAAGATATGCTCCGAGCTTCTTTCATCTCATTCGGAATGGATTGGGAGAAATGCCTTCCATTTGCGGAGTTTGCTTATAACAATAGTTATCAAGCTAGCTTGGGCATAGCTCCTTTCGAAGTTCTCTATGGACGAAAATGTCGAACGCCTCTTAACTAGTCAGAAACCGGGGAAAGACAACTCTTTGGCCCAGATATGATTCAGGAAGCAGAAGAGCAGGTTCGCGTTATTCGTGAGAAATTGAAAATAGCCCAATCTCGTCAAAAGAGCCAATATGATCGTAAACAAAAGCTCATGACTTATGAAGTCGGCGAGAAGGCTTACCTTCGGGTTACTCCGTTAAAGGGAACCCATTGTTTCGGTATCAAAGGCAAATTGGCTCCTTGTTAAATTGGACCCTTTCGCATTCTTGCCAAACGAGGAGATGTTGCCTACCAATTGGAACTACCTCCGCATCTTTCCAGAGTTCACGATGTCTTCCACGTTTCTCAACTGAGGCGTTCCTTCGCAGATCCTATCCGTGGAGTGGACCACGAAACGCTTGATCTACAAGATAATCTCTCATATCGGGAATATCCCGTTCGTATCCTTGATCAAGCCGAGCGTACCACTCGACGCCATAACATCAAGTTTCTCAAGGTTCAATGGTAACACCATTCCGAGAAAGAAGCCACTTGGGAAAGGGAGGATCGTCTTCGACTCGAGTAGCCCACATTCTTCCCAACGGATCCTAAATCTTGGGACAAGATTCTTTTGAGTGTGGGTGAGTTGTCACACCCTAGCTAGTTCATGCATTAGAGTGATTGCATCATGTTTAAATTTCCCAGAAAGATGAGATGGGGATGATAGAACCCCCAGCACCCCCCCTGGAACAACTAGGGTTTACTAAAAACTTTTTCAATGAACCTAAAATGCCGTTCTAAAAAGTCCACCCCTTTTGTTTTGGGTTAAAACCTTTGACAAAATTGGTGAAAATTTTCCTAGGACATCTTAAGGTCGTTGGATTAATTCATATAGTATTTGCATTTGGGCATTTAAATGCTATAAAATATTTTGAATGCTCAAATAATCATAAACTAAAATGTTTACTGTTGGATATATTCTAAGCAGTAGCCATGATTAATTTTATGATTTTTGGAAATGCCTGGCATTTTTAATAAAGCCCTAAAGTTACAGAAATATTAGAAAATAAATAAAAACAGAAAAAGAAAGGGTTAGAACTTACCTGGGTGTACCTCACCTGTGCAGCCACCTGGCGGCCCAAGTGGCCGGCCCAGCCCACCTGCTCCCCTCCCCTGTCATCTTCCTCCTTTGCCAGGAGGACGGGCGCGTGCCCGATGCGCGCACACCGCCGTGCGCCACCTCCTGCTTGCCGCTTCGCCGCTGGACGGGCTGTACGACCTCCAGGTCGCGCCCCCGACCCCCTGGACACCTCACACCCTCACCCTGCCTCTCTCCCTCGTTCCCCTCCGCCATGGCTGAAGCAGCCGCCGCCGTCCCGCCACTGTAGCCGTAGCCACCGTCGTCTCTGCGCCGCCCTACCGTGTCCACGAGCTCCGCCACCCTCTTCTCCATCGAGCAGGCCGAGCCCCGAGCGCTCGCGTGCCCCGAAGCCACCGCATCGACCTCGCCCAACTCCGGCACCGCCTGAGACCCCCTTCGCCGTCACCGTCGCAGCAGGCCTTCCCGACCTCGCCGTCAGCTCTGTTGCAACCGCCGTGAGCCTAACTACCTCCCCACCCTCTCCGTTCTCTCTCTCGAGCCGCGTAGCGACTGCACGTAGCTCACCCGCACGCGTCACCACCAAACTCGTCGTCGGCGTCACTCCGGTGATCATTTGGTCAGGCGCGGGTGCTAACGAACTCACCGCACCTTGTAGTGCCTCGCTAGTTCGTCTGTTTCCCCGCTAGCTCACTTCAGCAGCAAAACCACCTACGGCCGAGCTCCGTCCGCCGCCCGGCTTGACGCCGTCGTCGTTTCCGGCCACCCTAGCACCAACCAACACCACCGTTGGATGCACCACATCACCAGCTATCCGTAGCACCCACCCGCGCATCGAACCGTGGCCGGAGCAGCGTTTCCGACGCTCTCCGCCATCTCGGCCTCGCCGGCGACTCAACGCCGGCGGGATTGATCCTGCTGACCAGGGGTTTGACCCCCGCTGACTGAGTTAACCCGGGTGGGCCCAGTTTGACCCCCTAGTCTATCACAGATGGGACCCGCCTGCTAATTAAGTTAGGATTAGGGCTAACTAAAAATTAGTTAGACTATGACACTGACACGCGGGAACCACTGGTCAGGTTTGACCTGGACCGTCCCAGTTGACTGTTGACGTCACGCTGATGCACTGCTGACGTAATAAAGCATTTACTGGATTTATTCTTTTACAGGAAATTCCAGAAAATAGCCAAAACTTCTAAAAATCATAGAAAATCAACCATAGCTCCAAATCAAACAAGTTATATATGAAAAATGATTAGAAAAATTCAATCTTTCCATCTGTAATGGTTCCATGCATGACAAAACACTTTCACCTTGCTGTTTAGGCGAAACAAGCTAATACACTTATAATGCATAAGAACTTAAGCTTCCATTTGAATCTTTGATTCAAATGGACCCATTTCAACTTGTTTCACATTGCATTAGGCAGGACACCTCATATTGCCATGTCATAGCATGCATGATATTGTTGCATATTGCCATGTGTTGATTATATTCTGTGGTGTCTTTCGTGGTAGGTTCTGCCTCCGAGGATATCTCCGAGTATCCAACTGAAGGGCAGTACCCTACTACTACTCCATCAGGCAAGCAGCCCCATTGATCATATTGATCCAATCCCATGTTCTCGCTTCTGCTCTCACTTACTGCATTAAGACAACAACGTTTCAAACTGCTGTGTGTTGCGGTAGTTGAACCCTTATCCTCTGCATGACCTGTCATTGCCACAGTAACTAGATGAAACCCACTAGCATGTGTAGGAGTTGATTGAGCCATGTATGTGTTTCCTACCTTGCTATGCCTGCTATGCTTAGAGTTGTGTCAGGTCTGGTTCATCTGGGTGATGGGCTAGAGTGAAATGATTATGTCGGTAATGTGAGGGCTGTGTTAAACATGATTTGGTAAAGGTATCGATGAGAGGCGATGTAGGAGTACATGGTGGGTTGTTTCATTGAGGCCGTCCCTAAGAACTGAGATCTGTATGTGTGATTTAAGAATCAGCTACTACCATACATTGGGCCCGAAACCAATGGACACTCTCGGCTTCTTAATCACCCTAGTACTCTGTCCAGGAGTTGCAACTAGTTTCTGGTGTCTGTAGGTTATGTGTTGGCGGCCGCGCGTAGCGCTGACCCAAGGGGTGGGCTATGATACGGTAGATACACCGTGGCACAGTGTACCGAGTCACCCGTTTAGTGTCTCAGGAACCCTGTTCACATCGTTTGGGGCCGTATGTGGAAACCTCGGCCGGACTCCCTGCGGATGGAACCTGGATAGGCGATAAACCTGGACTAGAGACTTGAGTATTTAGGTAGGCCGTGGCCGACACCCTCATTGGGCTTCCGCTTGAAGGTTGCCGAGTACATGTCGTGTAAATGACGGTAAGTGTTGAGAGGGTGTATGAAGAAGTACATCCCTGCAGGGTTAACATCATCTATTCGAATAGCCGCGTCCGCGGTAAAGGACTACTTGGTTGCCTATACAGTTCATAGAAAAGTTAATGGTTACTACTAAAAGACTCAAGATAACTGTGAGTATCGAGGATGGCCCTCTCGTAGGATGACGAGGGAGGATCCCCGGTGGAGTATTGTGTTGGTGATTAGTGGACTCGTGTGCGAAATCTATTTTACTAGTGGTGTCTCGTAGGATAGCTTAGCCAAGAGTCAAAGCTGGCTTGCTGCAATAACTCCACCACCTTCTTGAGAATGAGCATGTATAGTAGGTTCTGTTGTAAGACTTGCTGAGTACCTTTGTACTCATGTTGCTATAATTACTGCTTTCAGACGATAGCACCGCCCCCTCCGATGGGTTTTATGTAGACCTCGACGTCGATGAGTAACTTGCCACCCAGGTGGTGATCCTGGCCATGGAGAGCCCTATGTAGATAGACAGGCTTCGACAAGCCTTCTTTCTTTCTAGTGTCTGTACTCCGACTATTTGCTTCCGCATGTGATTGTATGCTTGTATGACTTGAGTGTTGGGTCATGTGACCCCTACCTATATGAACATGTTATGTATGGCTCTCTGGAGCCTTTAAATAAAGTACTTGAGTTGTAGAGTTTTGTTGTGATGCCATGTTGTATTTGCACATATCGAGCATATTGTGTGTATGATTGAAATGCTTGGTATGTGTGGGATCCGACAATCTAGTTGTTTATCCTTGGCAGCCTCTCTGATGGGGAAATGTAGTCTAGTGCTCATTGAGCCATAGTAGTCCGCTACAGCCCGGTTCACCGGAGTCCTACTAGCCCAGCACTACTGCTGAGGACACTTGACTGGCCGGCATGTGTTTCACTTCGTTCCTATGTCTGTCCCTTTGGGGAAATGTCATGCGGTGACTTCTAGAGTCCTGCCTAGCCTGCTACAGCCCGGGTTCCCCGGAGTCCTGTTACCCCAGTGCTACAGCCGGGATTCACACGCTGTTGACTGACATGCTCGATGTGATTCATGTATGCATGTCTCCATAGGTCTGTGCCGCTTTGGGTTCATGACTAGCCATGTCGGCCCGGGTTCTCTGTCATATGGAGGCTAGCAACACTATCATATACGTGAGCCAAAAGGTGCAAACGGTCCCGGGCCATGGTAAGGCTACACCCGTGGGGATACCGTCCGTGAGGCCGCAATGTGATATGAGGTGTTACCGGCTAGATCGATGTGACTTGGAATCGGGGTCCTGACAACAACATCATTTGGGATCCACTTAATATTATTTTGACCAGCCCAATTAAGGCCCGCTTTGACTACACATGTTTGTTCTTTTGTATGGCGTCCAGGAAATATTTGGGCATGTTGGACCCCGTTTCAATGATATAGGATATTCAACAATTATCCTACTCTATACTATCGCCTCTAAAAACATATGTTGTACAATAAGAAGACTAAGGCATAGAAACTTATAATAATCCTACACTATAGTTTGGCACCAGTTATAATAATCCTACACTATAGTTTGGCATAGAAACTTATAAATCATAGCCGAATATACCCACTGGGCATTATAGTTTGGCACCAGTGATAATAAAGCGTACACAAACAGAAAATTACATACAGTGGACAAATAAAGCTCATCCATCATGGACACACATCAACAGAACTTACCATTTGAACTGTAATCTCTTCAGAAATTTTAGTCTGCAAAATCTCCAATTCCTTCATGGTTACCTCTATGTCTTGTTTCATTTTTGACTCCTGCATCTAATATCTGCATGTCCAGTCTCAACTTGTTGATTGTACATTGAGAATCATGTACACGTTGTCTTGCCACCTCTAGTTGATGCTCGAGAACATCATGACTAGGGCAAAAATATAGTTACAACAGTGAAGCAAGCAAGACAGACTATTTTGTACATGACAAAATAGGACGAACAATAATGTTACACGTCATGAAGCATAAGCAGGTGATATTTTAATAATTATAAAAATGGTAGTCTGTGCAACTTGCACACAAAAATTTCTCTTAACTCACCAGAGGAGGATGATGTTGGGGCCAAATCCAAAACACAAACAAGTTACAAATTTAGACATCATCTTGCATATAAGTAAGCAAGCAGTTGGCCATTCTGTAGCTCAATTAAAGTCTTAGGGAGCATAATGAATAGCAGAGGGATTCATACAAACCTACTACAGCAAGCAAAGCTATTCAATCATTAGCCTAGTATAAACTAGATTGTGAGCCTCATGCAGTAATAGTTGGTTAATAGACTTCAAAGCTTCAGGCACACTTCACTAGAGTAATTAAATGGTAAGGCCTTTAATTATGTCAACTAATAGTTATACAAGTACCCAACATCAGGCATCATTTTTTGGGCATCTCATTAACTTAGGACAAATAAAGTAATTGAAAAGAGCAAATTAACTATGCCAAAAACAAACAAGGAATTGAACTGTTGAGTTGGATACAGTGACTTACCTTAACTGGTTGAACAGGCTCAACGCTTCTCCTACTTCTCTTGCAAGGCTCCTTCCTAACATCTTGTACTTGGAAGTCATCAATCTTATCTTCATTGCACCCCCTCTGCAACGTGACACAAACTAGTTACTCGTCTCCTGGGAAGATAAATATGCGTACTTTCCAGTCTGTGATCAACACAAAAGGATGAGATAATAACAAACAACACCACTAATGAAATATGCCACATCTCTTGCACTTGCACACAATGAAATGAGCGTTTACTATGTGTGCACTATGTAAAAACTAGGCATACCTTCGAACTGGATCTCCAGGTACTCTTGAGAGCCTACTTTAGTGTACTACCAAACCTTTGTGTCACATATGTGTTAGACAAGCCCCCACTATAGTAGCCCTTAGTGTTTAAATCGTTGACAAGCTCTGTTGGAGTGTTAGGTCAAGAATAGCAAGTAATCAAAGCAAACAGTCCTAGTATAGCTGGTTGATGCAAACAAGCAATTAAATAGATGTGTGAACAAATCTTACATATCAAGAAAAGAAGCAAAGAAGGAGGCTTAAAGACCATCACTTGACAAACTAGATTTAAGGGGCATTTAAACGTCATGTGCAACGTATGAACTAACATAAACATTGCATATTCCAGAGTCTACAATGGAATGCACATGTATTAGGTTATGCCATGTATGATGATGCCTAAATGTGCACTATAGCAGGTAGGAGTGATTCATCATTGCACGCACAATTGAATTACAGGTTAAGGGCCAGTTCTATTCCGCCTTTTCAAAACTTACTGTCAAAATAAGCCATAAAATATGTAAAGAAGTCATTTTTGAGTTATGAGCTTGGGCTTAACTTATTTCACTTTGGAGGGGGGTGTTTCGGGTAGAAGATCACTAAAAATTGAAGGGAAGGGGAATAGTGAAATGACTCTGTTGTCTGCCTATATGTCTATCTCTACTCTTATAAAAAATAGAGTTGGTGATGATGGTGTGCCTACCATCCTGCAATATAGGCCATCCGATTTATATCTCACGGATAGGAAGGATACTTTGGCAATTTTGCAAAAAGATACCCACACCTCTCTCCACATTTGCAAATAAGGCCTTCCCTCATTCATCCTTTTCTCTCACAAGATAAACTACTCATATAAACACATCTTGATGTTCCGTGCAACGCATGGGCATCTTGCTAATCTCTCACAAGATAAACTATTCATACAAATGCATCTTGATGTTCCGTGCAACGCACGGGCATCTAGCTAGTTACACTCAAAATGCAATTTCCTTGCCCACTTGCATCTCCTCTCCCCTTTCCCTCTACCTCGATCCCCTGCCTGCAGCGCTAGGGTTCCTCCAGCAAGCCATCACCACTGGTCCCATCTGGCCTGGTCCTCGATGATGGTCTGTCCAACTAGGCTACATGGCCGGCTGGTAGGTCCAAATATCCTCGGCTGCTCCTCCCTCTGGCGCCACCCCTCATTCTCATGGTCTCCAGCAGCTGCTCCATTGTGGTACCTCCAACAGACTACTCCAGCGGGCGCCGCACAACTACGGCCGATGCCACACTGCGGCAAAAGGCACCTTATTCCCCCTCCCCTCCTCCCAGGCCGTGGCCTTGAGGTGCTATTGAAGGATGAGCTCATCCAACAAGGTGAGGATCTCCTTTGATTTTTTGGCAAATTTTCATTCTGATCCACTATATGATGAATTGCTATGAACTGCTTCTGCTGCTGCTATATGATGCATTGCTATGAGCTGCTCCTGTTGCTGCTATATGTTGAATTGTTATGAGATGTTGCTACTATATGATGAATTGCTATGAGCTGCTGCTACTACATGATGAGTTGCTATAAGTTGCTCCTGTTGGTGCTATATGATGAATTGCTATGACCTGCTGCTGCTGCTATATGATGAATTACTATGAGCTGTTGCTGGTATATGATGAATTGCACACTGCTGCTGCTGCTGTATGACGAGTTGCTATGAGCTGCTGCTGCTATATGATGCTTTCAGGTGGTGCTGCTATATGATAATAACTAGCCACTTGGACCATCGAATTTCAATAAATAATTGGTCTTCATTTAAATGTGGGTCATGCATTCTTCGTTTAAATTAGGCAATGGGGTCTCTATGGAAGACATTGACCAAAGTAGATTGTGCCAAGTAGATGGTATCTTCGTATTTGCATTTGAACAAATAGTGATGGTATGTTTTCCCACCATATTAATTACTGCACTGGGTTCAATTTCTGATATTTGCAAGTAAAATTAATTTTCATATGGGTAGCAAAATGACAAAATATAATGCAATCTAGACTTTTCACTGATCATACCAAAGATAAGATGAAAAGGAAGGCAATTAAAAGAACTGGTTGGCTTATTACCTGGACCTTATATTCACAGGTGCTTATTTTCTTAGGAAAACTCGTATTAACTGTCCCTAAGAAACTTGGCCGATAGAACTGACATAGAAATACCATGTCACGATGATTGCAATGGAGGAGTGACCTACCATAGCACACTGTATAGGCTCACCGCCGCCTCTCCTTTTTTGCGATGTTCCATGAAATTGCCACATACATCTTGTACTTTTTCATTGTGTAACCCTATCTGCAAGTTGACACGGCTAATTTCAGACATCTCTACATGATAATACATTGCATATCCCTTGCACATATTTAATCCACCAATTAATGATTGTGTGCATAGCATAAACTAGCCATGACTCTGTGTGCTGGACTAGCAGGCATTCTAAGGGAGCCTAATGTAGTGCACTGGAATTCCTACATGCCACATATGATTTTGTGTAATGTACTACCTCTATTCCTAAATATATGTCTTTGTAGAGATTCCAATATGGATGGCATACAGATGTATATAGATGCATTTTTGAGTGTAGATTCACTCATTTTGCTCCGTATGTAGCCTATTGTGGAATATTGTAGTGACCTGACCCAAATGGATCAAGTCTCTGTGCTTAAGTGTCATCCCTAGATCGGTATGCTGACACACATAGTACTAGAGGAATTATAACAGAGTGCAATCACATGTAAAAGGTAATGTAAATACTATTACCTGAATCCATATAGCGGAAGTAACAACAAAGTTGTGGATTCCCAACAAGACCAACGACAAAGTTGAGTGTAGACATCGTAACCCTATCGTATCACTTACTCGTCATAAAACTCCTGCAACATGAGACGTTGCAGCCATGTAGGTCAGTACATTGAACGTACTGGCAATTTCACACCATAGAATAATAATGACAATGTCTATCTCTACATGCATGTTTGGCTGGTGGAGGCTCTAAGTTTAATTTTGCATAAAGCTAATTTTTCCCTACAACAAATGAATAAATTTTATTTACTACTAAGTTAAATTACCCATATTGAGAAGGTTCCTCCAACTCAATCCCAAAATCACCAAATATAAATAATAATCCAATTCAGTAATTAAATAGAGTGATGAGATCAACCAATAATTCACTTCCAGATACTGAAAGTTGTGCTTAACAGGGGACACTACTAATCATGATTAGTTTGTACACTCTGCAAAGGTTTGCACACTTTTCCCCACAAGACTCGATCTCCAACGTTGAATTCCTCGCACTACCTAATGTTTGAGAACTGGATGATCGAGACATAGTCTTTCCGAAGAGGTCCCCTTAATCGATAGATAGGTCGGTACACCTACAATTCCCCTACATCTGCTAGCCTACCATGGAAAGGTTTCCCACAAATTACTTAACTATGCCAGAGCCCATAATGGCTTGTGGCCGCACACGGAAGTTTCTAGGCATGAAATATCATATGATCCCTTTGATCCTGGGTGGCATTCCATAGGGTAATCCCATGGGTACTCCGAGATCCCCTTGGGCAAGCACTAGTTTCTCCAGGTGCTCGGGCAAGCCACTGGTTTCTCCAGGGTGCCCCAACCATTTCAGCCAGATGTGTGTTGATGTTGCCACCTTAAGTTACCCTTAATTATTATTTCTCTCATAACTTGCATGAATATCACATACCAGTCCCCGTCTACGAACATGGCTAAGAAATTTATTAGCATAACGTATATTCCGGGGGTGTTTCAAGGATCATACGTTCCTACCTCATGAACTACACAGCAAAACTACATGTACCCAAATCCTACACATGCAAATCTTTGAGGGGTGTATCTAATGCAAGTAAAACTGGGTATAGCAAGAGTATGATCAAAGTGTGAACTTGCCTTGTACTGTTCACGAAGATTCTTCGCACTCATAAATTCTAGTAGTTCTACTCATCACACTCCGATCAATCTATCGTGAGCAAGAAATTATAACCACACATAAGCAATCACTCAAAGATCCAAGAGAACGCAAAAAATATTTCAGAAAACTTCAAAACCATCATATAAAGCTTCTAGACAGAAACATATTTTAACAGTAGCAAAATTATGTGATTTTTATCTTAACAGAAAGTATATGTCGAGAGCTTCGATTTGCAAAAAGAATCAATTAAATCGGAGTTATAAATCTCAAGTTATAGCCAAAACAAGTTTAAATTTGAATATGATCTAATTGAAATTTTAAAGTTTCAAAAATTTTATTTTATAAGTTCTCTGGATAGAGGGGATCATGATGAAGAATTTGGCGTTGGTCTCGTTGAATTTGGATAAAAGTTTTAAAAGTTGTGCTAGTTTGAAAATCATGGGCTAAATTGTAAGAAAACTTATTTGCAACTGGGTCCCTGGCTACGTGACAGAAATACTAACGGACGAACGTCCACTACAGAAACTTATTAGACGAAAACGTTTGCTATAGAGCCCTAAGTGACGAACGTTCGCTAACTAATGGATATCGATTCGAAAAGAAGAAAGAAAAAAATCGATCTAATGTAGACCGGCAATCCTAGATCTAATGGATAGGAGAGGAGTCGGGGCTTACTGCGGCGGTGGGCGTGTCGACGAGGGTCGACGACGACTGATCGAGGCGGGCGGCGACTGCGGGATCTCGTCGGCAGCGCCGGAGTTCGGCGAGATGCGGCGGTGGTGCTTCGGCTTGGTTTGGGGAAAGAAGAGAGGTCGGGGCTTCGGTATCTAAAGGAGGAGGGGTGAGGGTAGCTTGGGGAAGGGGCAAGGCGGTGCGGGGTGTCCGGCTCGGCCACGGCAGCGGCGTCGGCGTCATGCGGCCAGTGGAGACCAACGACAGGTCGGGGACGGCGTAGAGCGCTGGGCTGGGCCGCGGCCTGGCTGGCTAGTTGGGCCAGGACAGTTCGGCGGAAAGTTTTTCTTAACAGACCACAAAAGAAATAAAGAACAAATAAAAAACAATATGTAGGCATATTATATACCAAAAAATTTTGAAAAATATTTTCTAAAACATGAACATTTTTTCAGTGGCAAATTACTTCCACAAAAAATTAAATAAAGCAAACAGTGCTACTGGTTTATTTAAAAACGAAATAAAAATATTTTAAAATACCAAAATGATTTCGAACTCATTTCTCTCCATTTTTCAACTGTAGGGAATCATTTTACCCTATTTTCCATATATTTTATTTTTGGAGAAAAATTAATTTGAATAAAACCAAATAACTCCAAATTGAAAGTGGGTTTCAAAGTAACTATAAAAGGACTTTAAATTTGATTCTTTGAAACTTCCAACTCTCTTTCTTAGCATATGAAGAAGTCATTTTATCTTCTCTCATGAAACTCATTGAGCTGCATAAAGTTTCTGAATTTGAATATTTCCAAATGAATTCAAGTGTTTCAAAACCCTTTTTCATTTAATTTAACGGAAGAAGTCATATCATCTTCACTCTAGGGTTTTGTGATGAAATGGATTTGAATTCATGGGGATCGTAAATGCAAGGTGAAAGTTTGGGAAATTCATTTCATTCCCTCTCATTCAACTTTCAAAAAGTTTCAAATTCCACTCAATTTCACACAACAAATCACACAAGCAATCATTATTACTTAATTAATATAGCATTCCAAAATTTAGAATTTTGGGATGTTACAAATCTCTAGAAAGACTTATATTTAGGAACAGAGGTACGTGGTAGTATCATGTATGCCATCTACATATCTAATTTAGCAGCCAATAGTAGAAATCATTGTCCGCACAAAGGGATTACTGGTCGAAAATCCTAGCAAAGCACGCTGGCAGGCACACAACAATACAAGAGAGAGAGATACACTTACAAGATCATAGCAATGCCTCAGTCTAGGATCTTGGTTGGCCAAGATGTTAGATCCAGAAGAAACATCGTCCTTGTAGTTTTTGCCAGCTGCATAATAGGTAACAGCGACCTGTTAGTATATTTGAAGTACATCGGGCAGGTGATGCTGGACGGGTTTAAAGGTAACAGGTTAGAAACGTCAAGGGTGCTTGGCATCTTGCCAGATGGTAGGAATCAGGTTAGAAACGTCAAGGGTGATGAAGCTACGCTGGCTGTCGGGGTCCGGTAAGGAGATCTAGAACCGTCGAGTGGGGTGTTTGTGGAGAGGCTCCGGTAGGGTGGACTACGGTGTGTGCGAAGCGGATTTGTGGTCGTGGAGGAGGGCGTCAGTGAAGCTACTCCGGTGGTTGGGTTAAGGATGGTGTCGACGATGCGGATCTGCGGCCGTGGACGAGGCGTCAGGAGCTGCTCCGATAGGTTGGATGAGGGTGCGATGAAGCGGATCTGAGGCCGTGCACTTATGAGTTGGCAAAGCGGCCCCGGTAGGGTTGAGAATGGTATAGGCGAAGCTACTCAGGTAGGGTTGACAACGGTGTCGGTGAAGCGGCTCCGGTAGGGTTGAGGAAGGTGTCAGCGAAGAGGATCAGAGGCCATCGGTGGGGCAGCTCTGGGGGTGTGGACGAAGCGTCTCCGATGGGGAGTAGGAATGAGCTGCTGTAGATGCGCTGCGGTTGACAAGAGTACCGGCGAAGCAGATCCGGCACTATGGACAAGGTCGGCACTGAATGGGTTGTGGTACAGTGGTGTATGAGCAGTCTACTTGTTTCTAGTGGAGGTGGGAGGGGTAGATGCGGCCGCAGAAGCAGATCCGGCGAGGTGGATGCGGCTGGCACTCAATGGGCTCTGGTACGCCGGTGGATGAGCAGTCTAGGGTTTCGAGAGGGGAGGGGTAGTGTCAGTGGGAACGACACCTATGGGATCACAAGAATCCCTACTGTGGTTAGCGGGGCGCGAGGTTGTGAGAAGAGCGGATCAAACAGATAGCACACGGTTCGTTTATCTAGGTTCGGGCCGTGAGGATGCGTAAAACCCTACTCCTGCTTTGGTGGATTGTATATCTGTGCTCTTGAGCTAGCTATGGGGTGTGAGGAGCTCCAAAAAGCCGAATCCTTCTCCTGGTCGCCTCGGGCCTCCTTTTATAGAAAAAGGGGTTGCCACAGTGGCACATAGGAGGTGGAAAGGGTACAGTGATGCGAGGTTATCCCTCGCATTACATGAGAAGGCACATTTAATGCGTCTTGCCTAGGTGTCCTTGCTTTATCGGGACGGGGGAGAGATCTGTCTCGTCCGTCGCCGCTCCTTCTTCTGTCGACACGCGCCCTGGCTAGCGACGCCTGCGATGCCATGTAGGTAGGCAGGCAGCTGAGGTGGCGCAGTGGTGGGTCTTCGCGAAGATCTGCATGCCGCCACGCGGGTGCCTGTCTAGCTGGTTGGGACGGCAGCTGCATGCATGCGGTGGTGGAGGTTTAGTCAGCGTGGGCCCGATGTTGGCCCTGCGGGCGTCCTCGGCAAGGGCCTTGCCGAGGCGCCTGCTGTCATCCCCGGCAAGGCGCTTGCCGGGGCCCTTGTGGTCTTCCTCGGCTGGGATCCCGCCAAGGGTTGTCATCTCCTTAATGTGTATCAAATCTTGAATGTCTTCACAAAGATCTGCATGCCGCCACGTGGATGTCTCCCGAATCCTTGCCCTTTGGGGGCAGTGGACTCAAGGGTGATTTGCTCCGTAGGCGCGGGACGAGTCGCCGCGGCAAGGGTCTTGCCGGGGCTGCTAGAACTGGCTCCCGGCAAGGATCTTGCCGGGGGAGTCCGCTTCGTCCCCTTTGCTCTTCGTGGTCTTGGCCTTGGCGTCGTTCTAGTTCTCTTGAGCTTCGGTCTTACCCTGGCTCACCTCCCTTGCCTTGCTTGGTGTGGTGGTATCCGCGGCTCAGACTGCCCGTGCACAGTTATAGGGGTACAAAAAGTGTACCCTTCTTTGTGTACACCGACAGGAGCCCCCGGGCCTGGGCCACACATAAGCGCAACGCGTTGTTGGGCTAGGCCCAAAAACGGTGCGCGGGCAGGCGGGGCGTTTTTACCGCGGTAAGATTCTTCGTGCGCTGCGCTTCCCACGATTCCCGCGTGTGGCGCGGCGTGGGGAGGCGCATGTGACGTGGGCGGCATGCATGGGGTTGGTTCCCGCAGGCATGCGTAACATTGTAGTAAAGGGGCGGTTCGCGCCTTCCCCATAAACGAAGGGAGGCGTGGAGGTGCGGCCCATTTACTGAATGGGGCTAAGGCGCGGTCTTCAAGGCGTCCACTCCCCACGATCACGGGGTGGGGAGTGGTCGTCTCAACCGTCCCCTCGGTTCTGCACGTCCGCCACGTGTCTCCCATGCGCCTGGGGTGGCAAACGGTGGAGGCGGGAAACTGGGCCGTCGCTGGTTGGGGCGGTGGGTCGGTCCTGGCTCCCTGTGCCTTCCGTATCTTGATTGGCCGAGCGGGGCGGCCAAGCCCCAACCCCGATCCTTTATAAAGAGCGGGAGGGGGGATGGCGTCCCGCATTCTTTCATCTTCTTCTTCCTTCAGCTTCTGCTCCTCCCTTCCATCCGTCATGGAGAGAGGGAATCCCGGTCCTTCAACAGTGGCGGCGAGGGTCGCCGCTCGACAACGCGTCCCTCCTTCTCCTGCGCCTGCGGTGGCAGAGCCAGCCGCGAGGGGAAGAGAGAAGGGGCGAGGCCGTGGGCGAGGCCGGGGCGGCGCGCCGGCCTCGCCTCCGCCAGCAGCTCCTCCTCCAATGGAGGGCCATGTTGGGGATGACCCTTGTGAGTTCTTCGTCAGGCTGCGCCAGCCGCCGCGCTGTCACCTTCATCTCCCGACTCCATTCGCGCGGGAGATGGAGCTGGATCCGCCGGAGTCGTTGTGGCTGCACATGAGGGGCTGCGGGATCAGTGGCAAGCGGGTCCGTGTCGACTTCCTCGCCCCTCACGTGATGTATCTTCGTCGGGGATGGAAGACATTTTCTCATATCCACCGCTTGACGGAGGGGCTCACTCTCCATTTTAAGCTGATGGAGGGTGGACTTCTCTCCGTCAAGTTCTTCGGGCTCTTTGGGACCCGTGCAAGGTGCTGCGTGGAGAGCTCTTCTGATAGGGAAGACTCCTCCTCGGGTGGGAGTGACAAGGAGGACAACGGCAGGATGACGGGTCCGACTAGGTGTCGGGTGCCGCTCCGTGCGGCACCGGCGACCCCATCATCCATGTCGCCGGCTCCCTAAACTTCTCGGGGTCGTCTCCTTGGGCGGCTAGCGTTGGGAGGCTGCGGAAGAGGAAGAGGGCGGGCGGCAAGGCCGTCAAGTCGGAGTACACGGGCACCGATGCCTTCGACGCGTGCTGACGTCCTGCCACCTCGTCTTTGAGCTCTGCTTCCGGCGCCGCCATCACCATCCAGCCTTTGGACGGCCACCAAGATGTTCTCTTGGTGTCTTCTGCCATCCGTAGCTCGCCTAGGCGCTCCTTTTGTCCTTTTCGCCACCTTGACCTGCCTCCTGAGGAGAGGGACAAGAAAGGGATTACGGGCACCTTATCTCTTTTTAGTTTGTAAGCCTTCGAGCCTTTGTTGAATTTAAAACTTGTAATCCCATCATTCATGTTTTTCATTCCCTATGGACTGTACCTGAGTGGAATGTTTTTTTAGTGGAAAAGGGATGCTTGCCGGGTCGTTTGTTTGCGGGTGGAACCCACGACAAGGAGTAAATCCTTGATATCTTCAAGATAAACATTTCCTTGACCGGCAACAGGCCTTGCCGTTTCCCCACTTCGCTCGACCTTCCTCACGCCTTTGGCGGAGGCAGGGATGAGGCGGGTTCAGGCTCCTTGTTTCATCCTTTTGCTACCGCGACTACGATCTAACTTGGCCCCAGGAATGAGCCCTAGGGTCTAGAGTTATGGGAGCACGGTAGCTTAGGGGAAAACGAGGTTTCACATACCTCAGTCCATAATGGAATGCATGATAAGGGATGAAGAACTTATCTGAAACTGCAGTCCCCGGCAACCCTGGTTCGCCGTGGGTGAATCTTTGCTCTTGCATCCCCCGGCAATACTGGCTTGCCGGGGGCTAGATGCTGGTATGTTCCTCTTTTTTTTCTCCCCAAGTGGTTCACCACGGATATCTGTGTGTCCTATGAACCAAAGAAGACAAAAGAAAGACAAAGAGACGCACACTCGACCTCTAAGCTAGGGGTTAGTCGCCGCTAAGCACTATCAACCCTAACCAAGGACGAGACTCGACCTAGCATGCATGCTATAACTTAGGGCGCCAGCGCTTCATTTATTTATGCTCAGGGTCTGCGCCTGGCTTTGCACAAAGGGTTACATGCGTCATCCGCAAGGCTCCTACAAAAGGTGGCTTGCCGGGGGGCCCGGCAAGCCGCGCCTCACGGGTAAAACTTGCGAAGATGCTCAATGTTCCAGGAGTTACTCACCGGAACGGCATCTTCGGTCTCCAGGCGGACTGCGTTGGGCCTGGTGACTCGTATTACCCGATAAGGGCCTTCCCACATTGTCATCAACTTGTTGGAATTCTTGGCCGATTGAACGCGCCGAAGAACAAGGTCGCCTTCCTCAAAGCTTTGGGAATGAACCTTGCGGCTATGGTAGCGGCGCAAGGCTTACTGGTAGCGCGCTGCTCTCACAGCCGCCCGAAGATGATCTTCCTCAAGGAGCGTTGCGTCATCTTGCCGCAATTGCTCTTGCTCAAGCTCGTCATAAGCGAGTACTCGAGGTGACCCGTATATGAGTTCCATGGGGAGAACTGCTTCTGCCCCGTATACCAGGGCAAAGGGTGTCTGGCCGGTGGCTCGATTTGGTGTCGTTCTGATTGACCAAAGAACCGCCGGCAATTCATCAATCTAGCGCCTTCCACTCTTGTGTAGTCTGTCAAAGGTCTTTGTCCTCAGACCTTGCAGTACTTCAGCATTTTCCCTCTCAGCTTGACCATTGCTTCGTGGGTGAGCAACGGAAGCGAAAGAGACCTTGCTGCCGAGGTCTTGAATATATTGCATGAAGGTGTGGCTTGTGAACTGTGTGCCGTTGTCGGTGATAACCCTATTGGGTACACCAAAACGGCACACTGTGCTGTGACCTTCCTCACTGCTTCCACTTCTGGCCACTTTGTGAACTTGTCGATTGCAACGTACAAGTACTCAAAGCCCCCGACAATGCGGGGGAAAGGGCCCAGTATGTCGAGCCCCTAGACCGAGAAAGGCTAGGAGAGAGGAATGGTTTGAAGGGCTTGAGCTAGCTGATGAAGCTTCTTTGAATGGAACTGACACGCTTCACACCTGGTGACTAGTGTCGTCGCATCCTGGAGGGCGGTGGGCCAGAAGAAGCCTTGCCAAAACGCTTTGCCAGCAAGGGCCCTTGACCCAATGTGGGATCCACATATGCCTCCATGTATCTCCGCCAACAGCCCCAGTCCTTCCTCTCGAGGGATACACTTCAATTTCACGCCGTTCGGCCTCTTTCTATACAGGACGTCATCGACGAACTAGTACATAGTAGAGCGACGTGCTACTTTTTCCGCTTCTTCCTGCTCCTCAGGAAGTTCCCCTGTTTGGAGGAATCGTGCAGTATGATATGCCCACGCTGGAGCCTGGGGCTCGACGGCGAGGACTAAAGGCATTTCCTCCTCTATCGGAGCGGTTGTCTCCATGGCAAGAGCTTGATGCTCTGTCGGAGCTAGCCATCCCGTGGCGGGCTCAGTGTCTCCGGCAACATCCTTGCCGGCGGCTTCGGGGAGCTCAGCGGGAAAGTACTTGCCGGGTCCTGATTTTCTCCTCTTGTTCTGCTCTATTGATGGATCAACGGATGGCTGAGTTAGCCGAAGCACAAACGTACCTGGTTCCACAGGTAGCTTGAGGGCAGCGCGTTTTCACAGGTAATCGGCGATATCGTTCTCCGCTCGGGGAACGTATTCTGCCTGTATACCGTCAAAACGCTCTTCCAGCTTTCTCACTTCATCGATGTAGGCCTTCATCAATGGGCTCTGGTAATCCTTGTTGACTTGCTTGACAACAAGTTGCGAGTCGCCTCTGACGACGAGTTTCTTGATTCCGAGGTCCGCCGTGATCCTAAGACCGGCAAGCAGCCCTTCGTACTCAGTCGTATTGTTTGTTGACACCTCCCTGGGGAAGTGCATCTAGATCACGTACTTGAGGTGCTCTCCGGTGGGCGCGACAAGCAGTACGCCAGCCCCGGCGCCCTGTAAGGAGAAAGCTCCATCAAAGTACATGATCAAGTCGCAACTTGCCTCGTTGCCGGGGAGAGCAGTCTCTCGGGTTTCTTTATCAGGCGTCGCGGTCCATTCTGCAACGAACTCCGCCAGGACTCAGCTTTGAATCGTCGAGGTACTCTCAAACTTGAGGCCAAAGATGAACAGTTCCAGTGCCCACTCTATGATCCTTCCTGTTGCGTCTGGATTGTGCAACATCCGTTGCAGAGGGAGGCGAGTGACGACAGTGATTTCGTGCGCCTGGAAGTAGTGACGCAGCTTCCTCGAGGCCATAAGAAGGCCGAAGAGCAGTTTCTGCACACCGGAGTACCTCGATCTAGCCCCCTGCAGGAGGGAACTAACAAAGTAGACCGGGTGCTGCATTATTTTCTTCTTCGGCGACACTTCAATTGGCTGTGTCGTCTCGGCATCGGTGGCATCGGGCTCCATCGCTGCTATTACCTCATCATCAATTTCTCTCTGCGCCACTAGTGCGATGCTGACCACCTGGTTTGTTGCCGCTAGGTACAGCAGCAACGGTTCCTGTGGCCTAGGTGCAACTAGTATTGGCGTGGAGGAGAGGTACCTCTTCAAATCTTGTAATGCTGCTTCGACTTCTAGCGTCCACTCCATCGGCCCCACCTTTTTCAAAATCTTGAAAAAGGGAAGGGCGCGCTTGGCGGACTTGGAAATGAACCTGCTCATGGCGGCAACGCAACCAGTAAGACGACGCACATCCTTGACTCGCTTGGGCGCTTCAATCTGCTCTATAGCTTTGATCTTGTCCGGATTGGCCTCTATCCCACGCTGTGACACAAAGAACCCGAGAAGCTTGCCAGACGGGACACCGAATACGCACTTCTCAGGGTTCAGCTTGAGATTGATCTTGCGTAGGTTTGCAAATGTTTCTTGTAAATTTGATATGAGGGTTGTCCTGTTCTTGATTTTGACCACTATATCATCCATATAAGCTTCCATATTTCTATGGAGCTGGGGTTCAAAACCAATCTGGACCGCCCTTGCGAACGTTGAACCAGCACTCTTCAACCCGAAAGGCATCCGTATAAAGCAATACGTACCACATGGGGTGATCAATGCCATTTTCTCTTCATCTTCCCTTGTCATGAAGATCTGGTGGTAGCCGGAGTAGGCATCGAGGAATGACAACATATCACACCCAGCTGTGGAGTTAACAATCTGGTCAATGCGCGGCAACGGGAACGGGTCTTTGCGACAAGCCTTATTAATATCTGTGTAATCAATACACAGCCTCCACTTCCCATTTGCCTTGCGCACTACCAACGGATTGGCCAACCACGTTGGATGGAGCACTCCTCTTACCAAACCAGCTGCTTCCAGTTTCCGGATCTCCTCTATGATGAACTCTTGTCGTTCCAAAGCTTGCTTTCTGACCTTCTGCTTGATGGGCCGCGCATGAGGACAGACAGCAAGGTGGTGCTCAATCACCTCCCTGGGAACGCCGGGGATGTCGGATGCTTGCATTGCAAACACATCGACATTAGCCCGCAGGAAGGTGACGACCGCGTCTTCCTATTTGTCGTCAAGGGTGGAGCTTATAGTAAAAGCTCCTCTCGTGCCGCCCTCCTTGACAGAATCCTTCTTGGTTCTCGGCGGTGTGGCCCTGGACTTCTTGTTTCTGTCGGCAGAGCTCTCTGGCACGTCCTCGACGGGAGCGCTACACTCTGAAGAGGTGCGCTTGCCGGACTAGGTGCCTGAGGTCTCACCGGTCTTCTTCTTTTGCCTTCCCGGGGCTCCAGCGGCAGGAGCAAGCGCCTTAGCAGTGGCGGATGCTGCAACTGCTTGTTGGTAGAGTTGGTCAGCGCAAATTAGCGCATCCTTCTTATCTGATGGGACGGTGATGATCGTCACAGGCCCCGGCATCTTCAGGGTGTTGTAGGCGTAATGTGACGCCGCCATGAACTTGGCCAGCGCTGGGCGGCCAAGGATCCCATTGTAAGGCAAGGGGATCTTGGCAACGTCGAACACAATCCTTTCTGTCCTGTAGTTCAGATCACTCCCAAAAGTCACGGGCAACGTGACCTTTCCCTTTGGTTGACTTCTTCCCGGGTTGACCCCATGAAACGTGCCCGTCTCTTCGAGGTCTTCATCAGGAATCTGCAATTTCTCGATCACGGCAGGCGAGATTAAGTTCAGACCGGCCCCGCCATCGACTAGCATCTTTGTCACCTTGAGGTTGCGTATTGTTGGTGAAACCAACAATGGCAAGCACCCGACTGCAGTAGTGCGATCAGGCTGATCCTCGGTGTCAAAAATGATAGGTGTGCTGGACCACTTCAGCGGCCTTTGGGCATCAAACGACGGTTCCGCCGCTGTAATCTCACGCGCCGACTGTTTAAGCTGGCGGTGAGAGGTATGCAGTAGGTGCCGCCATCGACGCACATGGCCTCTATAGCTTTCTGAAATTCTTGGTCACCAGACTCATCGTCCTCTTCGTGATCATCGTCTTCTGGCTTTTTGTCACGGTCCCGGGCGGTCCTCTCCTACTGTTTATCTTTGCCGCGACGGCCCGCATGGCCGTCACGCTTCTTGCCGGACCCCTCAGCACCGTCCTGGCCTTTCTCCTTGTCCCGCCTCTCATATTCAGCCCTCTGCTTCTCAGCAAGGAGCTCAACCTGTTGGCAGTTCTGGAGATCATGTCCTTTGGTGCGATGGATCTTGCAGTATTGCTTGTCGGAGTTTCCTGGCTTCTCGGCAGCCGCCAAGGCCTGGCAGGCGACACATCCGGAAATTTCCTTGCCGGGGTCATCTGCCTTGGTATTCTTGGCGGAGCCGGCGTCGTCAGATCCCTCGACGGCAAGCACAGCTTTACCTTTGCGCTTCCTATTGCGGCACCGGCCTTTCTTCGCCAGGGCGGCAGTATCCTCATCTGAGGGGTCGGTTTCCACGCCGGCATCTTCGCCGAGGTACTTCCTTCCCTCTTCAGCTCGGGCACATCTGTCAGCAAGAACATAGAGTTCTGCCACATCTTTCACATTGTGCATTGCCAGTTCTTCGCGCATCTTGCGGTTACGCACGTTCTGATGGAACGCACTGATGATGGCGGCTGGGTGAACATCAGGGATATTGTACTGCACCCGGCTGAACCTCTGTATATACTTGCGCAGACCCTTGCCTCCCTTCTGGGGAATGACATGCAGGTCGCTTGCTTGGCCATGGGCTTGGTGACCTCCAGTAAAGGCGCCCACAAACTCATGCACAAATCCGACCAGGAGGAAATAGAGTCTACCGGCAAGTGCATCAACCACGACATGGTGTTGGGTTTAAGAAACAATGGAAAGTTATTCATAAGCACCTTCTCGTCGCGGGCTCCGGTGGCTTGCATCACGATGGTGTAGATGCTGAGGAACTCAGATGGGTGAGTCTTGTCGTTGTACTTTTCGCCAACGTCTAACAAAGTAGACCGGGTGCTGCATCATTTTCTTCTTCGGCGGCACTTCAATTGGCTGCGTCGTCTCGGCATCGGTGGCATCCGGATCCGTCGCTGCTATTACCTCATCATCAATTTCTCTCTGCGCCACTAGTGCGATGCTGACCACCTGGTTCGTTGCCGCTAGGTACAGCAGCAACGGTTCCTGTGGCCTAGGCGCAACTAGTATTGGCGTGGAGGAGAGGTACCTCTTCAAATCTTGCAATGCTTCTTCGGCTTCTGGCGTCCACTCCATCGACCCCACCTTTTTCAAAATCTTGAAAAAGGGAAGGACGCGCTCGGCGGACTTGGAAATGAACCTGCTCATGGCGGCAACGCAACCAGCAAGCCGACGCACATCCTTGACTTGCTTGGCTGCTTCAATCTGCTCTATAGCTTTGATCTTGTCCGGATTGGCCTCTATCCCACGCTGTGACACAAAGAACCCGAGAAGCTTGCCAGACGGGACGCCGAAGACGCACTTCTCAGGGTTCAGCTTGAGATTGATCTTGCGTAGGTTTGCAAATGTTTCTTGTAAATCTGATATGAGGGTTGCCCTGTTCTTGGTTTTGACCACTATATCATCCATATAAGCTTCCATATTTCTATGGAGCTCGGGTTCAAAACCAATCTGGACCGCCCTTGCAAACGTTGAACCAGCACTCTTCAACCCGAAAGGCATCCGTATAAAGCAATACGTACCACATGGGGTGATCAATGCCGTTTTCTCTTCATCTTCCCTTGTCATGAAGATCTGGTGGTAGCCGGAGTAGGCATCGAGGAATGACAACAGATCACGCCCAGCTGTGGAGTCAACAATCTGGTCGATGCGCGGCAACGGGAACGGGTCTTTGGGACAAGCCTTATTAATATCTGTGTAATCAATTCACAACCTCCACTTCCCATTTGCCTTGCGCACTACCACCGGATTGGCCAACCACGTTGGATGGAGCACTCCTCTTACCAAACCAGCTGCTTCCAGTTTCCGGATCTCCTCTATGATTAACTCTTGTTGTTCCAAAGCTTGCTTTCTGACCTTCTGCTTGACGGGCCGCGCATGAGGACAGACAGCAAGGTGGTGCTGAATCACCTCCCTGGGAACGCTGAGGATGTCGGATGTTGCATTGCAAACACATCAACATTAGCCCGTAGGAAGGTGACGAGCGCGTCTTCCTATTTGTCGTCAAGGGTGGAGCTTATGGTAAAAGCTCCTCCCGTGCCGCCCTCCTTGACAGAATCCTACTTGGTTCCCGGTGGTGTGGCCCTGGACTTCTTGTTTCTGTCGGCGGAGCTCTGTGGCACGTCCTCGACGGGAGCGCTACACTCCGAAGAGGTGTGCTTGCCGGAGTGGGTGCCTGAGGTCTCTCCGGTCTTCTTCTTTTGCCTTCCCGGGGCTCCAGCGGCAGGAGCAAGCGCCTTAGCAGTGACGGCTGCTGCAACTGCTTGTTGGTAGAGTTGGTCAGCGCAAATTAGCGCATCCTTCTTATCTGATGGGACGGTGATGATCGTCACAGGCCCCGGCATCTTCAGGGTGTTGTAGGCGTAATGTCACGCCGCCATGAACTTGGCCAGCGCTGGGCGGCCAAGGATCCCGTTGTAAGGCAAGGGGATCTTGGCAACGTCGAACGCAATCCTTTCTATCTTGTAGTTCAGATCACTCCCAAAAGTCACGGGCAACGTGACCTTTCCCTTTGGTTGACTTCTTCCTGGGTTGACCCCCTGAAACGTGCCCGTCTCTTCAAGGTCTTCATCAGGAATCTGCAATTTCTCGATCACGGCAGGCGAGATTAAGTTCAGACTGGCCCCGCCATCGACTAGCATCTTTGTCACCTTGAGGTTGCGTATTGTTGGTGAAACCAACAATGGCAAGCACCCGACTGCAGTAGTGCGATCAGGGTGATCCTCGGTGTCAAAAATGATAGGTGTGCTGGACCACTTCAGCGGCCTTTGGGCATCAAACGACGGTTCCGCCGCTGTAATCTCACGTGCCGACTTTTTAAGCTGGCGGTGAGAGGTATGCAGTGAGGCGCCGCCATCGACGCACATGGCCTCTATAGCTTTCTGAAATTCTTGGTCACCAGACTCATCGTCCTCTTCGTGATCATCGTCTTCTGGCTTTTTGTCACGGCCCCGGGCGGGCCTCTCCTACTGTTTATCTTTGCCGCGACGGCCCGCCTAGCCGTCACGCTTCTTGCCGGACCCCTCAGCACCGTCCTAGCCTTTCTCCTTGTCCCGCCTCTCATATTTAGCCCTCTGCTTCTCAGCAAGGAGCTCAACCTGTTGGCAGTTCTGGAGATCATGGCCTTTGGTGCGATGGATCTTGCAGTATTGCTTGTCGGAGTTTCCTGGCTTCTCGGCAGCCGCCAAGGCCCGGCAGGCGACACATCCGGAAATTTCCTTGCCAGGGTCATCTGCCTTGATATTCTTGGCGGAGCCGGCGTTGTCAGATCCCTCGACGGCAAGCACAGCTTTACCTTTGCGCTTCCTATTGCGGCGCCGGTCTTTCTTCGCCGGGGCGGCAGTATCCTCATCTGAGGGGTCGGTGTCGATGCCGGCATCTTCGCCGGGGTACTTCCTTCCCTCTTCAGCTCGGGCACATCTGTCAGCAAGAACATAGAGTTCGGCCACATCTTTCACCTTATGCATTGCCAGTTCTTCGCGCATCTTGCGGTTACGCACGTTTTGATGGAACGCACTGATGATGGCGGCTGGGTGAACATCAGGGATATTGTACTGTACCCGGCTGAACCTCTATATATACTTGCGCAGACTCTTGCCTCCCTTCTGGGGAATGACATGCAGGTCGCTTGCTTGGCCATGGGCTTGGTGACCTCCAGTAAAGGCGCCCACAAACTCATGGCACAAATCCGACCAGGAGGAAATAGAGTCTACCGGCAAGTGCATCAACCACGACATGGCGTTGGGTTTAAGAACCAATGGAAAGTAATTCGCAAGCACCTTATCGTCACGGGCTCCGGCGGCTTGCATCGCGATGGTGTAGATGCTGAGGAACTCAGACGGGTGAGTCTTGCCGTTGTACTTTTCGCCAACGTCAGGTTTGAAGGTGCGATGAGTGGGCCACTGGAACTACCGCAGCCCATGGGTAAAAGCCGGACAGCCTACCTCGTAAGGTAGGCCACCAGGGCTCTTCGGGGCCGGGTGGTTCACAGCAGGCCCTGCTCGCCTGTCTGACTGGTGGCGCGCTCCGCGTCGGCGCTTGATAGTTGTTCGAGCGTCTTCATGGGCTCGTCCCCGAAGAACTTGGCGCTGGTCACAGTGGGTCCGTGGGTCAGACGATGCTATGGAGATTTCGTCACCCGCGACGTCGCGACGAGCCGACGTCCGCGGTACCGGATGGGGAAGAGGTGAATGCACCGTGGTCTTGGCGCCGCCGGCTTTTCCGCCACTGGTCCGCGGGACTCCATCGGGGCGTCGACCCGGGGGCCCCACCGGACTTGTTTCGTCTTTGTTGGCCACCGCAACAAGGCTTTGGATAGTGGCTCTCCATTCGTCAAGTTTCCACGTAGTGGGAGGAAAGTCGAGGAGCAACTGCGCGCGCGCCAGGGCCTCTGCTGGCGTCGGTGGCAGCGAAACATGCATGGATCGCGACGGGCTTCGACTTCTGACCATGTCAGAAGGAGCTCTATCATGACCTCGCGGTCGCATGCCATTTTCACCAGCGCTTCGGCGAGTGGGTAGGTCTTCTACGTCCCGGGAGTGGCGCTCGGGGCTCTTCCCGCGGCGATGCCCGGGATCTTCGGCGTGATTACGCCGTTTGTCGCGCGCTGCCTGGGAGGAGCACGCTGTTGGCGCTGGCGTGGGTGTCTTGGAGGCCCTTGCGTCACCTTCGAGCGGGGCGGCGATGACCTTGGAAGGCCCCACGCCACCCACGAAGGGTTTGGCTCCGCCTTTGGATTTGGCGACGTGTGGCCCGTTACCAGGCGCACAAACATCGCCGCCTCCCAAACTCCGGCTGCTGGGATGGTGTTGGTGTTCGCGAGCAGTGCCCCGAGTCCTTTCTGCGACCGGTCCGCTGCTCGCCCGCGTCGGGACGGGCTGTTCGGCTTCCGACTGGCCAACCGCCACCGTCGTCTTCTTCTTGGGCGCCATGATGATGAAGAAGCGCCGAACTAACTGCTAAAGCCGATTCTCACAACTGCGCCCCCTACCTGGCGCGCCAAAGATGTCGGTGGGAACGACACCTATAGGATCACAAGAATCCCTACTGTGGTTAGCGGGGCACGGGGTCGTGAGAAGAGCGGATCAAACAAATAGCACACGGTTCGTTTATCCAGGTTCGGTACGCGAGGATGCGTAAAACCCTACTCCTGCTTTGGTGGATTGTATATCTGTGCTCTTGAGCTAGCTATGGGGCGTGAGGAGCTCCAAAAAGCCGAATCCTTCTCCTGGTCGCCTCGGGCCTCCTTTTATAGAAAAAGGGGTTGCCAAAGTGGCACACAGGATGTGGAAAGGGTACAGTGATGCGAGGTTATCCCTCGCATTACATGACAAGGCGCATTTAATGCGTCTTGCCTAGGTGTCCTTGCTTTATCGGGGACGGGGGAGAGATCTGTCTCGTCCGTCGCCGCTCCTTCTTGTGTCGACACGCGCCCTGGCCAGCGACGCCTGCGACGCCATGTAGGTAGGCAGGCAGCTAAGGTGGCGCAGTGGTGGGTCTTCACGAAAATCTGCATGCCGCGACGCGGGTGCCTACCCAGCTGGTTGGGTCGGCAGCTGCATGCATGCGGTGGTGGAGGTTTAGTCGGCGTGGGCCTGATGGTGGCCCTGCGGGTGTCCTCAGCAAGGGCCTTGCCGGGGCCCCGGCAAGGGTCTTGCCGAGGCGCCTGCTGTCATCCCCGGCAAGGCGCTTGTCGGGGGCCTTGTGGTCTTCCTCAGCTGGGATCCCGCCAAGGGTTGTCGTCTCCTTAGTGTGTATCTGATCTTGAATGTCTTCACAAAGATCTGCATGCCGCCACGGGTATGTCTCCCGAATCCTTGTCCTTTGGGGGCAGTGGACTCAAGGGTGATTTCCTCCATAGGCGCGGGATGAGTCGCCGCGGCAAGGGTCTTGCCAGGGCTGCTAGAACTGTCTCCCGGCAAGGATCTTGCCGGGGGAGTCCGCTTCGTCCCCTTTGCTCTTCGTGGTCTTGGCCTTGGCGTCGTTCTAGTTCTCTTGAGCTTCGGTCTTACCCTGGCTCACCTCCCTTGCCTTGCTTGGTGTGGTGGTATCCGCGGCTCAGACTGCCCGTGCACAGTTATAGGGGTACAAAAAGTGTACCCCTCTTTTTGTACACCGACAGGTAGAAAGGCCGATGAAGTATGGACGGCGTGATGTAAGATGCTCTGGTGCTGTGGAGTTCGTCATTTTTGTGGGAGGGGGAGAGGAAATGGGGGTGCCGTGTGGTGGGCGGAACCAGAAGTTACCAAAGCAGCCCCGACCTATTATGTAGATGAGGGCAGTATTGTACTGTTGTTCTCCGTGCACCAAGGACAAAAGGGGAATTTTGCACGCTAAAGACTAGGTGGCGGAAATTTTAGAAGGAGGCGGGAGATTTTGCCGCCCGCGGGATTGTTTATATCCAGTTTCAACTAATTTTGGACCGTGCTAGCGGGAAGGTCATGTGAGACTGTGTACACGGGGCACGCGTCAGCAGTTAATAACTGGTGTGAAGTCCACCCCAGAAAAAGACAATAACTCGGGATGATACGCTATTAACTTGGACGTAAACACGGGCACGTCCAATCATACGGGTGTAGAGGCGCTTTCACAAGAAAAAGGGATCAAACTCTTAGCCTATGTATTTCTCATGTAAATAGTTAATTTAGTGCCATTGTTTATTTACTTTAAACAAAATGCATTGACATGTTAGTGTAGAGGCGCACAAAAAGAAATGGTTATTGTAGTCCCACAAAAGAAATGGATGTTGTAATCCGCTACTTAAAAGTGTTACCTCATGTGAGTACATAGCCTCCATTTCATAAATTGCGTACCCGTTGAATTCATATATGAATATTACATATATTACTTCATAATAGAACCTTAAATCATCCAATGCTAATGGATTTGAATGCAAGAGTAACAATGGTGGATGTACATGATAGCTACATTGGTTGTTTGAACAAAGATCACTGTAACTTTGTCATGCACAATTGAAAAGGTTTATTTAGATAGAAAAAATGTG
This sequence comes from Triticum dicoccoides, assembly GCF_002162155.2. NCBI lineage: Eukaryota > Viridiplantae > Streptophyta > Magnoliopsida > Poales > Poaceae > Triticum > Triticum dicoccoides. The sequence goes on from NC_041390.1 coordinate 370,207,058, forward strand.
ATATGTGAGTGTCCAATCTTTATAGCGTTGAATCGATATTGTACCTTTGGCCACGATATGAAGTAGATGTTGATTTATGTTCAAGCGATGAACGTCCACGATCGCTAGATAGTGATACGTGAATGAATTGCGCAATCTCTATCACACGCATACATATCTCATTTCCCCGTGGGCATCGGAATCACACACGCGCACTTCGTGTATTTCTCTCCCTCCGTCAAGGTTAGAATTCGTCTTTCTACCCCGTCCTACAAGTTTCTCACACAGAAACACTGACGCTCTCTCTGTTGAACATGCCCACCCCTTTAATTCCGCCCACCCACAACCACTAATGCCTCAAAGTATAATTATGTCTCTGACACATATGCCTAAGGTTAACTCGAGTTCCGGAACCATATGAATACATACAATGGGATTCCAGCAGAGCACCTTTTGTTTTGAGATCTCTCTCTCTCACACACACACACACACACATGCGCGCGCACGCTCGCATAGACATTGTTTCTCGCTTCATTTTTTTCGGCACTTGCATGCACACTGATTGTTTATCTCCGTGATGCTTTAAGTATGCCTCGCACACATGCTATCTACCTATCCCTTAATATAGATATGTCTCACACCCCTCTCCATGTTTGTAAATAAGGCCTTCCCTCATTCATCCTTTTCTCTACTCTTATAAAAAACAGAGTTGGTGATGATGGTGTGCCTGCCATCCTGCAATATAGGCCGTCCAATTTATATCTGACGGATATGAAGAAAACTAAGGCAATTTTGCAAAAATATACCCACACCCCTCTACACATTTGCAAATAAGTCCTTCCCTCGTTCATCCTTTTCTCTCACAAGATAAACTACTCATACAAATGTGTCTTGATGTTCCTGCAACGCGTGGGTAGAGATATGTAAGTGTCACTGCCCCACCCCCACCCCCACCCACACACACACACACTTCCCGACACCGAAGAAGTAGGGTGACACCTCGATCTTGATACTAATCTATCAACTGGCTTCTCTTTCAAACACACACCCACACACACCCACGCACACTACCCGACACCGAAGGTGTAGGGTGGCACCTCGATCTTGATAGTAATTTATATACTCCTCTTTCAAACACACACACATACACACACTCGCTAGTTGTGCCTCTGTGCCTAGCGCGCACATTCTCGATACATCTTTCTCTCCCTCCCCCTCCCCACCCCCCAATCCCAACAATGATAGCAGAAGGGTGACAACTCGATCTGATCTTAATCTGTCAATTGGTTTCTCTCAAACATTGTGTCTTCGTGCCTCGCTCAGACACACTCGATATGTCTTTTTCTCCATAGCCCCCTCGATATGTAGACTTCCCATGCGCGCACAGATGTTGTGAAGCTGAACCCAGTGTGCCTTGTTTTTACCGGCCTCATGTGATAGTTTTCACCATGTTTTCTGTGAATTAACAAGGAAACCTTTTCTTTGTTACTACTAGTGAATCTGAAATCATTCAGGGTGGACATAAAATATATAACTTCAACCCAATTATGGCAGTAACTATTTAAAAGAAACTAGGTATATGCCCGTGCGTTGCACGGAACATCAAGATGCATTTGTATGAGTAGTTTATCTTGTGAGAGACTAGCAAGATGCCCATGTGTTGCACGGAACATCAAGATGCATTTATATGAGTAGTTTATCTTGTGAGAGAAAAGGATGAACGAGGGAAGGCCTTATTTGCAAATGTGGAGAGGGTGTGGGTATCTTTTTACAAAATTGCCATAGTTTCCTTCCTATCCATCAGATATAAATCGTATGGCCTATATTGCAGGATGGCAGGCACACCATCATCACCAACTTTGTTTTTTATAAGAGTAGAGAAAAGGATGAACGAGGGAAGGCCTTATTCGCAAACGTGGAGAAGGGTGTGGGTATCTTTTTGCAAAATTGCCATAGTTCCCTTCCTATCTGTTAGATATAAATCTGATGGTCTATATTGCAGGATGGCACGCACACCATCATAACCAACTCTATTTTCTACTCCCTCCATTCCTAAATATTTGTCTTTTTTAGAGATTTCAACAAGTGACTACATACGGAGAAAAATGAGTGAATCTACACTCTAAATATGTCTACATACACATCCGTATGTGGTAGTCCATTTGAAATCCGAAAAAGACAAATATTTAGGAACGGATGGAGTATAGGAGTAGACATGGAGATAAATCTCCAGCATGGTCTACAACAAAAATGTGATGGACTAGTTAGCGCCGGATGCTCGCAACGCAATGACCTGAGTTCAAGTTCTGTATTTATCTTTAGATTTTTATATTATATATTACTTATTTAATATATACTTCTTTTTCTACTGTACTGATAGTGGAACCCATAGAGTACTTAGAATACAAGATTAAGGATGTACTTGTTTCTTTTTAACTTTCTGTACAAAGCTATAGACACCCTGCAAGTCACGTGGACATTGTACATGCAATTAACTTTTTATAGAGGGAGAATCATACACGCAATTAACTCAAATGGATTGGATGTGACTCTATTATTTCCAGCATAAGAGCATCTCCAACGACAGCCGGTAAATTTCCTCCCGCTTCCTTCCACGGAGGATGACATCAAACACCAATGACATACATTTTCACAACTCTAACCAACCAGATGAAATTTGTGCAAACACGGTCTATTTTCATATAAGCATGAAGGATTTCGTATAAAAAAGCCAGATCTTCATACAAACATGATGGATTTCATCACATTTACATGACTAAGCGGTGCTAATCCGGCTCTCTTGGTATAATTAATACTCCCCCGTCCGGAAATACATGTCCTAGAAATGGATGTATCTAGCCTTATTTTAGTTGTAGATACATCCAATTTATCCATTCTTTGAAAAAATATTTCCCGCCAGCCGGAGAGGGAGTACCTAATATAAATGGTCGTCCACGGATCCCTTTGTCTTCCTCATGTTCGGCAGACACTTGCGGGGTCAACGAAGGTCCTCGGAAGAGACGAAGCAGCAAAGAAACCACCTGAATGCGCAGTCGTCGCCTCGGCGGTGGCCTTCATGGGACCCAAGTGGCGGCGGCCTCCCGTGTTCTACTTCAACTCGATGATGGCGGCAGACCCGGAGAAGCTAGTCGTCGACTCGTCGCTCTCCATGCACCCGGCTCCTGTCTCTGCCTGCATGGCATTGCCACAGGCACGGGATCGCGACCGCAGGCACGGGAGGCGCACCCACCATCATAGGAGGCACCACCACCGCAGACATTGGTGGCGCGATACGACGCGGCAGCGACGATGCCCGTACCGGTGTGCTCGTCACCGTGCCGGGATGGAGCAACTCGCCACTCCTCAACGAGCTGAACTGGAGAGGCGAGTTGCTGAACCATGCGCCGACTTGGGGTGGCAACTGGCTCTGTCAGGCCAAGCGAGGTTGGTGAATCACCGAGCGGCCTCGCCCATATCCGGAGGGCTCGGCGGGCCACCCAGCCTGGTAGTATGCCGGAGAGCGGCTCCTTGGAAGCTATCGGAAGAGTGGAGAAATGGTCAAGGAGGAGATGGGGGAGCAGTGGAGGGGTGCGATTCTTGCCCGTTGTCTAGCTGGCCTCGTTTAAATAGAGGGCGGACAGTAGGACCTTGGCCGGCGTCTGGCCTCGTTTAAACTGAGGGTGGACGGGAGGAGCTCGGCCGGTGTTGCTTTTAATTCTGGCCCGCTCATGAATGGACGTGTGGCCGGAGTAGGTTTCTCGGTTTGCATGCGGGTTTAATGGAGGGGTTTGATGGAGGCAAGGAGGTGTGTTCAGCCGGGCTTGCAGCGGGTGGCGCAGTACTATTCGATTTGACAGCGGGCGGCGCAGTTCCCAATACGACTTTAATGCAGACGAGGGAGGGGTAGCGGTTCCCGAAATGTTGAATGACCAATGATTCATCCTCCTTCAATTAGCATCGTGAATGCATGAGGGAAGTAATGGGAGGAGGACCGGGAAAAGAGGCTGCACAATGTGAATGCAACGCATTTTGCACTCTTATAAAGGCACCCCTCCATTCCAATGCATCTACCACATCGTACGCACCTGAGCATTTTCTTAAGCACCTACACTAAGCGCAAAAGTTCTCACTCCAGACCCATGGCGGCAATGTGTGTGAGCGACCAGCGGCTGTGCCAGATGGTCCACGACGCCGGCCTGCAGCATGGCGCCAAGGATCGTCTCTAGACGGTGTTCGTGACCGGCTGATGGATAGCCGCCGTTGACACCAACTACGACTCTCAGTTGGACCAGATGATCTTTGCCACCACCAACAAGTTCACCATCCTCAAGAAGCTCGTGGACGAAAATGTTGTACTCCTCCAGCCCGCGCGCCCAAACTCCTGATTGCATGCCACCCTAATCGGCCTCCATGGCTAGAACCTCTTTCAAGCACGGGTGGCCATGCGACTGCCCACCGACGCCATGAAGAATGTCCACCTAGAGGTCGCGCTCACCGTGAGGCCCCTCGCCCTGCATGAATTCGTCGACCTACACATCCACATGTACGTGAAAATCGTGTACATAGGTATCTACAAGGCCATTGAGGATGCTACGTCGTTGGCCTTCCTCAACGTACAAGAATTAAACCTTTGTTGAGAAGCACCTTGACCTCGCCATAAAAGCTGTCGCTCCTTAGCTGCCGGTCGATGGCCTGGCGCACTAAGTTGAGGAGGATGTGGTACGTTAGTGGATGCATCTTTCTTCTTGCCTCCTGTAACCACCACTATGATCGCATCATCGTGGCTTTAATTCTTATTGTGCTATTGCATTCTCGTTCCAGTCAATACCGACGTGTACAATCCCTTTTCTTAATTATATGCATCACTGTAACTAGTACTCCATCCGTCAATTTATATGTTTTGCTTACCTTTTCCATCATCTTCGTGCAATGCATGGGCATCTTGCTAGAAACACTAGAACATGTTAGACCGCATATGACCAAACCGATGATGCGCCAACCTAGCTACTACGTACCCTGCTTATCTGGCGGAAATAGCCCCGCCCTAGCATTTCCAGTCATTATTTCTATCTATCGATTGTGCCAAGGAGCAGAACCAAATGTTACAATTTATACATGTTTCTCTCCTCCTACTCCTATAAAAGACTCAGTTGGTGATGGTGGTGTGTCTGCCATCCGTCGTTTCTGACCATTAGATCTGCATCTAACGGTTGTGAGGTAAGTTGTGGCATTTTTGCAACAATATCCCACTTCTCTACTCCAATTTGCAGAAAACCCCTTATTATCTTGAAAGCAACCACATCCCTCCCTCACCTCATCAAAAAAGCCTGAGAAATATATTTGAGTGAAAAGTAATATTAGGAGTATATCAAAACAAGAGTGATTTCTTTCAAGTTTGTGAACAAGCACTACTATTCTACAACTTTGGATCCGTCGCAATGCACAGGCACATTGCTAGTAAAAGGAAAACGCCTGCCGCGTTCGCATTGCACCCCCACACGCCCGGGAATCGGGAGTACGCCACGGCCCGTCTGGCACGCCACATAGCTAGGGAAGGCGTGTTGCCTAGCATTTTCACTTTCATGAGGGACCGCCGTTGAGCAAACCGACTATTGGCTAACCGCACCCCACCCGCCGCCGGGTTGGAAAACAGAAATGAGGGGAAGATCTAGCTGTAGAATGGAAGCTAAGAAATTTGGTGTCTGATGAGGCTCGTTGATAGACTAGTAGCATTCCGTACTACTACTCATACTAGTTTGAAGTTTGAACTACAACTAGTACTACCACTATGCAACTAGGTACGTGAAGGGCACAACATCATAGGAACAAAAAACAGGAAGATCTTGTTTTGGGTGATTTATCTTTTTTTCAGTCAACGTAGTATGAATAATATGATGTGGGGGCACCCATGAAGCTTATGTGGCTTGGTTGCGTGGCTACGAAATGTTAGAGAAAAATAAATAGATATGTGCTTAGAGTGCACTCCACTAAATAGATATACTTTGGATCCATTGCAACGCACGGGCCGGCACATCTATACCCCTACTAGCAAGATGCCCATGCGTTGCACGGAAAATCAAGATGCATCTGTATGAGTAGTTTATGTTGTGGGAGAAAAGGATGAACAATATAAGGCCTTATTTGAAAATGTGGAGAGGGGTGTGGGTATCTTTTTGCAAAATTTCCATAGTTTCCTTCCTATCCGTCAGATATAAATCGGATGGCCTATATTGCAGGATGGCAGGCACACCACCATCACCAACTCTATTTTTTATATGAGTAGAGATTTGGTTACCAAATCTCATGCGTGAAATGCACGTGTACCTTACTAGTTGGTAGTTGTAAGAAACAAAATCCTGGTTTGGCATGAGCTCGTACTACGGGAGCACCACAAGGCCTGCCACAGGAGTTACATTTCCCTCTCGGGGCCCACGGGACCGAGATTTAGTGGCTTAGTGCACCGTACTATGAGTCAATGACATGCGGACCTTAAATGCGGCTGGCCCACATGTCATTCTCATGGTGGTGGCGTGGTTCGTGACTCACTCGTTCGAGATGTACCGGCCGGTAGTGGCTTGGCCGTACCGCGGGTGCCACAGCTGGGCATCGATGCGTAGGTGGCCACACCGGCAGGTACTACCTGTAGTACAGAAGTACTCCAGCTGAGGATTGATGCCCGGGACTAAATGTGTAACAACCGCTGGATGAAAATTCGATGGTGCGGGAGTACGGATCGAAGCACCGGAGCAGAGCATGCAAACCACGTCCAATCGGGTGTGGCTGTGGTATAAACTTGATGGTCGCCACAGTTCAGCTGGCCCGCATGTCATGCACACAAAGGCACAACAGCGGTGGGGCCGAGAGGGATGAGGCGCATGTCAGGGGACGTCGTGCCATGTGTTGGAGCAGCGTCGTTGGAATCACGTGTGGGTGCGACAGTGGTAGAAACAAGAAATGTGATGGTCGACGTGGTACAACTTCCATGGACAAGCTATCATGTCTGCTGACACATGCATTGCATACCGCCCACTGCAAGGAGCAGTAGTAGAGAAAACTTGTTCCAAATATACCATTTTTCTGATAAAATTCTCGAGATATCATTAGTTTTTACACATGGGGTTACTCCTGCAAGGGTCAATCACAACAGGTGTTTTGTAAAAAAATGCATCTTGATGTTCCCTACAATGCACATGCATCTTGTTAGTTATAGAAGAAGCCCACACGGGCATCTTGCCGCAGGGTGTGCCACCAACCCAAACTTCAATTTTTTTTTCAGACGCTTAGGTCCACCGGATGCCGTGCCATGCTACAAAATGTAAAAAAACAGCTCCAATTTTTTTAAACCTGTTATCTTCAAACCAGCCACACCTGTCCCTCACCTCATCAAAACAGCACGGGGAATATATTTTGAGTGAAGCATGATTTACTTTTAGTGATATAGGTATATCAAAACTAGAGTGTTTATATTTCAAGCCCATGAACAAGTATTATTCTACTACATTGGATCCATTGCAACGCACGGGCCAGCACATTGGTAGTAGTAGTATCTCTATCTCTACTCTACTCTTATAAAAAACAGAGTTGTTGATGATGGTGTGCCTGCCATACTGCAGTATAGGCCGTCCGATTTATATCTGATGGATAGGAAGGAAACTATGGCAATTCTGCAAAAAATACGCACACCCCTCTCCACATTTGCAAATAAGGCCTTCCCTTGTTCATCCTTTTATCCCACAAGATAAACTACTCATACAAATGCATCTTGATGTTTTGTGCAACGCATGGGCATCTTGCTAGTCTACTACTCTCTTATACTAGCAAGATGCCCATGCGTTGCACAGAACATCAAGATGCATTTGTATGAGTAGTTTATCTTGTGGGAGAAAAGGATGAATGAGGGAAGGCCTTATTGGCAAATGTGGAGAGGGATGTGGGTATCTCTTTGCAAAATTGCCATAGTTTCCTTCCTATCCGCCGGATATAAATCGGATGGCCTATATTGCAGGATGGAAGGCACACCATCATCACCAACTCTGTTTTTATAATTTTATAAGAGTAGAGATCTATCTACTCTTATCTACTCTTATAAAAAGTAGAGTTGGTGATGATGGTGTTCCTGCCATCCTGCAATATAGGTCGTCCGATCTATATCTAATGGATAGGAAGGAAAATATGACAATTTACCCGCACTCCTCTCCACATTTGAAGATAAGGCCTTCCCTCGTTCATCCTTTTCTCCCACAAGATCTTGATGTTCCGTGAAACGCACGGGCATCTTGCTAGTCTTATAGAAAACAGAGTTGGTGATGATGGTGTGCCTGCCATCCTGCAATATAGGCCATCTGATTTATATCTGACGGATATGAAAAAATTGTGGCAATTTTGCCAAAAAGATACCTACACCCCTCTCCACATTTGCAAATAGTGCCTTCCCTCGTTCATCCTTTTCTCTCACAAGATACAATACTCATACAAATGCATCTTGATGTTCCATGCAATGCACGAGGATGTTTCCTTGGGGGTCTCTCCGATGCGGCGTGGCCATAGTTGCAAGTTGAAGCCCCTTGAGATGTCGACGTTGAGGGGCACTCGGATTTTGTCCGATGAGCAGGTAAGATGAGTTTGATCACGTAGTAAAGGCATTCTAAAGACTACTTTCATGTCCATCTCCTAATTCTCCCCCTGCCTAGTGTTTCATAGGTTAGGCTCGGTGCGAGTGGAGATTGGCTTGCATATGTACGAGACGGTGTCGGTATCAAAACCGGCAGATCTCGGATAGGGGGTCCCGAACTATGCGTCTAGGGTCGATGGTAACAGGAGACAGGAGACACGATGTTTACCCAGGTTCTGGCCCTCTTTATGGAGGTAATACCCTACTTCCTGCTTGATTGATCTTGATGAATATGAGGATTACACGAGTTGATCTACCACGAGATCGTAACGGCTAAACCCTAGATGTGTAGCCTGTATGATTGTGATTGCCTCTACGGACTAAACCCTCCAGTTTATATAGACATTGGACGGGCCTAGGGTTGTGAAGAGTCGGTTTACAAAGGAAGGAATCTACATATCCGAATGCCAAGCTTGCCATCTACGCAAAGGACAGTCACATCCGGACACGGGAGGAAGTCTTTTGTCTTGTATCTTCATAGCCTATTGCTATGTCTTGAGCTTGCGTTGGTTTTCCCCGAAGAGGAAGGGATGATGCAGCAGAGTAGCGTAAGTATTTCCCTCAGTTTTTGAGAACCAAGGTATCAATCCAGAAGGAGGCCACGCTCAAGTCCCTCGTACCTGCACAAAACGATAGCTACTCGCAACCAACGCGATTAGGGGTTGTCAATCCCTTCATGGTCACTTACGAGAGTGAGATCTGATAGATATAATATTTTTGGTATTTTTGGTATAAACATGCAAAGTAAAAAGTAAAAGCAAAGTAAAAAGCAAAGCAAGATTAAAGTGATGGAGATTGATATGATGAGAATAGACCCGGGGGCCATAGGTTTCACTAGTGGCTTCTCTCAAGAACATAAGTATTCTACGGTGGGTGAACAAATTACTGTTGACCAATTGACAGAATTGAGCATAATTATGAGAATATCTAGGCATGATCATGTATATAGGCATCACGTCCGTGACAAGTAGACTGAAACGATTCTGCATCTACTACTATTACTCCACTCATCGACCGCTATCCAGCATGCATCTAGAGTATTAAGTTAAAAACAGAGTAACGCCTTAAGCAAGATGACATGATGTAGAGAGATAAATTCATGCAATATGAAATAAACCCCATCTTGTTATCCTCGATGGCAACGATGCAATACGTGCCTTGCTGCCCCTTCTGTCACTGGGAAAGGACACCGCAAGATCGAACCTAAAGCTAAGCACTTCTCCCATGGCAAGAACTACCAATCTAGTTGGCCAAACCAAACGGATAATTCGAAGAGACTTGCAAGATAACCAATCATACATTAAAGAATTAAGAGAAGATTCAAATATTATTCATAGATAGGCTTGATCATAAACCCACAATTCATCGATCTCAACAAACACACCGCAAAAAGAAGATTACATCGAATAGATCTCCACAAGAGAGGGGGAGAACTTTGTATTGAGATCCAAAAAGGGAGAAGAAGCCATCTAGCTACTAACTATGGACTCGAATGTCTGAGGTAAACTACTCACACTTCATCGGAGGGGCTATGATGATGTAGAATCCCTCCGTGATGACGCCCTCTTCTGGCGGAGCTCCGGAACAGGCCCCAAGATGGGATCTCGTGGATACAGAAAGTTGCAGCGGCAGAAAGTTACAGGCCCCACCCTCGTGACCCGCCTCTTTGACTCCTTGGAGTAGGGTCCAAGTCTCCTGGATCACGTTCGGTGAGAAAATCACATTCCCGAAGGTTTTATTCCGTTTGGACTCTGTTTGATATTCTGTCTCTCCGAAACACTGAAATAGGCAAAAAACAACAATTTTGGGCTGGGCCTCCGGTTAATAGGTTAGTCCCAAAAATAATATAAAAGTGGAAAATAAAGCCCAATATAGTCCAAAACAGTAGATAATATAGCATGGAGCAATCAAAAATTATAGATACATTGGAGATGCATCAGGCATCCCCAAGCTTAATTCCTGCTCGTCCTCGAGTAGGTAAACGATAAAAAGAGAATTTTTGATGCGGAGTGCTACTTGGCATAATTTCAATGCAAATCTTCTTAATTGTGATATGAATATTCAGATTCGAAAGATTCAACACAAAAGTTTATATAGACATAAAAAATAATAATACTTCAAGCATACTAACAAAGAAATTATGTGTTCTCAAAATAACATGGCCAAAGAAAGGTATACCTACAAAATCATATAGTCTGGCTATACGCTATCTTCACCACACAAAATATTTAAATCATGCATAACCCCGATGACAAGCCAAGCAACTGTTTCATACTCTAACTTTTTCAAAACTTTTTCAATCTTCACGCAATACATGAGCTTGAGCCATGGATATAGCACTATAGGTGGAATAGAATGGTGGTTGTGGAGAAGACAAAAAGAAGGGGAAGATAGTCTCACATCTACTAGGCGTATAAACGGGCTATGGAGATGCCCATCAATAGATATCAATGTGAGTGAGTAGGGATTGCCATGCAAAGGATGCACTAGGGCTATAAATGTATGAAAGCTCAACAAAAGAAACTAAGTGGGTGTGAATCCAACTCGCTTGCTCACGAAGACCTAGGGCACTTGAGGAGGCCCATCATTGGGATATACAAGCCAAGTTCTATATTGTAAAATTTCCACTAGTATATGAAAGTGATAACACGAGAGACTCTCTACTATGAAGATCATGGTGCTACTTTGAAGCACAAGTGTGGTAAAATGATAGTAGCATTGCCCCTTTTTATTTATTTTCTCTTTTTTTGGGCCTTCTTTTATTTTCTTTGGCCTTTTTTGGGACAATGCTCTATTAAATGATGATCATCACACTTTTATTTATTTACAACTCAATGATTACAACTCGATTCTAAAACAAAGTATGAATCTATATGGATGCCGCCGGCGGTGTACCGGGATATGCAATGAATCAAGAGTGACAAGTATGAAGAAATTATGAACAGTGGCTTTTCCAAAAAATACTATGTCAACTACATGATCATGCTAAGCAATATGACAATGATGAATGTGTCATGATGAACTAGATGGTGGAAAGTTGCATGGCAATATATCTCGGAATGGCTATGGAAATGCCATAATAGGTAGGTATGGTGGATGTTTTGAGGAAGGTATATGGTAGGCGTATGATACCGGCGAAAGGTGCACGGTATTAGAGAGGCTAGCAAAGGTGGAAGGGTGAGAGTGCGTATGATCCATGGACTCAACATTAGTCATAAAGAACACATATACTTATTGCAAAAATCTAGAAGTTATCAAAGCAAAGTATTACGCGCATGCTCCTAGGGGGATAGATTGGTAGGAAAAGACCATCGCTCATCCCCGACCGCCACTCATAAGGAAGACAATCAATAAATAAATCATGCTCCGACTTCATCACATAACGGTTCACCATACGTGCATGCTACGGGAATCACAAACTTTAACACAAGTATTCTTTAAATTCACAACTACTCAACTAGCATGACTTTAATATTATCACCTCCATATCTGAAAACAATTATCATGCTTCAATTTTTTTCTTAGTATTAAACACATTCAAAAGAAAGTTTCACAAATCTTGAATACCAAGCATATTATTATTAAGCAAATTACCATGCTATTAAGAGACTCTCAAAATAATTTAAGTGAAGCATGAGAGATCAATAGTTTCTTGAAAACAAATCCACCACCGTGCTCTAAAAGATCTAAGTGAAGCACATAGAGCAAAATTATAACGCTAAAAAGATATAAGTGAAGCACATAGAGCAAAATTATAATGCTCAAAAGATATAAGTGAAGCACATGGAGCAAAACTATATAGCTCAAAAGATATAAGTGAAGCACATAGAGTAAAACTACATAGCTCAAAAGATATAAGTGAAGCACATAGAGTATTCTATCAAATTTTAATTCATGTATGGCTCTCTCAAAAGGTGTTTACACCAAGGATGATTGTGGCATACTAAGACAGAAAGACACAAATAATACAAGACGCTCCAAGCAAAACACATATCATGTTGGTGAATAAAAATATAGCTCCAAGTAAATTACCAATGGAAGTGGACGAAAAGAGGGGATGCCTTCCAGGGCATCACCAAGCTTTGACTTTTTGGTATCCTTGTATTATCTTGGGGGTGCCATGGGCATCCCCAAGCTTAGGCTCTTGCCACTCCTTGTTCCATAATCCATCAAAAGAATTCACCCAAAACTTGAAAACTTCACAACACAAAACTCAAAATAGAAAACTCCTGAGCTCCGTTAGCGAAAGAAAACAAAAGGCCACTTCAAGATACTATAATGAACTCATTCTTTATTTATATTGGTGTTAAACCTACTGTATTACAACTTCTCTATGGATTATAAACTATTTTACTAGCCATAGATTCATCAAAATAAGCAAACAACACACGAAAAACAGAATCTGTCAAAAACAAAACAGTCTGTAGTAATCTGTAGCTAGCGCAAGATCTGGAACCCCAAAAATTATAAAATAAATTGCTGGATGTGAGGAATTTATCTGTTAATCTTCTAAAAAATAATTAACTAAATAGCACTCTTCAAATAAAAATGACAGCAGTTCTCGTGAGCGCTAAAGTTTCTGTTTTTTACAGCAAGTTCAACAAGACTTTCCCCAAGTCTTCCCAACGGTTCTACTTGGCACAAACACTAATTAAACACAAAAAACACAACCAAAACAGAGGCTAAATAATTTATTTATTACTAAGCAGGAGCAAAAATAAAGGAATAAAAATAAAATTGGGTTTCCTCCCAACAAGCGCTATCGTTTAACGCCCCTAGCTAGGCATAAAAGCGAGGATAGATCTAGGTATTGTCGTCTTTGGTAGGCAATTCTTCAATGAGGCATCTATTTGCCTTAGGAATTTCCTTCTTTCTAGGGATTATCAAACTTTTAGGCATAAGATCGAAAAATTCATTTGTAGCAATTGGTTCGTTAATGATAGCAAAAAGATTGGGATGAATACTTATAGATTTAAGATCCACAGTTTCCTTACTAGATGATTCACCCTTATTTTTAGGAACATACATAAGCTTGGCAATTTTAGTAGGAGGACTTGGGGTATTATTTACGGAAGAAAAAGCGGTTCCCAAGTTTGTAATGATACCCTCAAGTTTATCAATTCTAGTAGAATCTAAGTTTATCTTCTCATTAACTATGGGTTCTTTTTCCTTAATATTTTTCAAAGTCATTCCTACCTTAGATCCATGTTGAGTAATTTGATTGTGGATCTTTTTATATAGATTTTCAATTAATTCAATAGTAGCAACTTTATTTTCAATAATTTCAAGTCTTTGCATGACATGCTCCAAAGTTAACATGGTTCCATTAACCAAAAGAGGTGGTGAGCCAAATAAATTTAACATAGCATTATAAGAATCAAATGTATGGCTACCCAAGAAGTTCCCTCTGGTAATGGTATCGAGGATATATCTATACCAAGGATTAACACCTACATAAAAATTGCGGAGAAGAACTAAGGTAGATTGCTTCCTAGTAGATCTATTTTGAGCATTGCAAATTATGTACCAAGCATCTTTTAGATTTTCTCCCTCACTTTGTTTAAAATTTAAAACTTCACTGTCGGGAGACAACGGAGAAGATAAGAGACTAGCCATGATGACAAGCAAACAAACTAGCACACGACCAAACAAAAAGGCAAGCGGGCAAAAGAGGCAAATAGAGAGGGAGGATAGAGAGAGAGGGCGAATAAAATGGCAACGGTGAAGTGGGGGAGAGGAAAACAAGAGGCAAATGGCAAATAATGTAATGCGAGAGATAGGGATTGTGATGGGTACTTGGTATGTTGACTTTTGCATAGACTCCCTGACAACGGTGCTATAAATCCTTCTTGCTATGTCTTGAGCTTGCGTTGGTTTTCCCCAAAGAGGAAGGGATGATGCAACAGAGTAGCGTAAGTATTTCCTTCAGTTTTTGAGAACCAAGGTATCAATCCAGTAGGAGGCCACACTCAAGTCCCTCGTACCTGCACAAAATGGTAGCTACTCGCAACCAACGCGATTAGGGATTGTCAATCCCTTCACAGTCACTTACGAGAGTGAGATCTGATAGATATAATATTTTTGGTATTTTTGGTATAAGGATGCAAAGTAAAAAGTAAAAGCAAAGTAAAAAGCAAAGCAAGATTAAAGTGATGGAGATTGATATGATGAGAATAGACCCGGGGGCCATAGGTTTCACAAGTGGCTTCTCTCAAGAGCATAAGTATTTTACGGTGGGTGAACAAATTACCGTTGAGCAATTGACAGAATTGAGAATAATTATGAGAATATCTAGGCATGATCATGTATATAGGCATCACGTCCGTGACAAGTAGACCGAAACGATTCTGCATCTACTACTATTACTCCACTCATCGACCGCTATCCAGCATGCATCTAGAGTATTAAGTTAAAAACAAAGTAACGCCTTAAGCAAGATGACATGATGTAGAGAGGTAAATTCATGCAATATGAAATAAACCCCATCTTGTTATCCTCGATGGCAACAATGCAATACGTGCCTTGCTGCCCCTTCTGTCACTGGGAAAGGACACCGCAAGATCGAACCCAAAGCTAAGCACTTCTCCCATGGCAAGAACTACCAATCTAGTTGGCCAAACCAAACGGATAATTCGAAGAGACTTGCAAAGATAACCAATCATACATAAAAGAATTCAGAGAAGATTCAAATATTATTCATTGATAGACTTGATCATAAACCCACAATTCATCGGTCTCAACAAACACACCGCAAAAAGAAGATTACATCGAATAGATCTCCACGAGAGAGGGGGAGAACTTTGTATTGAGATCCAAAAAGAGAGAAGAAGCCATCTAGCTACTAACTATGGACCCGAATGTCTGAGGTAAACTACTCACACTTCATCGGAGGGGCTATGATGATGTAGAAGCCCTCCGTGATGACGGCCCTCTTCCGGTGGAGCTCCGGAACAGGCCCCAAGATGGGATCTCATGGATACAAAAATTTGAAGCGGCGGAATTAGGTTTTTGGCTCCTGTTCTGATTGTTTGGGGGTACGTATGTCTATATAGGAGGAAGGAGTACGTCGGTGGAGCACCGAGGGGCCCACGAGGCAGGGGCGCGCCCTAGGGAGGGCGCCCGCCACCCTCGTGACCGCCTCTTTTGTTCCTTGGAGCAGGGTCCAAGTCTCCTGGATCACGTTCGGTGAGAAAATCACGTTCCCGAAGGTTTTATACCGTTTGGACTCCGTTTGATGTTCTGTTTCTCGGAAACACTGAAATAGGCAAAAAACAGCAATTCTGGGCTGGGCCTCCGGTTAATAGGTTAGTCCCAAAAATAATATAAAAGTGGAAAATAAAGCCCAATATAGTCCAAAACAGTAGATAATATAGCATGGAGCAATCAAAAATTATAGATAGTTGGAGACGTATGACCCATTAGTCTGACCCATGTTACATAGTCCGGACGCCCGAGGACCCCTTAATCCAGGACTTCCTCAGTAGCCCCTGAACCAGGCTTCAATGATGATGTGTCCGACGCCTAGATTGTCTTTGGCATTGCAAGGCGGGTTCCTCCTTCGAATACTCCAAAACAACCTTCGAACACAGAAAACGTGTCCGGCTCTACAAAACGAGTACCACACACACAGGCAGAGAGTATAATATTTTACGAGTCCAGTCCACTGACAACTTTTGTAGCTTGACATCACGTCACTGCACGGTCATTATTTTGAACCGTTTTTAGCCTCCCGTTCCATGTTTCAAGATGCGGTTTTATTGGTACATCTTGTCGAAGCAGAGATTGTGTCCCCTTATTGCGGGATTCTCATCAATACGGGCGTGGGTAATCCAACCGCGCCATCTGCACGACCCTTGGGGAATAAGCGAGTTTTAAGGCGAGTGGGGAGGCGCTTGATATTCGCAGCCTTTATAAAGGGATAAGGATTTCACCTTTTCACCCACGCCCTCTTCCTCTCTGCCCATCCACTCTCGAGCTCTAGCGCCCAAGCTTCCACCTCAAAAAAGCACCCCAGCCATGTCCGGATCTGGAGCGCAGGGCAAGTGGATGGTTTCCTCTGTCAAGTAGAAGGACATCACCAAGCTTCGGGAGGCTGGGTACTTTGCCCAGGAAATCGCCCACCGGCTTCCAACAACGGGGCAGATCATCTCCACCCTGGAGCCCCATGAGAGGGTGGTATTCATTCCCCACTTCGTCCATGAATTGGGATTCCCTCTCCACCCATTCGTCCGTGGACTCATGTTCTATTATGGACTGGATTTCCACGATCTGGCCACCAACTCCTTCCTCAACATCTCGACATTTATTGTCGTGTGCGAGGCCTTCCTACGCATCCCACCACACTTTGGATTGTTGTTAAAGATCTTCAATGTGAAGCCGAAGGTGGTAGGCAGTCAACACGCAGAGTGCGGAGGCGCCATGGTAAGCAAGATGCCCAATGTCTCATGGCCCAAAGGTACCTTCGTGGAGACCGTCAAAGGGTGGCAACAGCAGTGGTTCTACGTCATAGAGCCTCGTGACGCCACCTGGGCCGCGGCTACTGAATTCTAGTCCGGAGCCCCGAGGTGGCTCACCTCCTGGCTAGAGAAGGGCCTGGACTGGTCTTTGTCGGACGAGCTGACAGTGCTTCAGACGCGCATCAGTAGCATGGTAGACAAGAACATTAAGATTTTCAATGTGATCCAGGTGATGCTTGTCGGCCGGATCCTTCCATGCCACAGTTGGGCTTGCCGTTTGTGGGAGTTCGATCCGGCCAAGCACCATACCTTGCAACAGTTCTTCGGCACTATGCATGAAGACATCTGGAAGGTGCTCTTTAAGGCCAACGAGACGTGGCCGGCGACGACCAAGGACCGCGTGCACGACCTGGACCATCCCGCCAGTCCGATAAGTTTTTTGTATTTCAAGGTGTATCCTTTACTTGCATACTCAAGGAAGATGCCTAAGCTTCCCCATTTATTTTTTCAGGGCTGGACAAAGAAGGCGGAGCGGATCCAGTGTCCGACTCCACTGCCCGAAAACCCAGCAATCCCTCTTCTGATGAAGATGCTGGTTCCGGCGCCCTACCCAGTGCCGGAGAAGAAGGCGAAGAAGAAGGCCAAGAAGACCAGGAGTGTTCTCTGCTGTAAGGGCACTTCGGACGTGACGTCCGAAGACGCCGAGACCCACTCCTCCCACACCGAGGATGATAAGGTGGAGGAGGAAAGCAACTCGCCCCTAGAAGGGGGGAGAAAAGGGCGGCCTCCACACATCTAGAGGCAGAGGCGTCCAAGAAGGGGAAGGTCTCCCCCGCGAACAACTCCGCGAGGGACATCGATAGCAGCTCCGAGTGGCACCCCAGGGATAAGCCCCTAGCCGAATCGTAAGTACTCAAAGACGCACACATATATCCAGCTCCTTTACTTCATGGTTTTAACGTGTGGAATTATGCACTGCATTCCGGCTCGTTCCGACCTCCGGCGATTCTCACCTTCGGGGAATTCACTGGATCCGAAGGTGATGGACAGTGGGTCCCTTCTGATGGCCTCTTCTCCCAAGGCCATGGATGACACTAAGGTGCTGTCCTGAAGGACCTCCCTAGGCTAGGGAGAGACGCAGGAGGCCGTCAGGGTGGCGCCAGACGGTGAACCCTCGGTCGCCAGACACATGGGGGAGCAAATCCCCATGGAGACTAGCGATGGGTCCATATCCAATCTAGCCCCCATCTGAATACAATTCTGGAGACCTATACGGCTCTGGAATCCGGCAAGCAGCCTCCTTCAAAAGAAAGAGGTGCACCAATTCCCCCGGCGACCTCTGTCCATCTAGTGGCATCGGATACTCTACTAGAAGCGCTATGAAGTGCTTCCATTGTTGAGGAACATCGTACCCTCATGAGTATGGTGGTTGAGAGGATTCAGTCCGCAAAGAGCAGACTGACGGAAGCCTGCACAAGCCTTCTAACAAGCTTTGAGGTATGAAAATGCAATTTATGCAAAATGAATGTCATAGTATAGATAGTAGCCCCTAAGACACTGTCCGGTGTTCGAAAAGAAAAGCCGAACAGAGGATCAACTAATTTTTGCAGGAGACTAACCATATGTGTCTACGTGAATAAGCAGGCGTCTTTGCTGGCTGCGACCTCTCATGCTGATGAGGTCTCCGGACTAAAGCAGAGTCTGGAGCGGACCGAGGAAGAGCTCGACCGCGTGAAAAAATAGCTGGAGGACCATCAAGGTATGCAATGACCTTATGTAGATTCAGAAAGGATGAATGATTTATGTTGACCATAGTGCCATGATATTTTGTAGGAGCGGCGACCGAGGTGGAGACCCTCAAGAAGGCACTGGCTGAAGCACAGGAGAGAGCGGCAAAGGAATAAGCCGCTAACGAAAAACACGAGGCCAGGGTTGGTGAGGTCCAGTAGGAGCTCCAGGACACTGTGAGGAAGTGTGAGTCCTTGGAGCGCAATATTGCGGATCAAGAGTCCGAACTTGCCAAGGCCCGCCAAAGCGCACACGATGCCCGGGTTGAAGCCTAGGGCGCCCTCTAGGAAATCCAGGAGGCCAGAAAATTCGTAGCGGGTAAGGCCTTTATTATGCAGAGCAAGTATGTGAAGAAAAGGTTCCTCTTACTTACCTGCATTTGGAGTTCTTCCTGGGCGTTTGCGGATCTGCCGCGCAGTGCTGCCGACACTGCGGAATTCTTACGAGCTGTAGAGGGGAGCTCAACGGAGAACTGTTCTAGTCGCAATACCTTGTGCAAGAGCATCTGGTGCCCTTTAGCGATCAGCTGAAATAGCTGACCGAACTGAATAGGGTGGCCGAACTGGCCATGAAGGATTTGATAATCCGTCAATGGCCTGCTGAAGCCATACCCAGCAGCTAATTCGAGCTCGTGAAGCGGCTAGTCAATGCCTACCCTTGGCTTGCTGCCATCAAGCGGTCGGTCTGCATTGAAGGTGCGCAGATGGCCTTCGCCTGTGTCAAGGTGAAGTGGGCAAAGATGGACGCTGTCAAGCTCGTGACCGAGGGACCCCCCGCGGGCAAGGAGCACCGCACACCCGAGCGGTATTTTCATGATGTCCCGAAGGGATCCCGCATTGTAGAAGGCCAGTGTTCAAAAGACATTATCTTTGAATGAAGTCATTCATGTTATCCCTTCCTGTATTATGAAACAGAGCTGTTATGCAATATAATGTTTGTTGTTTGAAAATTTTACCTCCTGTGCGGCCGTTTTGTTAAATCTAAGAGTTTTCCAGTCGTCGGCTTCAGCCCCCACGTAGGTAGTACGGGGGTGTTCGGATGGAATCCAAATACTCTTGATCCAAGAGTTTGGTCCTTGAAGGAGGTGTTTAGCGCAATGAACCAGGCAATCGGACTATGTGGCTTTATCACTCTCACCTCGACATAGGAGTTTGACAATAGAAATGTAGGCGCAACCCCTAGTTAGTATTTGATTCAGACTAGGGGGTTGGACTAGGGGGTTGTAGACACCTGATCGGGTAGAGGCCGATTCATCGCATAATGCTGAAAAAATCGCAAAATATATTTAACCTCCGAATAGCTGACCAGCTCTCACCGTATCATGACCACTGTTCAAGATATCTTCCGATATTCCGATAAATCGGCCGATTTATCGCTTATCATTGTCTAGCCGATAAGATAAATCGGCCAATAAATTAGCCGATATGGCGATAAATCGGCCGATATGCCGATAAACTGGCCGATTTACCCCTTATCATGGGTCGACCGATAAGTTCCCGATAAGCGATATCCCCAACATTGATCATGACAGTCAGTTTTCGGCTTTCTCTACTGAGGTGTTTGCTCGGATAAACCAGGAACACAATCGTGGTAGTTCTCCCTTTACTACCCTAGCCGATAGGACAGGACGTAAGGTAGCAAGCACAAGAGCCGAGCAACCCAACTATTGACCAAAGACATGATTCTGAGCCGATGCATATAATGCTAAAATTCGGGGTGCCGAACTATACTGTAAAAAGTATTCCAACTTTGTTGCCGTAGTATGGAGCATAATGAAGCCCCTGGCGAATTAAAACGTACCAAAGTGTACGTGTGCAATTGATAAGAATAGCGAAATAAAATGAAGTAGTGAGCTAGTGCCAGGTAAGTTGGGTCGCAAACTGTTTCCATTATAGTTTGATTAATACGTCAAGGTGTATTTGTACAAATAGTGCGATAAGCCACTTGGCTTTTTAACATGCCAAGACCAAGGGGGAGCTGCGTGCGCGTCCTGAAAACAGGTAGAATGATCGTCAAGAAGAACATCTAGAGATTCCCCCACACGTATGTACTGCTTGCTGCCTTGGTGTATCTATCCTTCGAAAGGACCGATGATCAGGTCATCTGGAGGGGCCTGTGAAAGAAAAGACTAAAAAATGGTAAAAAGGAAAAGGAAAAGTATGTGCGGGAGCCGTATGATGGACCA
Organism: Triticum dicoccoides; assembly: GCF_002162155.2. NCBI lineage: Eukaryota > Viridiplantae > Streptophyta > Magnoliopsida > Poales > Poaceae > Triticum > Triticum dicoccoides. Next base: position 370,228,137 of record NC_041390.1, read on the forward strand.
CAATCAAGTTACGCCTCCATCTATGCCCATGGTATTTTGAGTGTGTAGTTATGTATGCGCGGTACGTACGCTGCCATTTGGTCGGGACTGAGACGGAAGCCGAATTACTAGTCGAGCTCCTGACGGGCTGGATTGTCTTGCTGCAGAGTAGTCGGGACTCGTTTGATAGTGTCCGGTAGCTTGGCCGCCGAATTAAGGTTCTGGTTGATAAGGCCGCCGAATTAAGGTTCTTCTCCTAGGGCCACGGTGTGCTCCTCGGTATGGAGGGCGCGCTCTGTGTTTCCATTGACTGTTATGACACCGCGTGGTCTGGGAATCTTAAGTTTGAGATAAGCATAGTGTGGCACCGCATTGAATTGAGCAAATGCAGTTCATCCGAGCAGTGCATGATAGCCACTACGAAAGGGGACGATGTCGAATATCAATTCTTCGCTTCAGAAGTTGTTTGGGGATCCGAAGACAACTTCCAATGTGATTGAACCCGTGCAGCGGGCCTCTACACCTGGTATTACTCCTTTAAAGGTAGTTTTTGTGGGCTTGATCCTTGATGGATCGATGCCCATTTTGCGGACTGTATCCTGATGGAGTAGGTTGAGGCTGCTACCACCGTCCATGACGACTCGTGTGAGGTGGAATCCATCAATAATTGGGTCAAGGACCAGTGCGGATGAACTGCCATGACGAATACTGGTCGGATGGTCCCTGCGATCAAAGGTGATCGGACAAGATGACCATGGGTTGAATTTTGGGGCGACTGGCTCTATCGCATAGACGTCCCAAAGTGCATGTTTCAGCACCCTCTTGGGGATATTGGTAACATATATCATGTTCACTGTTTTAACCTCGGAGGAAACTTCTTCTGTCTCCTTATGTTTGGTGGACGGTGCTCCTCGTCGTCGTCCTCACTCTGCGACCCCTTCTCCTTGTTCTTGGCATTTTACTTAGCGGCCTATTTAAAAACCTAACAACTTCTGTTGGTATGATTGGCTGGTTTGTTGGGGGTGCCGTGGATCTGACATGGACGATCGAGTATGCGGTCCAAGCTTGATGAGCCTGGATTGTTCCTTTTAAATGGCTTCTTCCATTGGCCAGATTTGGAGCCACTGAATTCGGTGTTAACTGTTGTGTCATCGGTATTATCACCATTGTTTCGACGCTTGTGCCTGTTGCAGCGAGGCTTTCCATTGCTATTTCTGGCTTTGGAGGTGCCAGGTTCGCTTGAACTATTGTTGCTACAGGCTAGCCAGCAATCTTCGCCCACGCAAAAGCAGGTCGTGAGTGCCGTGAGGGCTGCCATGGACATCGGCTTTTCCTGGCCGAGGTGTCAGGCGAGCCATTCGTCATGGATTCTATGCTTAAAGGCCGCTAGGGCTTTGGCATCCGGGCAGTCGATGATCTGGTTCTTTTTAGTTAGGAACCTAGTCCAGAATTTCCTGGCTGACTCTCCGGGCTGTTGAACTATGTGACTTAAGTCATCGGCATCGGGAGGTCGGACGTATGTACCTTGGAAGTTGTCGCGGAAGGCGTCTTCCAAGTCCTCCTAGCTGCCAATGGAGTTTTCAGGCAGGCTATTCAACTAGTGCTGAGCTGGTCCCTTGAGTTTTAGTGGGAGGTATTTGATGGCATGAAGATCATCACCGCGGGCCATATGAATATGGAGAAGAAAATCCTCAATCCATACCGCAGAATCTGTTGTTCCATCATATGATTCGATATACACGGGTTTAAACCCTTCTAGGAATTCGCGCTCCATTACTTCATCGGTGAAGCAGAGGGTGTGTGTGGCGCCTCTATATCGGGCCAAGTCGTGACGTAGCTCGGATGGAGTCCGTCTGCGGTTTTCGGCCCGGGCGTGATTATGCTTATCATGTCTGGCTAGATAGCCGTCATCGCGCTTCGGGGCACGCCCCCTCGATCCGTAGATCGATCTGGTCAGACCTGCTCTACTGTCCAGGTCTTGCCACAGGTCATATGTATATCCACGAGCTATTACATCTCTACCTTTATGGCGAGGTAGTATCAGTTGGTGTTCGGCTTGAATTGTTGTTTTGTCCCGGCCACAAGGTGGTCGGTCAGCCGCATTACGTGCTGATGGTGCAGGCTCGAGGGCCTCGTCGTCAAATTGGGGTAACAGTTTACACTTCGGGTAACTTTTGGTTGGGAGTTCGAGGCTGATTCCTCGACTGCCAGGACATTAGTACACCTATCGTTGAGCAGATCTTGATCAGCTTGAAGCTATTGCTGCTTCTTTTTCAGGATCCTTGCAGTGGCAATTAGTCAGCGCTTAAAGCGCTCCTGCTCGAGAGGTTCCCCAGGCACGATAAAATCCTCATTGCCGAGGCTCACGTCATCCTCGGAGAGAGGAAGATAATTATTGTCCCCCGAGTCTTCGTTTTCAGCCTGTTCATCGGGGCTAACTTTCCCATCTTCCCAGTCGTCCTATTCGGAGGTCAGCTCGACGGGTTCTTCTTTGTCTTAGGCATCGTCTGGAATATTGTTGCCTCCTGTGCCGGTGTCGCTGTCTTTTCCATGGCGTGATTTAGAGCGGCGCCGCTGACGTCGCGCTTTTGCTGTGTCTCAGGAAGTTTATCCTCGACTGGATCTTCTTTATCATCGCCGCTACCCTCTTTGGGTGTGTCCACCATGTACACGTCATACGAAGAGGTGGTCGTCCAGCATCCAGTAAATGGTGGGTTTTCAGCCTGCTACTCTCCGGCATCGTCGTCCATACCGTTGATGTCTTTGGAGTCATAGTCGAGCATGTCAGTTAAGTCCTTGACTGTGTCTATGAAGTGTGAGGTGGGTGGGACGTAAAATTCCCCGCTTTCAGCCCCTAGTCCGGGCTGGGCGTAGTTCAGACATTGCTCCTCTGTAATGACGAAGGATCGTATCAAGTCCAGAGCATCGCTTAAAGGTGAGGCTTGACCAGGGGGGAGGAAATCCGTGGAGTACGGCTGGAGGGAAACTCCTCGGCTGGGCTCACATGATGCTGACTCCGAGGGTTCGAAGCCAGTGTTCGGAGAAGAGTCCGGCTTCCTGATGGTTGCCAGCGGCACTACTTCCTTCGGTTCTCCCGTGCTGGGTTTAGTGGCCGCAGATAGTCCGGTGGACTTAGTAATCCCGTCTTCGGACCTGGTGATGCGCTCTGAATCTAAGGCCAGAGCAGAAGTAGGGGTCGTAAACCCTTGGAAGATCAAGTCTCCTCGGATATCAGTGACACAATCTAGATTTCCAAAACTAATCTGGTGACCTAGGGCATAGCTGTCGATCTGCCCTAGAAGGCCAAGCGAGTTGGCTCGTAGTGCGAAGCTGCCGAACACAAAGATCTGACCAGGGACGAAAACCTCCCCCAAGGCAGCATTGTTGTAGATGATTGATGGAGCCATTGAACCTTCTGGTGACGATGCGGAGAAAATCTCAATGAAAGCACCAACGTCGGTGTCAAAACTAGCGGATCTCGGGTAGGGGGTCCCGAACTGTGCGTCTAGGGTCGATGGTAACAGGAGACAGGGGACACGATGTTTACCCAGGTATGGGCCCTCTTTATGGAGGTAATACCCTACTTCCTGCTTGATAGATCTTGATGAATATGAGGATTACAAGAGTTGATCTACCACGAGATCGTAATGGCTAAACCCTGGATATCTAGCATGTATGATTGTGATTGCCTCTACGGACTAAACCCTCCAGTTTATATAGACACCGAAGGGGCCTAGGGTTATGCAGATTCGGTTTACAAAGGAAGGAATCTACATATCCGAACGCCAAGCTTGCCATCCACGTAAAGGAGAGTCCCATCCAGACACAGGAGGAAGTCTTCTGTCTTGTATCTTCATAGCCCATTAGTCCAGCCCATGTTACATAGTCCGGACGCCCGAGGACCCCTTAATCCAGGACTCCCTTAGAGGGTACCAACATCAATTTGCACAACGTTTACAACGGTGACACCGTTCCCGTAGAACCTTTGTCCAACATTGGGATCAGCCATGCAATGGGCCACCACCTTAATTGGTACGATGGAACCACAGTGGGATTGAAGAAGATAGCATGAACCTTGCACATGGCGGTCAAAGGTGGACCATGCTGTCTGGGGACGATTTGTTGTCGTACGAGTACAAAGAAGCTATGCTCCTTTCTAACCACATCTTCGCGGTGACAAACCAGGGGACTTGTTTCGTATGGGACACATCCTACGGTATACTCCCTCTCTCCTAGTTTAGTTGTTTTGAATTGTTTTTCATTTTATATGTTACAAATTCAAATTTAAAGCTCCCCATCACATGTTGAGATTACAATGTCCATTAAATCACTGCGTGCATGTATAGTAAAGAAATAAATCTCGAGTTTGGCACGAGTTCGTGCGGCGGTAGCACCACAAGGCCTGGTGTAGGAATTACATTTCCCTCTCGAGGCCCTCGGGAGTGAGCTTCAGCGCCTTACTACACCTACCTTTGAGTCAATAACATGTGTACCCGATAGGTGACTGGTCCACATGTAATGCTCCCGAAGGCACAGGGGCAGTGGGGCCGAGAGGGTTGAGCCCCAGGTCGGGAGATGTGTGCTGTCATGGATTCGAGCGGCGTCATGGGAATCGCGTGTGGATGTGGCAGAAACTTGATGCTCGCCACATTTCAGGTGGCCCACATGTCAAGCACACAAAGGCAGAGGGCGGTGCGGCCGACAGGGGTGAGGCACACATTGGGGGACGTGGTGTCGTGTGTTGGAGCGGTGTCGTGGGAATCGCGAGTGGCAGTGGATGAAACATGATGGTCGCCGTAGTTGAACTTCCATGGAGAGGCTGTCATGTCTACGGACACATACATTGCATACCGATCACTAGAAGGAGTAGTAGTAGAGAATGCTAGGGGGATAAATAGTTCCTTATAGTCAAGAAGACCCACGCTAATACTTGTTTCAAAGACATGCACACCATCGAAATAGTCCATCTATATCAATATACACAAAGAGGGAATAATTTCTTTACAAGAAGGAAATAGTTCATCCATCGACAATGCCCTGCTGCTGGTGCAGCTTCTTCTTCTTCTTCTTCTGGTTCTCATTTTCTGTGGGAGACAGCTTCGCAACAAGCTCTCTGGACCTTGCAGCTATCTTGAAACTCACACGGGCATCGAGGGGAGCATATTTTATCCGCTCATACATCAAGGGATAATTCTCCCATCCAGATGACCTTAATGCCAGTGCTCGTCACCCTTCTGAAGATTTGTTCCGAGCACAAAATTTGCTACGTCGAATAGGGATGGTGTGGGTTTATCACAATCTTCTACAGGAATTTTTATTTTGGTTTGTACATCAGTGATGCTTTTCAAATCAAGGTTGTACGGCGCCAACTTATGTTTGTCCCCTTCGATGGCTTCCCCATAGAAGTATATATCCTCCCGAGACAGGAAAATCATGGAGCTAACCTAGTATGGAGGGCGCGTGTATGATGTGGTACACCAAAACATCATCTTCGAGGCATAGCTGAAGGATGGTGGCGCGTTGGATCTTCCCAGTGGCATGCTCCGTGTACTCTACATCGAGACCGATGACCTTCATCGCCACCTTTTGGAGGGAGTTGGATACATTGTTGATCCACTTCCGAACAACCCTTGGGTGGTCGGTGACTATGGCAACTATGCTTAACGAGCCTTCAACGAGGACATGTTGGACACTATTAACCTGCATCTCGATCTCTTTTGCCAATTGGAACAGCTGAACCGGAGGGCTATGGTTAGGGGAATTGGGATTAGATGGCTAGTCTAATTTAAGAATATGATTATTTAAAGGGGCTTTGGAATTACTCCAGGAGGATGTGAAGAGGTTAAAACAATGTGAATGCGGTGTGGTTTGGATGAAAATGAAGATGAAAGAGTAGTGAAGAAGCCGAGTGATGACCCAAAAGTATAGGGAATCTATCGTAGTCCTTTCGAAAAGTAAGAGTGTCGAACCCAACGAGGAGCAGAAGGAAATGATAAGAGGTTTCCAGCAAAGTATTCTCTGCAAGTACTGAAACAAGTAGTAACAGATAGTTTTGTGATAGGATAATTTGTAACGAGCAACAAGTTTGCAGCAAGGTGGCCCAATCCTTTTTGTAGCAAAGGACAAGCCTGGGCAAACTCTTATATAGAGAAAAGCGCTCCCGAGGACACATGGGTATATAATCAAGCTAGTTTTCATCATGTTCATATTATTCACGTTCGGTACTTTGATAATTTGGTATGTGGGTGGACCGGTGCTTGGGTACCGTCCTTACTTGGACAAGCATCCCACTTATGATTAACCTCTAGTGCAAGCGTCCGCAACTACAACAAAAGTATTAAGGTAAACCTAACCATAGCATGAAACATATGGATCCATATCAGCCCCTTATGAAGCAACGCATAAACTAGGGTTTAAGCTTCTGTCACTCTAGCAACCCATCATCTACTTATTACTTCCCAATGCCTTCCTCTAGGCCCAAATAATGGTGAAGTGTTATGTAGTCGACGTTTACATAACACCACTAGAGGAGAGACAACATACATCTCATCAAAATATCGAACGAATACCAAATTCACATGACTACTAATAGCAAGACTTCTCCCATGTCCTCAGGAACAAACGTAACTACTCACAAAGCATATTCATGTTCATAATCAGAGGGGTATTAATATGCATATAGGATTTGAAAATATGATCTTACACCAATTAAACCAACTAGCATCAACTACAAGGAGTAATTAACACTACTAGCAACCTACTAGCACCAATCCCGGACTTGGAGACGAGAATTGGATACAAGAGATGAACTAGGGTTTTGAGAGGAGATGGTGCTGATGAAGATGATGATAGAGATTGCCCTCTCCCTATGAGAGGAGTGTTGGTGATGACGATGGCGATGATTTCCCCCTCCCGGAGGGAAGTTTCCCCGGCAGAACAGCTCCATCAGAGCCCTAGATTGGTTCCGCCAAGGTTCCGCCTCGTGGCAGCGGAGTTTCGTCCGAGAAGATGGCTTATGATTTTTTTCTCATCGAAAGACTTAATATAGCAGAAGATGGACATCGGAGGGCCACCAGGGGGCCCACGAGGCAGGGGGCGCCTAGGGGTGTAGGGCGCGCCCCCCACCCTCGTGGGCAGGGTGTGGCCCCCTGGTGAACTTCTTCTGCTGAGTATTTTTTATATATTCTGAAAACGTCTTCTGTGAAGTTTCAGGACTTTTGGAGCTGTGCACAATAGGTCTCTAATATTTGATCCTTTTCCAGCCCAGAATCCCAACTGCCGGCATTCTCCCTCTTTATGCAAACCTTGTAAAATAAGAGAGAATAGGCATAAGTATTGTGACATAATGTGTAATAACAGCCCATAATACAATAAATATCAATATAAAAGCATGATGCAAAATGGACGTATCAACTCGCCCAAGCTTAGACCTCGCTTGTCCTCAAGCGAAAGCCGAAATCGAAAAATATGTCCACATGTTTAGAGATAGAGGTGTCGATAAAAATAAAATACGGACATGAGGGCATCATGATCATTCTTAGAACAGCAACTTATATAATTCTTGTCATATGATTTCTTATGCTAGAGTAATAATTCAATCACAATTTCAAGTATGAATCGTAAACATCATTGAAAACTAACAAACTATAATCTCAGTCATTGGATTGCAATTTATCATAACATAGGAAAGAGTCAATGTATAAGAGCTTTTTAGCAAGTCCACATACTCAACTATCATATAGTTTTTCACAATTGCTGACACTCACGCAATACTTATGGGTATGGAGTTTTAATTGGACACAGAGAAAGAGAGGGGCTTATAGTTTTGCCTCCCAACGCTTTACCTCAAGGGTAATGTCAACAATAATAGTTCATGAAAACTCACATCCAATTAGCCATATATACCAGGATCTTTCCAACGTACTGTGCTTGCCAAAGGATAAAGTGTAAAAAGGAAGGGTGAAGATCACCATGACTCTTATGCAAGGTAGGAGATAAAAGTAAAAGATAGGCCCTTCGCAAACGGAAGCAGAGGTTGTCATGCGCTTTTATGGTTGGATGCACAAAATCTTAATGCGAAAGAACGTCACTTTATTTTGCCACTTGTGATATGGACCTTTATTATGCTGTCTGTCGCTTTTATTTCTTCCATATAACACGATCATATAAAGCTTATTTTCTCCCACACTAATAAGTCGTACATATTTAGAGAGCAATTTTTATTGCTTCACCGATAACAACTTACTTGGAGGATCTTACTCAATCCATAGGTAGGTATGGTGGACTCTCATGGCAAAACTGGTTTAAGGGTATTTGGAAGCACAAGTAGTATCTCTACTTGGTGCGATGAATTTGGCTAGCATGAGGGGGAAAGGCAAGCTCAACCATGTTGGATGATCCATGACAATATAATTTATCTCAGATGTAAGAAAACATAACCCATTATGTCGTCTTCCTTGTCCAACGTCAACTCTTTAGCATGTCATATTTTAATGAGTGCTCACAATAATAAAAGATGTCCAAGATAGTATATTTATATGTGAAGACCTCTCTTTCTTTATTACTTCCTATTAATTGCAACGATGACCAAAACTATGTTTGTCAACTCTCAACAACTTTTATTCATCATACTTTTTGTATGTGAGCTCATTACTCTCCATAAGATTCACATGATCTCTTTGTTTCTTTTTATTTCTTTCTATTTTCTTTTATTCCCTTACGATCATGGCAAAATAATCAAACCCTTAACTCAACACTAATCTTTATTATATAGCTCACGGACTCGATTACATAGAGGAATTATAAAGCAAAACTCACAACTAGATCATAATAAGAACTTTTATTCTACTAGATCAAAATATTATCAAAAGGATCGAACTAAGAAAAATGGTAAAGGTAAAAGTGATGGTGATACGATACCGTGGCACTCCCCCAAGCTTGGCAGTTGCCAAGGGGAGTGCCCATACCCATGTGATTATGTCTCTCTTTTCGGGGATGGTGATGTGATATTCTTGGCGATGATGCCCCTCAGGATACGATTCTCCTCCTCGAGCTTATTGACTTGCTACTTGAGGTCCATTATTTCCTTTCGGAGTTTTCCTGTAACAGCCAAAGCTCCCTGCACCCAAGGGTGCTGCATAGCTGCGGGAGAACCAGTGACACTCTTTTTCATATTCTCATAAGAAAGAAATCTAACATTGGAAGGGATAACTGAGTTTGGAATAGCCGAGCTTTGCAGTTCTCCCATTGTGAATCCAGCTCGGAAGCGGGAAGTGATTTCTTGATCCTCTTCCATGGCATCTATCCTCTTCAAGTCAGCCTCCATCTCTTCCTCCGGTGCTGGCCCAAAGAGGTCAACATTGTTGTTTGTCATTGATCTTGGTGCCGGATGAGACACCCGGCTCTCCCCTATTGACTCTTGCGAAGACATCTTGCTCTAATCTGCAGCAGCAACAGCTTGAAACACAAACAGAGGATAATTGCATGATACGGGAGTCAAAACCCCCGGGAGATTCTATAATGAATTTTTACTGACCAAAATATGTGTCGTGTAAGAAAACGGAGTCCGAAAAGCACACGAGGTGCCCACTAGGTAGGGGGGCGTGCCTAGGAGGGTAGGGTGCTTCCTCCACCCTCATGTCCTTCCCAGACTGCTTCTTATTTTTCTAATTTCTAAATATTCCAAAACGGAGAAATATTGACTTAAAAATTGTTTTGGAGTCGGTTTACTTACCGTACCACATACCTATTCCTTTTCAGAGTCTGAAACATTCCGGAAAGTGCCCATTATGTATTCCTCCGGGGTTACAATTTCAATAACATTGGTTTCAACATTTATGGGATTACCTGAGATATAATGTTTGATTCTTTGACCGTTCACCACCTCCGGATTTGTGCCTTCGAAGTTGTTGAATTTTATGGCACCGGAACGATAGACCTCCTCGATAACGTAAGGACCTTCCAATTTAGAGAGAATTTTTCCTGCAAAAAATCTTAAACGAGAGTTGTATAGCAATACATAATCACCTACATTAAACTCATGCTTTTGTATCCTTTTATCATGCCATCTTTTAACTTTTTATTTAAACAACTTGGCATTTTTGTAGGCTTGGGTTCTCCACTCATCGAGTGAGATAATATCAAATAACATCTTCTCACCGGCAAGTTTAAAATCATAATTGAGATCTTTAATAGCCCAATATGCCTTGTGTTCTAGTTCGATAGGTAAGTGACATGCTTTTCCATAAACCATTTTATACGGCGACATACCCATAGGATTTTTATATGCAGTTCTATAGGCCCATAATGCATCATCAAGTTTCTTGGACCAATTCTTTCTAGATCTATTAACAGTCTTTTGCAAAATTAATTTGAGCTCTCTATTCCTCAATTCTACTTGACCACTAGACTGAGGGTGATAAGGGGATGCAATTCTATGATTAACATCATGCTTACCAAGCATTTTACAGAAAGCACCATGAATAAAATGTGAACCACCATCGGTCATTAAATATCTACGGACTCCAAATCTCGGAAAAATAACTTCTTTAAGCATTTTAATATAAGTGTTATGATCAGCACTACTAGTTGGAATAGCTTCTACCCACTTAGTAACGTAATCAACAGCAACTAAAATATGTGTATATACATTAGAGGAAGGAAATGGTCCCATATAGTCAAAGCCCCAAACATCAAATGGTTCAATAACGAGTGAATAGTTCATAGGCATTTCTTGACGTCTACTAATATTACCAATTCTTTGGCATTCATCACAAGATAAGACAAACTTACGGGCATCCTTGAAGAGAGTAGGCCAATAAAAACCAGATTGCAATACCTTATGTGCAGTTCTATCTCCAGCATGGTGTCCTCCATAAGCTTCGGAGTGACACTTGCGTAGGATATGTTCCTGTTCATGCTCAGGTACACAACGTCTAATAACACCATCTACTCCTTCTTTATAAAGATGTGGGTCATCCCAAAAGTAATGCCTCAAATCATAGAAGAACTTTTTCTTTTGCTGGTATGTGTAACTAGGTTGTATAAACTTAGCAACAATGTAATTAGCATAATCAGTATACCAAGGAGCAGTATGAGAAGCATTTATAACATTTAATTGCTCATCAGGAAAGCTATCATCAATAGGTAGTGGGTCATTAGGCACATTTTCTAACATAGACAAGTTGTCTGCAACGGGGTTCTTAGCTCCCTTTCTATCAAGAATATGTAAGTCAAATTCTTGTAGCAAGAGAACCCATCTAATAAGTCTAGGTTTAGCATCTTTCTTTTCCATGAGATATTTAATAGCAGCATGATCAGTTTGAATAGTTAATTTAGAATCAACAATATAAGGTCTAAACTTATCACAAGCAAATACAACTGCTAAGAATTCTTTTTCAGTAGTAGCATAATTTCTTTGGGCATTGTCTAGAGTTTTACTAGCATATTGAATAATGTTTAATTTCTTATCAACTCTTTGCCCTAGAACAGCACCTACAGCATAATCACTAGCATCACACATGATTTCAAAGGGTAAATTCCAATTAGGTGGTTGAACAATAGGGGCAGAGGTCAATGCTTTCTTAAGTATTTTAAATGCTTCTACACAATCATCATCAAAGACAAATGGTATATCTTTTTGTAATAAATTAGTCAGAGGCCGAGAAATTTTTGAGAAATCCTTAATGAACCTCCTATAAAATACGGCGTGACCAAGGAAACTTCTTATACCTTTGATGTCCTTGGGACATGGCATCTTCTCAATAGCATCAACCTTGGCTTTATCAACTTCAATACCTCTTTCAGAAACTTTATGCCCCAAGACAATACCTTCATTAACCATAAAGTGGCACTTTTCCCAATTCAAGACAAGATTAGTTTCTTCACATCTCTGCAAAACTCGATCAAGGTTGCTCAAGCAATCATCAAAAGAAGATCCATAGACGGAGAAATCGTCCATGAAAACCTCGCAAATCTTTTCACATAAGTCAGAGAATATAGCCATCATGCATCTTTGAAAGGTAGCAGGTGCATTACATAAACCAAAAGGCATACGTCTATAAGAAAAAGTACCAAAAGGTCAAGTAAAAGTAGTCTTTGATTGATCTTTGGCTGACACATGTATTTGAGAGAAACCGGAGTAACCATCTAGAAAGCAAAAATGTGTGTGTTTGGATAATCTTTATAGCATTTGATCGATAAAAGGTAAGGGGTAATGATCCTTTCTAGTGGCCTTATTTAATCTGCAGAAATCAACTACCATCCTATAACCTGTAATAATTCTTGGAGGAATCAATTCATCTTTATCATTAGGAATGACAGCAATACCTCCCTTCTTAGGGACACAATGGACAGGACTTACCCACTGACTATCAGCAACGGGATAGATTATACGTGCCTCAAGGAGCTATAGTATTTCCTTTCTTACCACTTCTTTCATTTTAGGATTCAGCCGTCATTGATTATCATGAACTGGTTTAGCATCTTCTTCCAAATTTATTTTATGTTGACATAGAGTGTGACTAATGCCCTTAAGATCATCAAGAGTATACCCAGTAGTAGCACGGTGCTTCTTCAGAGTTTTCAATAATCTCTCTTCCTCATGCTATGAAAGGTTAGCACTAATAATAACATGATATATCTTTTTCTCATCAAGATAAGCATATTTAAGAGTATCAGGTAACGATTTAAGCTCAAACACGGGATCACCCTTGGGAGGAGGAGGATCCCCTAGGGTTTTAACAGGCAAATTGTGTTTCAGAATAGGTTCTTGTTTAAAGAATACTTCATCTATTTCCCTTCTTTCATTCATAAACATATCATTCTCATGGTCTAGCAAATATTGTTCTAAAGGATCACTAGGAGGTACGGCAATAGAAGAAAGACCAATAATTTCATCCTTACTAGGTAATTCTTCTTCACGGTGTTGTCTACTAAATTTAGAGAAATTAAATTCATGAGTCATATCATCTAAACCGATAGTAACGACATCTCTTTTGCAATCTATGGTAGCATTAACAGTATTCAAGAAGGGTCTACCAAATATAATGGGATAAAAGCTATCTTGTGGGGAACCAAGAATAAGAAAATCAGCAGGATATTTAGTTTTCCCACACAAGACTTCAACATCTCTAACATTTCCCATGGGTGAAATAGTATCTCTATTGGCAAGTTTAATTGTGACATTAATATCTTCTAACTCAACAGGTGCAATATCATGCATGATTTCTCTATATAGGCTAATAGGTATTGCACTAGCACTGGCACCCATATCACATAAGCCATGATAACAATGATCTCCTATTTTAACAGAAATAACAGGCATGCCTACCACAGGTCTAGGTTTATCTTTAGCATAAGGTTTAGCAATTCTAGCAGTTTCATCACAGAAATAAATAACATGCCCATAAATATTATCAGACCAGAGATCTTTAACAATAGTAGTATTAGGTTCAACTTTAATTTTCTCAGGAGGTGTATAATTTTTAATATTGCTTTTACGAACCATAGTTGAAGCTTTAGCATTATCCTTTATTCTGACAGGGAAAGGTGGTTTCTCAACATAGGAAGTAGGAACAATAGGATCATTATAAGTGATAGTATTTTCTTCAACTTTAATAGGTGCAACTACTTTTACTTCTATGGGAGGGTGATATTTAAACCACTTCTCCTTGGGGAGATCAACATAAGTAGCAAAAGATTCACAGAAAGAAGCTACTATCTCAGAGTCAAGTCCATATTTAGTGCTGAATTTATGGAAAACATAGGTATCCATAAAAGATTTAACACAATCAAACCTAGGTGTCCTACCTGACTCCCAACCTTTGCCGAGCATAAAATTTTTGAATAATCATCTCTCTTGAGAGATCATGATTGGGGCATGAATATAACATTTATTTAAGCCTCCCCTAAGCTTGAGCGATGCTTTCTCCTTCACGAGGCCAAAAATTATATATATAATTGCGATCATGATGAACAAGATGCATAGGATAAAACTTCTGATGAAATACCAATTTCAATCGTTTGTAGTTCCATGACCCCATGCTACGTCTTGAGCTTGCGTTGGTTTTCCCCGAAGAGGAAGGGATGATGCAGCAGAGTAGAGTAAGTATTTCCCTCGGTTTTTTGAGAACCAAGGTATCAATCCAGTAGGAGCCCACGCTCAAGTACCTCGTACCTGCACAAAGTGATAGCTACTCGCAACCAACGCGATTAGGGGTTGTCAAGCCCTTCACAGTCACTTAAGAGAGTGAGATCTGATAGATAGAATATTTTTGGTATTTTTGATATAAAGATGCAAAGTAAAAAGTAAAAGCAAAGTAAATAGCAAAACAATGTAAAAGTGATGGAGATTGATATGATGAGAATAGACCCGGGGGCCATAGGTTTCACTAGTGGCTTCTCTCAAGAGCATAAGTATTCTACGGTGGGTGAACAAATTACTGTTGAGCAATTGATAGAATTGAGCATAATTATGAGAATATCTAGGCATTATCATGTATATAGGCATCACGTCCGGGACAAGTAGATCGAAACGATTTTGCATCTACTACTATTACTCCACTCATCAACCGCTATCTAGCATGCATCTAGAGTATTAAGTTAAAAACAGAGTAACGCCTTAAGCAAGATGACATGATGTAGAGAGATAAATTCATGCAATATGAAATAAACCCCATCTTGTTATCCTCGATGGCAACGATACAATACGTGCCTTGCTGCCCCTTCTATCACTGGGTAAGGACACCGCATGATCGAACCCAAAGCTAAGCACTTCTCCCATGGCAAGAACTACCAATCTAGTTGGCCGAACCAAATGGATAATTCGAAGAGACTTGCAAAGATAACCAATCCTACATAAAAGAATTCAGAGAAGATTCAAATATTTTTCATAGATAGACTTGATCATAAACCCACAATTCATCTGTCTCAACAAACACACCACAAAAAGAAGATTACATCGAATAGATCTCCATGAGAGAGGGGGAGAACTTTGTATTGAGATTCAAAGAGAGAGAAGAAGCCATCTAGCTACTAACTATGGACCCGAAGGTCCGAGGTAAACTACTCACACTTCACCGGAGGGGCTAGGATGATGTAGAAGCCCTCCATGATGACGGACCTCCTCCGGCGGAGCTCCAGAACAGGCCACAAGATGGGATCTCGTGGATACAGAAAATTGCGGCGGTGGAATTAGGTTTTTGGCTCCTGTTCTGATCGTTTGGGGGTACGTGTGTATATATAGGAGGAAGGAGTACGTCAGTGGAGCACCGAGGGGCCCACGAGGCAGGGGCGCGCCCTAGGGGGGCGCCCCCCACCCTCGTGACCACCTCTTTGATCCCTTGCAGTAGGGTCCAAATCTCCTGAATCACGTTCGGTGAGAAAATCACGTTTTCGAAGATTTTATTCCGTTTGGACTCCGTTTGATATTCCATTTATCCGAAACACTGAAATAGGCAAAAACAGCAATTCTGGGCTGGGCCTCCGGTTAATAGGTTAGTCCCAAAAATAATATAAAAGTGGAAAATAAAGCCCAATATAGTCCAAAACAGTAGATAATATATCATGGATCAATCAAAAATTATAGATACGTTGGAGACGTATCAGGCATCCCCAAGCTTAATTACTGCTCGTCCTCGAGTAGGTAAATGATAAAAAGAGATTTTTTGATGCGGGGTGCTACTTGACATAATTTCAATGCAAATCTTCTTAATTGTGGCATGAATATTCAGATTAGAAAGATTCAAGATAAATGCTTATATTAACATAGAAAATAATAATACTTCAAGCATACTAACAAAGCAATTATGTCTTCTCAAAATAACATGGCCAAAGAAAGTTATCCCTACAAAATCATATAGTCTGGCTATGCTCCATCTTCCCCACACAAAGTATTTAAATCATGCACAACCTCGATGACAAGCCAAGCAATTGTTTCATACTCTAACTTTTTCAAAACTTTTTCAATCATCACGCAATAGATGAGCGTGAGCCATGGATATAGCACTATAGGTGGAATAGAATGGTGGTTGTGGAGAAGACAAAAAGGAGAAGATAGTCTCACATCAACTAGGCGTATCAACGGGCTATGGAGATGCCCATCAATAGATATCAATGTGAGTGAGTAGGGATTGCCATGCAATGGATGCACTAGAGCTATAAGTATATGAAAGCTCAAAAAGAAACTAAGTGGGTGTGCATCCAACTTGCTTGCTCATGAAGACCTAGGGCAATTTGAGGAAGCCCATCATTGGAATATACAAGCCAAGTTCTCTAATGAAAAATTCCCAGTAGTATATGAAAGTGATAACATGAGAGACTCTCTACTATGAAGATCATGGTGCTACTTTGAAGCACAAGTGTGGTAAAAGGATAGTAACATTGTCCCTTCTCTGTTTTTCTCTCATCATTTTTTGGGCCTTTTCTCTTTTTTATGGCCTCTTTTTTTCGTCCGGAGTCTCATCCCGACTTATGGGGGAATCATAGTCTCCATCATTCTTTCCTCACTGGGACAATGCTTTAATAATGATGATCATCACACTTTTATTTTTCTTATAACTCTACAATTACAACTCGATACTTAGAACAAAATATGACTCTATGTGAATGCATCCGGCGGTGTGCCGGGATATGCAATATGACAATGATGAAGTGTGTCATGATGAACTAGATGGTGGAAAGTTGCATGGCAATATATCTCGGAATGGCTATGGAAATGCCATAATAGGTAGGTATGGTGGCTGTTTTGAGGAAGGTATATGGTAGGTGTATGATAACGGTGAAAGTTGCGTGGTATTAGAGAGGCTAGCAAAGGTGGAAGGGTGAGAGTGTGTATAAACCATGGACTCAACATTAGTCATAAAGAACGCATATACTTATTGCAAAAATCTAGAAGTTATCAAAGCAAAGTATTACACGCATGCTCCTAGGGGGATAGATTGGTAGGAAAAGACCATCGCTCGTCCCCGACCGCCACTCATAAGGAAGACAATCAATAAATAAATCATGCTCCGACTTCATCACATAACGGTTCACCATACGTGCATGCTACGGGAATCACAAACTTTAACACAAGTATTCTTTAAATTCACAACTACTCAACTAGCATGACTTTAATATTATCACCTCCATGACTCAAAACAATTATCATGCTTCAATATTTTCTTAGTATTCAACACACTCAAAAGAGAGTTTCACAAATCTTGAATACCAAGCATATTATTATTAGGCTAATTACCATGCTATTAAGAGACTCTCAAATTAATTTAAGTGAAGCATGAGAGATCAATAGTTTCTTTAAAACATATCCACCACCGTGCTCTAAAAGATCTAAGTGAAGCACATAGAGCAAAATTATAACGCTCAAAAGATATAAGTGAAGCACATAGAGTAAAATTATCTAGCTCAAAGGATATAAGTGAAGCACATAGAGAAAAACTACTTAGCTCAATAGATATAAGTAAAGCACATATAGCAAAACTACTTAGCTCAATAGATATAAGTGAAGCACATAGAGCAAAACTACTTAGCTCAAAAAATATAAGTGAAGCACATAGAGTATTCTATCAAATTTTAATTCATGTATGGCTCTCTCAAAAGGTGTGTACAGAAAGGATGATTGTGGAATACAGACAAACAAAGACACTAATAATACAATACGCTCCAAGAAAAACACATATCATGTTGGTGAATAAAAAGTGATGGAGATTGATATGATGAGAATAGACCCGGGGGCCATAGGTTTCAGTAGTGGCTTCTCTCAAGAGCATAAGTATTCTACGGTGGGTGAACAAATTACTATTGAGCAATTGATAGAATTGAGCATAATTATGAGAATATCTAGGCATGATCATGTATATAGGCATCACGTTCGTGACAAGTAGATCAAAACGATTCTGCATCTACAAATATTACTCCACTCATCGACCGCTATCCAGCATGCATCTAGAGTATTAAGTTAAAAATAGAGTAACGCCTTAAGCAAGATGACATGATGTAGAGAGATAAATTCATGCAATATGAAATAAACCCCATCTTGTTATCCTCGATGGAAACGATACAATACGTGCCTTCCTGCCTCTTCTGTCACTGGGTAAGGACACCGCAAGATCGAACCCAAAGCTGAGCACTTCTCCCATGGCAAGAACTACCAATCTAGTTGGCCAAACCAAACGGATAATTCGAAGAGACTTGCAAAGATAACCAATCATACATAAAAGAATTCAGAGAAGATTCAAATATTATTCATAGATAGACTTGATCATAAACCCACAATTCATCTGTCTCAACAAACACACTGCAAAAAGAAGATTACATCGAATAGATCTCCACGAGAGAGGGGGAGAACTTTGTATTGAGATTCAAAGAGAGAGAAGAAGCCATCTAGCTACTAACTATGGACTCGAAGGTCTGAGGTAAACTACTCACACTTCATCGGAGGGGCTAGGATGATGTAGAAGCCCTCCGTGATGACGGCCATCTTCCGGCGGAGCTCCGGAACAGGCCCCAAGATGGGATCTCATGGATACAAAAAGTTGCGGCGGTGGAATTAGGTTTTTGGCTCCAGTTCTGATCGTTTGGGGGTATGTGTGTATATATAGGAGGAAGGAGTACGTCGGTGGAGCACCGAGGGGCCCACGAGGGAGGGGGCGCGTCCTAGGGGGGCGCCCACCACCCTCGTGACCACCTCTTTGATCCCTTGTAGAAGGGTCCAAGTCTCCTGGATCACGTTCGGTGAGAAAATCACGTTTCCGAAGATTTTATTCCGTTTGGACTCTATTTGATATTCCGTTTATCCGAAACACTGAAATATGCAAAAAACAACAATTCTGGGCTGGGCCTCCGGTTAATAGGTTAGTCCCAAAAATAATATAAAAGTGGAAAATAAAGCCCAATATAGTCCAAAAGAGTAGATAATATAGCATGGAGCAATCAAATATTATAGATACGTTGGAGACGTATCACCCCATATCATCACATAGCCTATACTATGTCGATGCATCTCCCTTCAAAGATAAAGGGAAGACCTTCTTCTTGACAACATCTCCGGGTACACCTACAAGCTTAAATAATCCACAAACTTCATCCACATATATTAGATGCTCATCTGGATGCTTGGTTCCATCTCCTACAAAAGGATTAGCTAGCAGTTTTTCTATCATACCCGAAGGAATTTCGAAGCAAACATTTTCATTTTCAGTAGGTTCAGTAGGTTGAGGAGAAACTCTTTGCTCTACTGGTCGGGGTGAAGATACCCCTAACAAGCCCCTCAGAGGATTACTTTCCATAGTAACAAGTGACAGTAAATTTCAGCACACAATATAATTTTTTCCTTACCAAATTCCACCTACCAAAGGCGCTTCACTCCCCGGCAACGGCACCAGAAAAGAGTCTTGATGAACCACGAGTATAGGGGATCTATCGTAGTCCTTTCAATAATTAAGAGTGTCGAACCCAACGAGGAGCAGAAGGAAATGATAAGCGGTTTCCAGCAAGGTATTCTCTGCAAGTACTGAAACAAGTAGTAACATATAGTTTTGTGATAGGATAATTTGTAACGAGCAACATGTAACAAAAGTAAATAAAGTGCAGCAAGGTGGCCCAATCCTTTTTGTAGCAAAGGACAAGCCTGGGCAAACTCCTATATAGAGAAAAGAGCTCCCGAGGACACATGGGTATATCGTGAAGCTAGTTTTCATCACGTTCATATGATTCCCGTTTGGTACTTTGGTAATTCTGTATGTGGGTGGACCGGTGCTTGGGTACTGTCCTTACTTGGACAAGCATCCCACTTATGATTAACCTCTATTGCAAGCATCCGCAACTACAACAAAAGTATTAAGTTAAACCTAACCGTAGCATGAAACATATGGATCCAAATCAGCCCCTTACGAAGCAACGCATAAACTAGGGTTTAAGCTTCTCTCACTCTCGCAACCCATCATCTACTTATTACTTCCCAATGCCTTCCTCTAGGCCCAAATAATTGTGAAGTGTTATGTAGTCGACGTTCATATAACACCACTAGAGGAGAGACAACATACATCTCATCAAAATATCGAACGAATACCAAATTCACATGACTACTAATAGCAAGACTTCTCCCATGTCCTCAGGAACAAACGTAACTACTCACAAAGAATATTCATGTTCATAATAAGAGGGGGTATTAATATGCATATAGGATCTGAACATATGATCTTCCACCAATTAAACCAACTAGCATCAACTACAAGGAGTAATTAACACTACTAGCAACCTACTAGCACCAATCACGGACTTGGAGACGAGAATTGGATACAATAGATGAACTAGGGTTTTGAGAGGAGATGGTGCTGATGAAGATGTTGATGGAGATTGCCCTCTCCCGATGAGAGGAGCGTTGGTGATGACGATGGCGATGATTTCCCCCTCCTGGAGGGAAGTTTCCCCAGCAGAACAGCTCTGCCAGAGCCCTAGATTGGTTCCGCCAAGGTTCCGCCTCATGGCGGCGGAGTTTCGTCCGAGAAGATGGCTTATGATTTTTTTCTCATCGAAAGACTTCATATAGTAGAAGATGGACATCGGAGGGCCACCAGGGGGCCCATGAGGTAGGGGGCGCACCCAGGGGGGTAGGGCGCGCCCCCACCCTCGTGGGCAGGGTGTGGCCCCCCTGGTGAACTTCTTCCACTGAGTATTTTTTATATATTCTGAAAACGTCTTCCGTGAAGTTTCAGGACTTTTGGAGCTGTGCAGATTAGGTCTCTAATATTTGCTCCTTTTCCAGCCCAGAATCCCAGCTGCCAGCATTCTCCCTCTTTATGCAAACCTTGTAAAATAAGAGAGAATAGGCATAAGTATTGTGACATAATGTGTAACAACAGCCCATAATGCAATAAATATCGATATAAAAGCATGATGCAAAATGGACGTATCACCGAGGAAAATCGGTTCCTGATGGAGAAGTAAATGGGAGAAGTGTCCTGCATGAAGTTGATTAGACAGCTAGGTAGACTAAACAAAAAGGCTATGAGGGTAGACTAAGGAGTGGTACATGCCCCTGTACGTGCCCATCCTTCTAGCGCTACATGTGCCACTGGCTAGTTGAGGTCACTCTTTCGAATCACCGTGGCGAGACATTTTATTATTCCTTTTTATTTCTGCACCCCTCCTGACAGGTGGGACCTATGAGAACAGATAAAAAATGTGTCGTAGCTGGTTCAGATGGATATTGGCGCGTGCGTGGGAGACACAACATTCTCTAGTTAAGGAACATGCGGTTACTAGAAAGATGCACATGCATTGCACGGAACATCAAGATGCATTTTTTCTACAAAACACCTGTTGTGATTGACCCATGGAGGAGTAATCCCATGTGTAAAAACTTATGATATATCGCGAAAGAGAAAAGATAAGGTGAGGAGGAGTGGGGCGTGGTGGTGATTGGTGGTCGGACTAAGAGAAGGCATGGGGATGGACGACGCCGGCAGCGGCCACCATGCCAGATTGTTCTAGATGTTTCCTTTTTTAATTTCTCAACAATGAGGTTGCGAGAAATAAGGGTGAACGAGGGAAGACCTTATCTGCAAATGTGGAGAGAGGTGCGGGTATCTTTTTGCAAAATTAGCATAGTTTGCTTTCTATCCGCCAGATATAAATCAGACGGTCTATATTGCAAGACGGCAAGCACACCATCATCACCAACTCGCCTTTTTATAATAGTAGAGATCCCCAAAAAATAAAAGGCCTTCTTCGTGCTTCCGCATCCACGAGAATTTGGTTCTGCTCGCAATATGGATGATACCTGGAGGATGAAGTTAACCCAGAGGCATGCTAGCACGGGAGACCTATTACCGTACTACTCATGTTCCTACTGCTCCTACTACTAGTAGTAGTACAACTGTGGTACACTTGATGGTCAAAATATTATTCATCCGGTCCTCACAGTGAACTGACAAGACCCTGCGCTCGAGGTGACGCCAGTTCAGGCGGCGTGTTCGGCTTACCAAAGTCAGCCTCACCTTGTGCACTATGCAGTCACTGTCACCGGCATTGTATAGCATGCCCCGCCTCGTCTCCCTCTCACCTAGCACCACTCCATCTCCATCTCCGTCTCGCCGGAGATCCTAAGGTCACTCTTCATCATCTCACTATGCCCCCGCATACCCTCGCCTTGCTTGCCTCCCCTAGTACCGCTATTCCCTCGCTAGCCGCTCCAGCACCAAGAGCCTTCTCCCTCGTAAATCAAGCCCCCAAAAACCCCACCTTCCAAACTCCACCATGGCGGAACACGAACCGTGCAGCATCCATATGAGCCGCAATTGGAGCAATCTCCCCAGTGACATCCTCGACCTATGTTGTTCGTGTATGGATATGTTGAGCGCCTTACGGCTGGCTGAATGCTCGAGGGACATGCACACAGCCATCGTCGAAGCGAGGCCTAAGCTTTTTAAGACACCCTGCTTGCTGCTATCTGGTCTTGCGCTATTTGCTCACCAGGATACGGAGGCGTACATGATGCCCCTCGACTTCAATTCGATCTCCATTAGCCGAAATTTCTTTGTAGGTATGTAGTGGGTCGCCATACATCATTTCCCTCGACTTTGATACGATCACCATCGCCCGAAACTTCTTGGCAGGTATATACTGGGTCGGCATGAAATCCCACTGGATGGCTGCCGTCAGAGAAGACAGGAAAAAGTGGGTGCTCGTGAACTTCCAGGCCTCCCATGAGATTATCCTTCCTTCGTTGGATTATATAGAGTTTACCATCATGGTCCAAGTCATCTAGATTACCACGTCAGCTGGACGGACCTTGTTTTGCAGAAGATTGTAATCTGCCAAGTGCCCACTGTCGGTGTCAAAACCGGTGGATGTCGGGTAGGGGGTCCTGAACTGTGCCTCTAAGGTCGATGGTAACAAGAGACATGGGACACGATGTTTACCCAGGTTCGGGCCCTCTCTATGGAGGTAATACCCTACGTCCTGCTTGATTGATATTGATGAATACGAGTATTACAAGAGTTGATCTACCTCGAGATCGTAATAGCTAAACCCTAGAGGTCTAGCTGGGATGGCTACGGTAA
The DNA here is from genome assembly GCF_002162155.2 of Triticum dicoccoides. Taxonomy (NCBI): domain Eukaryota; kingdom Viridiplantae; phylum Streptophyta; class Magnoliopsida; order Poales; family Poaceae; genus Triticum; species Triticum dicoccoides. Next base: position 370,251,179 of record NC_041390.1, read on the forward strand.
TGAGTATTCCGCCTATCTACGGACCTAGCCCTCTGGTTTATATAGACACAGGAGGGATCTAGGGTTACACAAGGTCGGTTACAAATAAAGGAATCTATATTCGGCCGCCAAGCTTGCATTCCACACCAAGGGGAGTCCCATCCGGACACGGGTGCAGTCTTCGGTCTTCGTGTCTTCACAGCCCATCAGCCCAGCCCATGGCTAACAGGTCGAATGCCCAAGGATCCCTTAATCCAGGAGTCCCTCAGTAGCCGTCGAACCAGGCTTCAATGACAAGATGTTCGGCGCGCAGATTGTCTTCGGCATTGCAAGGCGGGTTCCTCCTCCGACGACTTCCAAGTAATGTATTTGGCTTATAATTCAATGTCACACCCCTCGGCTTCTGTGCATCTTTGACTTCAGCTTCCATGTGTCGGGCGAATGCGGATGGTCAGGGTATGTTTTGCAAATAACACCCTGACCACGCAAGAAAGAGCGTCTATTTAAAGAGATTGGGTCTCAGATCCATTCGGCACCACGCGGAGAAAAATCCTCAGAAATTGCCAGGAAAGACCATTCCAACATGGCTAAAATTCCCATCTCCACCTCCCGTTCTGACCCAGAGAAAGGCGAGTGGGAGTGGTGCTCTATGTCCAACAGCCAATTAGAGAAGTTGCAAACACAGGGATTTCTCCCTCCTGCAGATCTGGTCCCTGTTCGAGCATGATTGGCCTCCTTCAATGGCAAAACCCAAGCGGAGGGTTTCCCCAATCTGTTTGCGGGGGAACGAGTGTGCTTCGTCCCCTTCTTGTTAATAGGTGTCGGATTTCCAATCCATCCCTTCCTCCGAGATCTGCTGGAGTATTACGGCCTCCAACTGCACACTCTCGCTCCCGCCTCTCTCTTTCATATTGCGGGTTATGTCGCTCTATGCGAGCTATTCCTGGGCTGCGAGGCCCATTTCAATTTATGGAGAAGACTGTTCTGCCTCGTCCCTCGCAATCAAGGCGGGTTGATTTTTCAAGTGGGAGGAGCCGAAGTGTGCCGCATCGCCGGGACCGGATACCTGTCCGGCACGCCGAAGAAAGCTCCTAAAGAGTGGCCTTCCGAATTATTCTACATTGACGACGTCGCTCTACCCGACCCCGTCTGCATGGGCCTCCCCGAGTTTTCAACTGCTCCGCTGAAGAAACGCCATAGCTGGCGTCCTTGGAGCCTCGAGGAAGAGGATAGTGCAGAGATCAACTTGCTGCTGGGCAAGATTAAGACGCTTTCCTAGTCGGGATTGTCAATAGTCGAGGTAATGGCGATCTCTATAACATGGGGGAGGGGGGGGTCCAGCCACTCCAATACAGAGGGCTTCCCATGTGGCATTATAACGGGGAAGACGACGCCTCACGCTATGGTCCCGAAGACACCTGCCGCCCTGGCCAAAATACTAGCCGAGCTATATAAAGGGGAGAAGGAGGACTTCACCTGTCTCCAATATCGAGACAAATTTTCCATGTATAATCCTCCCAGCCATGTAAGCTTCAGCTCCACTATTTTACTCCTGTCCCTGAATCATTCTTGACAGGATGTATCTTATTCGCTTATAACAGGAATGGCAAAAGTCTGTCGAGGGGATCCATGACCCTGCCCCTCAGCCGGAGAATCACAACCGGGATCTTGACCCCGGATATGAGGAAGATCCGGACATCTTTGTGGAGCTCGAGGAGGGAATATTCTATCAAATGAGCTATGACGGTACGGATGTACCCATTATTGCCGATTACCCTGGCCTCCTTCCTGCTTCACATGTAAGTAATCTGGAGATACCTTGTGAAGAGAGTTTTCTTATTCCTCCTTACCCACCGCACTATCATGTGCTCAAAAGGGGAGGCGTTCGGCACGCCATGCTGCCCCAGGGGCATCTCCGAAGAGAGCGTCCCCCATACCAAGCAAGCCTTCGAAGAGGAAGGCAAACGAAGACACGGCCGAGACTTCATCAAAGAGGTATGAATTTGCAAATATGCACCTTGACAGTCACATCCAACTGTGACCTTTCCGTTTACCCTGTATCAGGAAAAAGGTGTGCCGGACCCGGTCATACTTCCCACAGCCAGGATCTGGATCCTGTCGTGAAGACAGGGGCTGATGCGGCGGTGACGCCAGACTATCCTCCAGCCGAGGATTCGGATGATGTATCCGTCACCAACTCGGAAGAGGAGAGCTCCATGAATCATCGGCGCCGCAGGGCCATTTTACAAGGCCCTGGCTTTTCAGAAGAGGCATCTAACGCCTTCATCTCGGCTGATGCATATATCCGAGCTGCTCGAGATGGGCTTAACAGAGCCATAAAGCAGCATTTAAAAGATGTGTAGGTAAGTTTACTTTGTCTGACTATGATAACCATATGGCAGTAGCCCTCGAGACTTAAATTAGTTGGGGCAACTGATTTGAGGATCGTTGCATGACCAGGTTCTGTCGGAGAAGAACGACATGCTAGCCCAAGAGATAGAAAAGTGTCGGACGCAGTTAAACACAGTGACCGCCGAACTGGAAAAATCCAAAGAGACGTCTTCTGGTAATATTTCCCTCCGTCGAGAAACAGTTATTGCATAGCGACCGTGTTAACACTGCGGCTTTATCTCATAACAGGATCATCAGATCAATTGGAGGAAAAAGAGTCGAAAAGGTTGCATGCCGCAGGCGAGCGGGTTTTGACCCGTGTCAGACAGGAGAAAAGAAAACTCCAAGATGCAAACACCCAGCTGGGCGAAGAGCTGAAGGATGTGCAGGCCCAGCTAGCCGACCCCGTCAAGGAGAACAAAAAACTGTGAGGCAACATATTTAGTATGTGGCCGTATTTACCTTATAATAGTTTGGAAGTAAAACTAGCTGATATAGCTGTGATTGCAGGTATATTGGCGGGCCGTCTCGAAGAGGAGGTGTCCGGATCATCGAGTGATCTTGTGCAAGGGCTGTCACAGTTGCACGAGCAAGCTCGGCAGGCAATGCGGAGTGTAGCCAAGGCCTTATAGCCATCCGACTCCCCTCTAGGGAGTATGGAGAAGCTTGTAGAGTTGTTCAAGGGAGCGCGCGGCGTATCCGACTATGGAAGATATCGGCCTGCCGAGAGGGTGTGGGAGAGGCCCGGGCCATGGTAAAAACACGATACACCAAGCTGGATCCGAATCACATGGCCTGGGTTGGACCGCTAGGGTCAAATGGGGAAGAAATTCCTATTAGTTTAGTATATGGCCAAGTGGAGGTGGCTGCTAGATACTCTCAACAGGATTATAAATTAGACCGCCTATTGGACGGTATAGAGGAGGAAGTTTTTAAGTCCTAAGTGACTATGTATTTTCCTTCTAGCTGGATAATAAAAACAATTGTCGTGGTCGACCTTTTCGCTTCAACCTCTGGACCCGAAGGTGGGTGGTGTTTCCGAATACCCTAATGGTAGAATATACCGGGGTATGCATGGGAACCAGGCATAGGGGTCATAGTTGCTTGAACAAACAATGTGTATCTGGCTAGTTATGTTATATTACATTATGTAAGAAACATATTCCAGAGAGAATAGTTCCTTTAAGGGTTCCTTTCCCTGGGTGTGCATGCGTTTAATGTGCATGCCTGAACTGTGATTGAAAAAATTGGAGAGTGAGTAACTTCGGGGGTTTCACAATGGAGTGAATGCGGCAACGTCTTTAATTCGCCGACCCAATATTCCCTTAAGAACACTAGCTTTCGGCTTCACCCAGTCTGAGGTACACATCCGGATGACCCGGCAGTAACAATCACAGAGGTGCTCCATTTATGCCCTAGCTGAACTAACATGAACGTAGGGCATAAGCACAAGAGCCAGGCAACCCATCTTGGCCAAAACTTAAGTCATATTGATGCATATAATGGCGAAGAAAAGGTACAAATGAAAAAAATGCATATGTGGTGAGCTTGATGCTCGAAGAATAATAGCAAGTTTCTGTACGAGAAGCCCTGAGGTATAATGAACGTACATATGTGGAGATGTATGCATTAGGGGAGGATGGTCTAGCCGTACTAAAGCCGTAGGGCTAAAGAGCAAAACAAAAAAAGATAAAAAACGAAAAGAGAGAGAAAAAATAACGTTAATAACAGGAGGAAGGAGACGAACACAGAGTTCGGCGCTAGGCATAAAATTGTCAGAGTCTGGCCGCGTTCCAGGGGTTCGGCTCCAGGTGATTGTCTGATGCATCACGCGGGCGGTACGCTCCTCCGGTGAGAACTTCGTCAACGATGAAGGGACCCTCCCACTTGGGCTTGAGTTTGTCCTTTTTCTTCTCCGGCAGGCGTAGAACAAGTTCACCAACATTGTAAGTCTTGGCCCGCACTTCTCTGCTTTGATACCTGTGAGCCTGCTGTTGATAAAATGCGGAACGTGCTTTTGCGACATCGCGCTCCTCCTCCAGGGCATCTAAGATGTCTTGCTGATCAAGCTGGGCTTCTCTCTCTTCGTACATGTGCACTCGAGGTGAGTCATGAATAATATCGCAGGGTGACATTGCTTCTGCACCGTACACCATGAAGAAAGGTGTATATCCAGTAGTGTGGTTGGGCATGGTCCGCAGCCCCTAGAGTACAGAGTCGAGTTCCTCCACCCAGTGCTTGTCTGATTCTTTCAAAGAACGCACTAGTCTAGGTTTGATGCCGCTCATATTAAGACCATTAGCCCGTTCCACTTGACCGTTTGTCTGCGGGTGATAGACAAAGGCGTAATGGAGCTTAATGCCCAGATTAGCACACCAGGTTTTCACTTCATCTGGTGTGAAATTAGAGCCATTATCGGTGATTGTGTTGTGTGGGACACCATAACGGTGTACCACGCCGGATATGAAATCTATTACCAGCCCCGCTTCGGCCGTTTTGACTGGTTTGGCCTCTATCCACTTAGTGAATTTATCCGCCATGACCAACAGATACTTTCTCTTATGGCTTCCTCCTTTATGGGGTCCAACCATATCAAGTACCCAGACCGCAAAAGGCCAAGTGATGGGTATTATTTGTAAAGCAGTGGGGGCATATGGCTTTGGTTGGCAAAGGGTTGGCATCTGACGCAATGTTGGACAAGGTCCTGTGCATCTACTCAGGCCGTCGGTCAATAAAACCCTCTACGGAAGGCCTTGCTAACAAGGGCTCGAGCTGCGGTGTGGTGACCGCCGAGTCCGGCGTGAATTTCAGCCAAGAGTTGCCGCCCCTCTTCCTCGGAGATACATCGCTGAAGAATTTCGGTAGCGCTTTTCTTATAGAGATCTCCATCATGAACCTTGTAGGCCTTCGAACACCGGACAATGCAGTGGGCTTCATTCTGACCCTCGAGAAGCTCCTTCCTGTTAAGTTAGGCCAGGAAGGGTTCGGTCCATGGGGCAATGACTGCCATGATGAGATGCGCCGACGGTGTTATTTCGGTGGCTGAACCTCCGATGATGTTGGTGTTTTCGGAATCTGGGGTTATGTTCGGATCCAGACTAGTGTTGCCTTTTTCCCCCTGCCACACCATGGATGGCTTAAAAAGCCTTTACAGAAAGATATTAGGTGGGACGGGGTCGCGCTTAGCGCCGATACGAGCAAGAACGTTTGCCGCTTGATTACTTTCTCGAGCCACATGATGGAACTAGAGCCCCTCGAACCGGGTCGACATTTTTATGATGGCATTACGATAAGCTGCTATCTTCGGATCTTTGGTGTCAAAGTCTCCATTTGTTTGAGATATTGCAAGGTTTGAGTCCTCGCGTACTTCGAGGCATTGTATGCCCATGGGGACAGCCATTCGGAGACCATGCAATAAGGCCTCGTATTCGGATGCGTTGTTGGAATCTATGTATAGTATTTGGAGTACGTACTTAACGACGTCTCTAGTAGGTGACGTTAAAACTACGCCCACCCCTAGCCCTGCCAGCATTTTGGAGCCATCAAAATACATAACCCAATTGGAATATGTGTCGTACTCTTTAGGGAGTTCGGCCTCTGTCCATTCGGCGATGAAGTCAACCAGTACTTGGGATTTAGTAGCTCGACGTGGTTTGTATGTAATATCAAATGGAAGGAGCTCAATGGCCCATTTGGCAATCCGGCCCGTGGCAGCGCAGTTGTTTATAATGTCATTGAGTGGTACTTTGGAACCCATCATGATCGAACACTCCTGGAAGTAGTGACCGAGCTTTCGGGATGCCATGAAGACCGTGTATGCTATCTTTTGATAATGGGGGTACCGGAATTTGCATGTTGTAAGGACAGTGGATACGTAGTATACTGGCTTCTGAAGCGGGAATTTGTGTCCGTCCTTTTCTCGTTCAACGACGAGCACGGCGCTCACCACCTGATGTGTTGCCGATATGTATAATAACATCGGTTCACCGGCATTTGGCGCGGCCAGGATTGGGTTGCTTGCAAGAAGGGTTTTTATTTCTTCCAGTCTGGCTGTTGCCGCGTCCGTCCACTTGAAGTGATAGTTCGCTGTAGAAGGTGATAGAGTGGCAGGGCCTTTTCTCCCAATCTGGAGATAAAGCGGCTTAGAGCTGCCACGCAACCCGTGAGCTTTTGGACTTGTTTAAGGTCTGTTGGCATAGCCAATTGTGACAGAGCTCAGATTTTGGCTGGATTTGCTTCAATTCCTCTGTTGGAAACGAGGAAGCCCAGCAGTTTTTAGCGGGGACACCGGAAATGCACTTTTCTGGATTTAGCTTAATGTCATACACGCGGAGGTTACCAAATGTGAGATGTAAATCGTCTATTAGTGTTTCGACGCACCTAGTTTTGATGACGACATCGTCCACATAAGCTTCAACTGTCTTGCCGATCTGTTTCTCCAGACATGTTTGAAACATGTGTTGGTATGTGGCGCCGGCGTTCTTGAGCCCGAAGGACATGGTGTTGAAGCAGAATGGACCATATGGTGTAATGAATGTTGTTGCAGCTTGATCGGACTCCTTCATTTTGATTTGATGGTATCCGGAATATGCATCAAGGAAACACAGTGAGTCGTGTCCTGCGGTAGCATCAATGATTTGATCTATGGGAGGGAGGGGGAAGGGATCCTTAGGGAAAGCCTTATGGAGGTCTTTAAAATCGACGCACAACCGCCAGGATTTGTCCTACTTTGGTACCATCACCAGGTTTTCCAGCCAGTCCGGATGATTTATTTCTCTGATGAATCCGACCTCAATTAGCTTGGACAGCTCCTCCCCCATAGCTTGGCGTTTGGGCTCGGAAAAGTGCCGGCGTGCTTGTTTGATTGGTTTGTATCCCTTTAAGATCTTAAGGCTATGTTCGTCCAGCTCACATGGGATTCCAGGCATGTCCGATGGGTGCCAGGCGAATATATCCCAGTTTTCGCGAAGGAAACCCCTTAGTGTGGCGTCGACCGTTGGGTCTAGTTGTGCTCCAATAAATGTTGTCTTCTTGCGGTCCGTTGGGTGGACCTGGAATTTAACTATTTCTTCTGCCGGTTTGAAGGAATTGGATTTGGGTCGTTTGTCTAAGATCACATCGTCCCTATCCCCCGTGGAGCGCAGTGCGGTTAATTCTTCGGCCGCGAGGGCTTCAGGTAATGCCTCAAGGGCCAGGGATGCGGTTTTATTTTCAGCACGGAGTACTATGTCCAGACCACTGACAAGAGTGATTATGTCGTTTGGTCCGGGCATTTTGAGCTTCATGTACCCGTAATGAGGTATAGCTTGGGAGCGTGTAAAAGCATCCCGCCCCAACAGGGCGTGGTATCCGCTGCTGAAAGGAGCCACTTGGAAGGTGATTTCTTCGGACCGATAATTCTCCGGCATGCCGAATACCACGTCAAGTGTGATTTTCCCCGCACACCGTGCCTCCCTATAGGGAATGATTCCCCGGAAGGTCGTGCTGCTTTGCTTGATCCGGCTCCTGTCTATTTCCATTTTGTGGAGTGTATCCTCATAGATGAGGTTTAGTCGCTGGCACCGTCCATGAGGACCTTGGTGAGTCGAAAGCCGTCCACGATGGGACTGAGGACTAAAGCGGCTGGTGCTCGGACTGTCCTGTATTTTGGTTCATCGCCGGCATTAAAGGTTATAGTTGTGTCGTTCCAAGTGTTTACTATGGCGATTTGACAAACTTCAGCGAGGCTGCGAAGTGCCCTTTTGCGCTTATTGCTTGAAGCGAATGTCTCAAAGACCGTTAGTACTCTGGGGTTGTCGTCTTCTGGAGGGTGTTGCTCTGGGGTGTTTTTGGTAAGGATGTCCTCACCACTTTTGGCAACCTGCCGGAGTATCCAACATGCTCTAAGGCTGTGGGTTGGTATGATATCCGGTGTTGTGTGTATTTTGCATGGGCCACAGGGCCATCCCTCTAGAACGGTTCCACGGCACGTGATGAGTTTGTATTTCTTGGCTATTGGACTAGGCGCGTCACAGGGATGCGCCCTTTTCACCTGGACCAGTGGTTGAGTTGGGACCGGTGGCTCCCAACAAGCTGCCTGATCCTTCCAGGCGCTTTCCATTGCGTTGTACTTCTGTACGATAGTTGCCAAGTCAGAGAAGTGTAGTATGCGGCGGCGATTAATGGCGTTGAGGATTCCTTCGTTCATGTAATTGTTGCGGAATGCTGATATCGCGTCCTCGTCGTGGCAATATTTAACCTTGTCCTTGACAAGGAGGAATCTGGCCCAGAAGTGGTGGACCATTTCCTGAGACTGATGTTGTATGCTCCTGAGAGCGCTTATGTCTGGGTGGGTGGGTGGAATTGGATCTAGACCCTGACCCGATCGATGATCTGGAGTCTGAAGTTTTTCCAGACTTAACAGTCCGGGCTCCGTAGTATCTTCTGGTTGCCTTTGCCCGCCATCCGATTCTATGTTCGGAAGGCCGGTCAACTCCTTTTGCGGGTGGGTATCCGGCTCTGCAGGGTCGGCGATCCGAACATAGTCCGTCTTCAGTATAGGGGAAGGGTCACCGTCTTGCTCCTCGACTACCGCTATCTAGTGGGTGATATGTGGATATTTGATTTCTCTTTGGTTGGGTTTGAGCCCGATGCGATCATAATCTGTGGTCATTCCCAGGGCGGCAAAATGATCAAGGAGCTTGTTTAAAGACGGAAACTCCACCAGATCCATCTGCTTGGAGTGTTTGGGGTCGATACGAAGAGGATTTTCGATGGCCCGAGAGGTCATCGCCGGCTTAAAGGCCAAACGGGCGGTCATGGTAAAGCTGCGCAATCGGAGGGTTTGGCCTGGGGCCAGTTCTCCTCCGTCGGTTACAAAGAAAGGAATCTACATATTCGGCCACCAAGCTTGCCTTCCACACCAAGGAGAGTCCCATCTGGACACGGGTGCAGTCTTTGGTCTTTGTGTCTTCACAGCCCATCAGTCCGGCCCATGGCTAACAGGCTGGATGCCCGAGAACCCCTTAATCCAGGACTCCCTCACCCACATGACATGCGGATTACGCAGACTTCAAGCTAATTGCCTTGTTCGACTGCGGACTCGTCTGTCTTTACGCCGGTGCCTTCTTTAGATGGAGACAACTCAGCTCGCAATGGATCATCGTCAAAGCTGATACACACTTCTGTGATGCTATTGAACACAATGGCATCATCTACGCGATCGACAAAGCAGATGGCACCACGTATTGCTGGGACGGCGCGTGTAAGTTGTTTCCGTCTGATGTTAATGATTACGCCATGACACTGTTTGAACTTTTTGTGATGATTGGCATATCTGTGTTTGAGCATAATTTGAGTAGAACTATGGCAATGTATTAGAGACGCCGTAATTCAGCTATATTTGGAATGAGTTAATTCATGCGATTGTGACCATGTCATTACAACCAATTTGTACCCCTGAATAATCAAACGGTTAGGAAGACATTGATATTCTCCTTAATTTATAGTAATCTATATCTTTACCTAATAATAAAGCAAATTGGGTTTCTTTCATCCATCATGGCATTTTTCAGAAAAGTCCCTCTATTTCAGAGAATTCAACCTGCAGTCCTGTTTTAAGTTAAAACGAATCGTTATTTTCGTATTTTACACAAAAGTCCCTATCTTTTCTTTAAATCAACCCGCCGTCCGGATTTAAGTCACACCCGAACCGTTATTTTACATTTTTTGAAAACCCCCTGATGTTTTAGGTAATTCATCTGCACATCATATTTAAGTCAAACAAATGCTTTTTAAAATAATCCATATCTTTTAAACCGTAACTCCAATTTGAACATATTATATATGAAATTTGATTAGAAAAATATGTAGTATATGAATATGAGATTATGTTTACCTGTTAAGTATTTTTTAAATATTATTTTGGAATATATTTGAGTCAAACCAAATGATTTTCTAAATTATATGTATCTTTTAAACCGTAACTTCGATTTTAACATATTATATATGAAATTTTATTAGAAAAATGTGCGGAATCGAAATATGATGTTAATTTTACCTGTTAAATATTTTTTAAATATTGTTATGGAAGCAAACTTATAATTTATAGTGCAAAATTCGTTTTTTCATACCGGCGGCGATCCGGATTGCAAATAAACACCCCACTATAACCATATACGGAAAAGAAAACACCGATAACTACACATGCATACCTCTGAAAAATGCCGCAGGGGAAAACAACAGATTTCTCATCGCGATAGTGAGAGAAAGCGAGTGAGAGCGAAGAGGGGGGGAGAGAGAGACGCCTTAGGATTAACCATATTCAACACACGTTTTTTGTTGTTTTGTGTGAACACCGAGGCCATCGCCGGCGAGGGTGGGAAGGAGGATAAGCGGCAACACAAATATGATGCCTCGCAAAAATAAAAGTGAGGGACCTATTCTGGTCTTGAGTGATGGTTCTTGAGTTAAGAGCATGTGTTATGTTTTCTCTCCCGTTGCAACGCACGGGCTCTTTTGCTAGTACTACTAAATATGAGTGTATATCAATGGTCGTGTTAGTTTACTCATTTTCATGATGTAGAAACATGCATCACATTGTTGGTTTCATCTAAGCATACATTAGGGAAGTAAATGTGCATATTTAGAACTCTATATTTGGTAGTGAAATCATGTAATGCTTACCATGTGTACATACCTATATTCGCCCTTCAGCAATCAATGGCAAGAATAATATGCTCACAAAAAATTTGCCCACAGAACATGAGTATATAACAATGCATGGTCTGTTAGTTTCCTTGAGGAATTTGTTTGTGAGGAGAGAACATGATTACATAACATGCATGACATGGTAGTTTCCTGTGAAGAATCGATTGTGAGATAACATGAGTATAACCATGCATGGCACTTCTATATTTTCGAACCCAGTATACATTTCCCTGTATTTTCCTCCCAGTTCCAATAGGGACATATCAATGTTGTTTCCTGCATTATCCTACCCATACTCTAAACAATGTCGATCTTACATTAAGAATGCTTGTCCTTTTTTATATGATGCAGTGTCCCTACAGTTACTTCCCTTTGTAATCGCACCACATTTTCCAAAAACAGGGAAGCACAACTGGTTCCTTGCTCGATCAGATGACGGCAAAATACTGATGATCATTTGGACACGTGAGCCGGAAAAGTTATATTGCGAAAACCCCACTGTATAGAAGCACCATGAAATACATGAGTATCCGGACAGTGGTTGTTATGTCTATGAGCAGGATACCAGCTTGTTGGGGCCTTCAGGAGTTTTCAGTTGGAGGCGGGTAAACAGCCTTGGTCCAGACTCTCTGTTTCTCGGACTCAATTACCCGATTAACCAGGAGATCACCGTTGGCAAGGACCTTGATGGCAGAGAGGCTCTGTTTGCTATGGAACGCTATGTCTACACGGCAAGCCCTAGGAGTTAGGGAGCAAACTCCCCTGATTGTCAACGACACAGCCTGCAGCCAAAAGAAGGTGAGAATGACAAAGGCATCTGGATTAACTTTGATCCTTGGATTTGTCGAGTCCGACGGGCAGTAATTGGGTTCAAGCCTTCAGGTTGATAGGTAACTGGGCTGTTGCATCGAAAGGGTGGAGTACTGGTGTCTCCGGATCACTGGTGGCTGAAGCGGGGCTCCAAATTATGATGGTGTTGGATCATCCCTCTTCCAATTACTTGTTGTCTTTGCTGCTTGTTCTGGATGGGTAGTTCTCTCTTTTGTTATGCATATTCCTTGTCATTTGGTCATCCTTGTCTATGTCACTCTTACTATGTAATAGTTGCCTCTATTTAGAATGTCATTCTCGTCTGGATCATGAGAGTCTAAGCGTTGCAGATGGGTGCATTTTGGTAGTGTAGCAAGACTTCCTATGAACTATCATGTCTTGCTGTTTATGTCAGTAATAGTCACTAGTCAGTGTTTGAATGTTGTATATATCGTTGTTTCGAACTGTTTATTGTCTCAAACTGCTGGTGGGCTAAATGAGGGCATCACCATTCTCCGGTGTTCGGAGTGTATATCCTTTTTTCAAGTTATAATTTGAGCCCAATGTCTTTTCGATGATGTACACTTGTTTGGGACAGTGAGGTGTCGTGGAATATGGGCCAAGTAGTAACGCAATGCCAAACAGGTCAATTATGACTCTCAGACCGAGTTCTCAAAAGATCCTCAAAAAAGGCCGGGCTCTCAAAAAAAGAAAGAATTGGGACTCTTGCGTGGTGACATGTGGGTGCCACCGGTGTTTTCGTGCGCTTGCACGCCGAGAGCATATTGGCGCGTGTTCGAAATTCATGCTACCTTTTCATCCCCAATCTCGTACCCCTCCCCCACCTCTGGAATCTCGATTCCTGCTCTAGTTCCCCCAAAGCCCCCTCCTGTACTCCCTATACTCAAGAGCACTATCATGTCGTCGGTCAACACGGATCTCCGAGCCGGAGATCCTGAGGTTTGTCCTGCCTTCGGGTGCTACGTGCTGTCGCTCAATAGTGGAATGGCGGCGCTTGATGACCAGTTTGCCGGCAAAGTGCTGATTTTAACCATCCACGGCGACCGTCCACCCGTCTCACCGGACAACCTTGTCAAAACTCTTGGTATTGTGCACGGCATCCACATAAGTGACTTGCTCATCGAAATCTGTCCGCCATCGGCTGATTTCTTCGTCAGGTTCCGAACAACTTTCGACTGCAGTCGTGTGTTCGAATCTTCCCGATGTTTGTTCCGTGATGGCGCGATGGTGAGCTTTGATCGGTGGCACCCAGGATGGGGCTCGGTGCCCTCTGAGCTTGAGTTTTTAACAAAGTGTACCTTCCACGGCATGCCTTGACGTGCTTGGAACAGCGAGTCCATGAATGAGCTTATCAACGACCTTGGAGGTGAGCTCGTAAGTTTGTTTGTTCCTCCAGAAAGCTGGGCTCTGACGGTTATGGCATGGATGAAGAAGCCGTCCACCATACTGAAGGTGATTGGTGTTGAGATACCGGTGTAGGAACCGGGGTTGTACTATTCGTCGCCACCAAGGCTACCGCAAACCACGTTAGGGATGTACTTGTATCGAGTGTGCGTGCATGTCGAAGAAGTGGTCAATCCATCAATCGAAGTCCTGCCCCCGCCACTGGTGCCTGGGTCCGTCGACGACGTCCATTACAGGAGTCAACGTCAGAATTTCCTCGTGTTGCTCGGCACGATGGATGGCACAAGGCCTACTCCATCACACGGCGGAGGCCACTGCTTCTTTGGGAGAAGCGGCAGGGCTGGCTGCCTGGATGTGCTCTAATTTGAGGTAATAACTGAATCTTGTCTGATACTAGTTAAATCCGAGCTATAAGTGTGAAGCACTGATGTGCTAGTACATTTGATTGTGATATGTTCTATTTTTTTACCTGAACTTTTTTTAGAAAGGGTTGTACGTCAACTTAATGTTCTAGAGGAACTTATATATTGTGTTGTCTGTCTGTTTTCTTTGCACAACATTCAAGATATTTCCCCGTCATTGATAAAGACGATGAACCGTTATGTATGAGTTCGTTGGTTTCAACATAGCCCTAGCCATAGCGATCCACTGCTTCCACCTTGATTGTGCCGCCTGCGTGAAATATTTGTATGCAAGTTCAGTGTGCTATGATGTTCTATATTTTTCAGTGTGCTATGATGTTCTATATGATTATGTCAACTATATAAGTTTTTACTAAGCATCTTCAATGCATATGGCTGAAATATGTATTTATGAGCATCGACCGATGGGTCCCTCTCTCTCTCCCTCTCTCTCTCTCACACACACACACGCACATAAGTGGGACCCGTTGAATTATTTCTTCGCTTGTGACAACTTTTAATTAGGTTCCACTCTACTCTAACTTTTTTCTTAAGTTATTAATTGAGCTCAGTGACTTCAAGAAGTTGTACAGAAGCCTTATTTGGGCCTTTCCGGCATCGCTAAATGTGGGCTGAGTAGCCATGTAAGGTTGTACTGTACTACACAGGCATTTTTTTCAACATCAGTAACGCAACTAGGCCGACAGTTGTACACGATCCGGGTCAACTTGTTATTCTCCGCCCTGCTGGGCTACAAATCTTTCCTAGGAGGGATGCATTAGGATTAACAAGAAAATGGGGTTTAACAAATAATAAATGGCATGTAATTATAAAAACTGGGCAGTAACTATAAAAAAAGGCACCAAACACGTAATTTGTTTAAAAAATATATTATTTTTGGAATTTGAAAATTTTAATTTCAGTACTTGTTGCGCGCGCAATATTTTGTTGGATTTTTATGTAATACAAATTTGTTTTGAAATTATATTTAATCTAACTAGAAATTCCGGGATAAAAATGTTTCGGATCCCATCAAAATGTGGGAAATTTTATTGAATTCCATTTTGAGCAGTTGGCTGAATTCTGTCCTAGCTAGAAAATGGGCTGTACTTTTAACAAACTGTGAATGGGCTATAGTAAATTCCATTAGAATTCAAAAATTGACTATACATTCTTACAAATTGCAAATGGGCTATATGTTCTTTGCCACACACTTGTAGGACTACTAAGTTGATGCGTCCCCTAAAAAACAAAAACTAAGTTGTTGCGTATGCAAGGCTTTGTCAACTTATAGTCAACACACGGTTCAAGCAGCAGTGGTCGTTGGATGTCCATCCAACGGATGACATGCTTCTCTTCAATCTCGGATATTCTTGCTTCAGCAGCCAAAAAAATGATTCCTCCCCTGACATCTGGGGTGCACCATTCGGAAGGCTGAGCTGTGGGCCTACTAAGTTGACGCGTACCAAGGGCTTTGTCAACTTAGTCAATATAAATGATTCTAGCTACAGTGACCGTACAATGTCCATCCAACGGTCGTCGTGCTTATTCAACCTCTGGTCTTCTTGCTCCAGCCGCCCAAACCAGCGACGGTTGTGCCACGTGCTCCTGCCTCTCGTGGTTGGCTGTGATGCCGCGGAGGCCTCACTGCCCCCTACTAGTCCCACTGTTGGCGACGCCATCCACTCACCCACACCCCCTGTTATTCTGCGGCGACGGTAGCCTCACACCGCGGTCGAACCGATGAACCCTCGTACTCCTCTCCGCATGGGCTTCCACTGCCGCATCTTCCCCGGCTCCACGGCGTCCCCTTCCTAGGCCTCGCCGTCGTCCACTGCCCTGGTGCTCTCGTTGCGGCATGGTCAACGTGGTCAAGGAATGACTTCCATCAGAAGAGTGTTGTATGTGGAGAGGCTGATAGCTGGGTCCATGGACGAAGTAATGAAGTGCCTCCTTGTTACGCACAAAATAATGATTCCTCCACCTGACAGCAAGGACCCACCGGATGGGCCACCGTATTTCATGAAAAACGTTCCCCCCCTGACTGGTGGGACCCACCAACTACATATTCGCACGCAAGGAAGTGCCTGACAGTCGGGACCCACCTGGCCAAAGCATACGTAGCGGTGTCATTTTGGTGGCGAACGTGTATGTACATACTGGTCGATTGGTCTCTCTACAAGTATGAACCGTGGCCGAGTAAGTAGCGGCACGTGTCATTGTAGAGCACCCGACATAGCAGTTCACTCAGTCTTGTCTAAGCCCTGTACACGTATGTACAGCCACAAGGCAAAAAATACGGCCACGTACGTACATACCGGCGGGGTATCGAGCGTGTACTCGTGCATATATATATACAAACCGCCAGGGCATGTGTACATGGAGAGGCAACAGACGGCAACAACGACATCCTATTCATCGGGCAGCGAACCGGCTAGGTCAGAACAGAGAAATAGCACTGTGTTCCTCGGGAGGCAACAGAACACGTCATGTTCATCGGGAGCCTACTGGCTTTGACGGAACGGCCGGTCAAAATGAGGCCTCGCGTACGACAGAACAGAGGACGCCTTGTGTTCGATCAGCCACGGTCCAAACAGGATCCTGTTCATCGGGAGGGGTCTGGCATACCGCAAAATGGAGGAAACAGACTTCTCTTGGACCTCCTACGGTCGAAATGGGGTCATGTTGATCGGGAGGGGTGTGGCGTACCACAAAACGGAGGAAACGGACTTAGGTGGAGCGCTACGGTCGAAACGGGGGTCTTGTTCATCAGGAGGGGTGTGGCGTACCGCAAAACGGGACTCCACGGGATACTGTTCATCTCCACCGTCGACCTCCTCCAGCCTCCACGGGCTACTGTTCATCCACCGTCGACCTCCTCCAGCCTCCACCTGCGACTGTTCATCCACGGGCTCCTGTTCATCCAGCCTCCACCGCTCCTCCACCGGCTACTTTTCAACCAGCACTCTCCATGGGGTCCTGTTCAACCACCCCTCCACGGGCTACTATTCATCCAACCCACCACCGGCTACTATTCAACCAGCCCTCCACGCGGTCCTGTTCACCCAGCCCTCCACAGGGTCCTGTTCATCCACCCCCAACCAGCTCGATCGGGTCCTATTCATCCAGCGACAATGGCCTCTACTACCACGGGGTCCTGTTCATCCAACCCCCCACCGAGGAACTGTTCATCCACCCCCCAACAACGCTCACTGTTCATCGAGAGGCAGCATCGATCGGCTTCAGTTAGCAGCAGTGTGGCGAAGGAATCGCTCGATCGGGTTCAATTAACAGCCAACGATCAATCGCTCAGGTTTAGTAACACGGAACCTGCAGTGCAATCGCTCGGGTTCATTAGGCGAATGCCTCGCTCGGGTTCAGTTAGAGCCCAACACTTCGCACCCACGCGCGTACCTGTACGAGAGAAACGGGCATCGCTCGACCCCCGACCACCCACCGTAACGGGGAAGTCCCAAGCATTTTCCTCGCCCTTGCTTCTACCATGGTTTTTTCCATCATGGACGGCCCAAAGAATGTCATGTAGCTGCGTCTCCGGCCCGCCCAGGACGAAAAGCCCATTTATTTCATGATTTTTTGTCATAGAAGTAGGAGCCCACCACATCTATGATGATACCGGGTTTTGTCACAAAATGTCATAGATGTGTCTTTTTTTGCAGTGTATACCTCCTTTCTTAGGGACACAATGAATAGGACTTACCCATCTACTATCAGCTATAGGATAGATTACACCTGCTTCCAGAAGTTTTAATATTTTTGTTCTTACCACTTCCTTCATTTTTGGATTTAACCGACGTTGGTGATCAACAACGGGTTTAGCATCAGGTTCCATATTAATCTTGTGCTGACATAGAGTGGGACTAACACCCTTTAAATCATCAAGAGTATATCCAATAGCAGCTCGGTGCTTCCTTAGAACTTTCAATAATCTTTCCTCTTCATGTTCTGAAAGGTTAGCACTGGTAATAATAGGATATATCTTCTTTTCATCAAGATAAGCATATTTCAAAGTGACTGTCAATTGTTTTAATTCAAACACAAGATCAACTTTAGATGGAGGAGGACCTCCTAGAGTTTCAATAGGAAAGTTGTATTTAAGGAGAGGACGTTGTTGAAAGAAAATATTATCTATTTCATTTCTCTCATGGATATGTAAATCATTTTCATGGTCTAGCAGATATTGTTCTAGTGGATCAGTAGGAGGCACAACAATAGAAACAAGACCAATTAATTCATCTTTACTAGGCAATTCTTTTTCATGAAGCTTTCCACTAATTGGAAAAATTAAACTTATGAGACTCATCACCAAAACTAACACTGACAGTTTGTTTCTACAATCTATTTTAGCATTAACGATGTTCAAGAAAGGTCTACCAAAGATAATGGGACAAAAGTCATCTTGTGGGGAACCAAGAACAAGCAAATTAGTAGGGTATTTTATTTTCCCACAAGAGACTTCAACATCTCTAACAATGCCAATTGGTGAGATAGTGTCTCTGTTAGCAAGTTTAATAGTAACATCTATGTGTTCTATCTCTGCAGGTGCTATGTCATTCATAATTTCTTGATATAAGGTGTAAGGAATAGCACTCACACTAGCACCTATGTCACATAAACCATGATAATAGTGATCTCCTATTTTAACTGAGACAACGGGCATGCAAGCAACAGGTCTATGCTTATCCTTTTTATCAGGTTTGGCAATTCTAGCAGCTTCTTCAAAGAAGAAATAACATGCCCATCTACATCTTCTTCCAAGATATCTTTATCCATAGCAATACTAGGTTCCACTTTAATTTTTTCATCGGGTTTAGGTGTTCTAATATAGCTTTTGTTGACCACAGTTGTAACTTTAGCATGTTTCTTTATCCTAACAGGGAAAGGTGGTTTCTCAATATAAGCAGAAGGAACAACTGGATCAACATTGCAAACTATA
The DNA here is from genome assembly GCF_002162155.2 of Triticum dicoccoides. Taxonomy (NCBI): domain Eukaryota; kingdom Viridiplantae; phylum Streptophyta; class Magnoliopsida; order Poales; family Poaceae; genus Triticum; species Triticum dicoccoides. The sequence goes on from NC_041390.1 coordinate 370,269,827, forward strand.
GTTTCTTCCTTAATTGGTACCAGTTCTTTGATTTCTTCTTCAATAGGTGGGTGATATTTAAACCACTTCTCTTTAGGGAGATCAACATGAGTAGAAAATAATTCACAAAAGGAGGATACTATCTCAGAGTCAAGTCCATATTTAGTGCTAAATTTTTGGAAAGTGTCGGTATCTATAAAAGATTTAACACAATCATACTTAAGCTTAATACCTGACTCTTTACCTTCGTCTAGTTCCCAATCTTCAGAGTTGCATTTAATTCTTTCCAGAAGATCCCATCGGAATTCAATAGTCTTCTTCATAAAAGAACCAGCACAAGAGGTATCGAGCATAGAAAGCCGAGCATAAAAGTTCTGGATAATAATTTCTCTTGAGAGCTCATGATTGGGGCATGAATGTAACATTGACTTAAGCCTCCCCCAAGCTAGAGCGATACTTTCTCCTTTGAGGCCAAAAATTATATATATAATTCTGATCACGATGAACTAGATGCATAGGATATTTTTTTGATGAAACTCCCATTTCAAATGATTCCAATTCCAAGATCCGACATCATCACATAGCCTATACCATGCCAATGCTTTTCTCATGAAATATAAAGGGAAAACCTTCTTCATAACTTCAGCTCTAGGTAAACCTGCAAGGTTGAACAATCCACAAATTTTTTCTACATATATCAGGTGCATATCAGGATGTTCCGTTCCATCTCCCGCGTAAGGATTAGCTAGAAGTTGTTCCATCATACCTGAAGGAATTTCATATTCAATATTTTTAGTAGGTTGAGGGGTAGCTAATTGTGGTCCCGGTCGAGGTGAAGATACCCCGAACAAACCCCTCAAAGGATTGTTTTCCATAGTAACAGGTGACAATAAATTTTAGCACACTATATAAATGTTTCCTTACCAAATTCCACTTACCAAAGGCGCTTCACTCCTGGGCAACGGTGCCAGAAAACATCCTTGATGACCCACAAGTATAGGGGATCAATTGTAGCTATTTTCGATAAGTAAGAGTGTCGAACCCAACAAGGAGCAGAAGGAAATGACAAGTGGTTTTCAGCAAGGTAATGTCTACAAGTGCTAAAATTGTAAGTAGCAGAGTAATTTGATAGCAAGATAATTTGTAACGAGAAAGTAACGATAGTAGCAATAAAAGTGCAGCAAGGTATCCCAATCCTTTTGAGTCAAAGGACGGGCCAAAACGGTTTTTTATGATAAGCAAAGCATTCTTGAGGGTACACGGGAATTTCATCTAGTCACTTTCACCATGTTGGTTCGATTCGTGTTTGCTACTTTGATAATTTGATATGTGGGTGGACTAGTGCTTAGGTGTTGTTCTTACTCTAACAAACCTCCTACTTATGATTAGCCCTCCCGCAAGCATCTGCAACTACAAGAAAAGTATTAAGAATAAATTCTAACCATAGCATTAAACTTTTTGATCCAATCGGTCCCTTACGGAATAGCGCATAAAATGGGGTTTAAGCTTTTGTCACTCTCACAACCCATCATCTAATGCTACTCTACAATGCATTCCCTTAGGCCTAAATACGGTGAAGTGTCATGTAGTCGACGTTCACATGACACCACTAAGGGAATCACAACATACATACTATCAAAATATCGAACACATATCAAATTAACATGATTACTTGCAACATGATTTCTCCCGTGACCTCAAGAACAAAAGTAACTACTCACAAATGATAATCATGCTCAAGATCAGAGGGCTATTAAATAGCACATTGGATCTGAAAATGTAATCTTCCACCAAATAAACCATATAGTAATCAACTACAAGATGTAATCAACACTACTAGTCACCCCACTACAGAAAATACACTTCCGTGATGATACGTGTTTGTCACAGTAGGTCACATTTTCTCTCATGCATGCACATCCATGACGATTTTATGACATAATCAAGATAGTCATACTTGTGTTGTCGTAAAAGTGTTCCATGACATTACCAAAATTATCATCACAGAAGTGTCCACTTCCATGATGATAAATCATGCGTCATAGAAGTGCTTCCGTCAAGGGTGGCCGACACGTGGCATCCACCATAACGGGTCGCCGTTAAGCTATCGGGTCCGGTTTTGGATCCGATAACCCGTTAACAGCCTGGACCAATGAGGATTTTCCACGTGTAAATTTGTCATGGGCCGGAGGAAACACGTGTTGGCAACCCGTTGGGACAGATGCCATCCATTCATTGGACATGAGGCGCCTATGATACGTCGACATGTGGCATGGGCCAATAGAGGCCCATTCCGGTGAAATGGTCGGCCCATTTGACTTGGTCAAATGGTAACGGGCCGGCCCATAGAAAGCCTGTTAACGGCATGTTCATATATAGCCAATTTATGGCCCACTAACTCATGGCCCGTTATGGCCTACCGAAATTAAGCCCAGTAGCTTCATCTGGGCCGTTCAATATGATTCCAGCCCGTTGTAACTTCTGGCCCATGTATGGCCCATGATGTCTTTCGGCCCATACGAGGCCATTTGCAAATCTTGGCCCATTAACGGCCCATGGTGAATCTGGCCTGCAATGAACAGTGTACCGCTTTATACCCATTAACGGCCCATTATTCAATTGGGTCGTTTCCAACCCATGTTATCTTTCGGCCTTCTAAGGGCCCATTTATTCTTGGGCTTATTTCCAGCATTCGGTTACTTAAGGCTCGTTACTGGCCTTTTCTACTTGTGGGCCAAATTCAACCCGTTGTTACAATCGGCCCGTTTGCGGCCCGTTAATCCGTTGGGCCGTTTTTGTAGCGTCATAAAATATGGTAGATTAACGACGAACCGTTATCGTTGGCCCATGAATGGACGATTCCAAATCTAGCCCATTTATGGCACATAATCCGGTCTGTCATTAGCCCATGTTTGGCTAATCGATCAAACAGTTCGTAGAAGGCCCATTGATGCTACGACCCATAGAAGGCCCATCGTTTCTATGGCCCTTAGAAGGCCCATTGTTTCTATGGCCTGTAGGAGGCCCATGGTAACTACATTAAATATGTAGCCCATGGTTATTGTGGACTAGTTTTAAAAAATAGGTTATTGTGGCCACTAGCAAACCATGGAAAAATAACTGCACTGACTACAAGCAAACAAATAAACAAGATAACAAGGAAATAAATAAGCAAGCAACTTATGCTAGGCTATCATGGCTAAGGGAGTCCTGGATTAGGGGGTGTTCGGATAGCCGGACTATACCTTCAGCCGGACTCCTGGACTATGAAGATATAAGATTGAAGACTTCGTCCCGTGTCCGGATGGGACTTTCCTTGGCGTGGAAGGCAAGCTTGGCGATGCGATATTCAAGATCTCCTACCATTGTAACCGACTCTGTGTAACCCTAACCCTATCCGGTGTCTATATAAACCGGGGGGTTGTAGTCCATATAGGATAAACTTCATACACAACAATCATACCATAGGCTAGCTTCTAGGGTTTAGCCTCCTTGATCTCGTGGTAGATCTACTCTTGTACTACCCATATCATCAGTATTAATCAAGCAGGAGTAGGGTTTTACCTCCATCGAGAGGGCCCGAACCTAGGTAAAACAAAGTGTCCCCTGTCTCCTCTTACCATCCGGCCTAGACGCACAGTTCGGGACCCCCTACCTGAGATCCGCCGGTTTTGACACCGACATTGGTGCTTTCATTGAGAGTTCCTCTGTGTCGTCGCCTTTAGGCCCGATGGCTCCTTCGATCTTCAACAACGATGCGGTCCAGGGTGAGACTTTTCTCCCCGGACAGATCTTCGTCTTCGGCGGCTTCGCACTGCGGGCCAACTCGCTTGGCCACCTTGAGAAGATCGAAAGCTACGCCCCTGGCCATCAGGTCAGATTCGGAAGTCTAAACTACACGGCTGACATCCGCGGAGACTTGATCTTCAACGGATTCGAGCCACAGCCAAGCATGCCACACTGTCTCGATGGGCATGATATAGCTCTGCCGCCGAACAGCGCCCTGGAGGCCGCACACGCATCGGTTTCGACCATTGATTCGGAACCTACTGCGCCGATCGAGGATCGGCGGTTGGACGCTGCCTCAGGGGCTGCGATCTCAGAAGCGATCGAGCCAAACTCCAGCCCCGCACCCCGCATGGCCCGTGACTCCAAGGAGCCGGATTCCTCTCCGAACGCCGAGCCCCCCGCGCCCCTGCCAATCGAATTCGAGTGGGCGCCGGTAATGGAGTTCACCGCAGCGGACGTCTTTCAGCATTCGCCTTTTGGCGACATCCTGAATTCTCTTAAGTCTCTCTCTTTATCAGGAGAGCCCTGGCCGGACTACGGTCAGGAAGGGTGGGATACGGATGGTGAGGAAATTCAAAACCCACCCACCGCCCACTTTGTAGCCACTGTCGACGATTTAACCGACATACTTGACTTCGGCTCCAAAGACATCGATGGCATGGACGACGATATAGGAGACGAACAGGAATCAGCACCTATAGGGCGCTGGAAAGCCACCTCGTCATACGACATATACATGGTGGATACTCCAAAAGATGGAGACGGCGATGGAACAGTGGGGGATGACGCCCCCAAGAAACAGCCAAAGCGCCGGCGTTAGCGGCACCGCTCTAAATCCTGCCAAACCAAAAACGGTGACTCCGGCACGGGAGATAATACTACCCCGGACAGCGTCGAAGAACACCCACCTCAGCAAGATTCGGCACAGGAAGATGGAGAAGCCTGCCCCCATGAGAGAGCGGCAGACCAAGAGGTCGAGGATGATAACTATACGCCTCCCTCCGAAGACGAGGCAAGCCTCGATGACGACGAATTCGTCATACCACCAGACCCCGCCGAACAAGAGCGTTTGAAACGCAGGCTTTTAGCCACGGCAAGCAGCCTCAAGAAAAAGCAGCAATAGCTTAGAGCTGCCCAAGATTTGCTAGCTGACAGATGGACTGAAGTCCTTGCGGCCGAAGAGTATGAACTCGAACGCCCCTCCAAGAGTTACCCGAAGCACAGGCTGCTACCCCGATCAAAGGAGGAAGCACCTACGCATGACATGGCAGACCGGCCACCCCGTGGCCCTGATAGAAAGGCCGCTCAGCCCTCCACCCAAGCCATGCCCCGACGCCGCACAACAAAGGCAAGGGAAAATGCGCCCGACCTGCGAGACATACTGGAGGATAAAGAAAGACAGACAAGATCGATCTACGGATCGCGCAGGCGCCCTACGGCATGTGACAATGATCTTCACTCCGGATACAACAAATCCGGTCGGGCCGAACACAACAGACATAGCTCTTCCGAGCTGCGTCGTGATATAGCCCAGTACAGAGGCGCCACACACCCGCTATGCTTCACGAATGAAGTAATGGATCATAAAGTCCCAGAGGGCTTCAAACCCGTAAACATCGAATCATACGATGGCACCACAGACCCGGCGGTATGGATTGAGGACTATCTCCTTCACATCCACATGGCACGCGGCGATGATCTACACGCCATCAAGTACCTCCCGCTCAAACTTAAAGGACCGGCCCGGCATTGGCTCAACAGCTTGCCAGCAGACTCAATCGGTTCTTGGGAGGACCTGGAAGCCGCATTCCTCGATAACTTCCAGGGCACTTACGTGCGGCCGCCAGATGCCGACGACTTAAGCCACATAATTCAGCAGCCAGAAGAATCAGCCAGACAATTCTGGACACGGTTCCTAACAAAGAAAAACCAGATAGTCGACTATCCGGACGCAAAGGCCCTAGCAGCCTTCAAGCATAACATCTGTGACGAGTGGCTTTCCCGGCACCTGGGACAGGAAAAGCCGAAATCCATGGCAGCACTCACGACACTCATGACCCGCTTTTGCACGAGAGAAGACAGCTGGCTGGCTCGCAGTAACAACTTATCAAAGAACCCCGGTAATTCAGATACCAAGGACAAAAGTGGTAGGACACGTCGGAATAAACAAAAACACCGCATTAACAGCGACAGCAATGAAGAGACGGCAGTCAATGTCGGATTCAGAGGCTATAAATCCGGTCAGCGGAAAAAGCCATTCAACAAGAATACTCAGGGCCCGTCTAGTTTGGACCGAATACTCGACCGCTTGTGCCAGATACATGGCACTCCCGAAAAGCCAGCCAATCATACTAACAGGGATTGTTGGGTGTTCAAGCAGGCGGGCAAGTTAAGAGCTAAAAACAGAGACAAGGGGCTGCACAGCAACGACGAAGAGCCCAAGCCGCCGAACAACAATGTACGGAAGGGCTTTCCCCCACAAGTGCGGACGGTGAACATGATATACGCAACCCACATTCCCAAGCGGGAGCGGAAGCGTGCGCTGCGGGACGTATACGCGATGGAGCCAGTCGCCCCAAAGTTCAACCCATGGTCCTCCTGCCCGATCACCTTTGATCGAAGGGACCATCCCACTAGCATCCGTCATGGCGGCTTCGCCGCATTGGTCCTCGACCCAATCATAGACGGATTTCACCTCACAAGAGTCCTCATGGACGGCGGCAGTAGCCTGAACCTACTTTATCAGGACACAGTGTGGAAAATGGGCATCGATCCCTCAAGGATCAAACCTACAAGAACGACCTTTAAAGGCATTATACCAGGTGTAGAAGCCAACTGTACAGGCTCAGTAACACTTGACGTGGTCTTTGGATCCCCGGATAATTTCCGAAGCGAAGAGTTAATCTTCGATATAGTCCCGTTTCACAGTGGCTATCACGCCCTGCTCGAACGAACCGCATTCGCAAAATTCAATGCGGTACCGCATTACGCATATCTCAAACTCAAGATGCCAGGCCCTCGAGGAGTAATCATGGTCAACGGAAACACCGAACGCTCCCTCCGTACGGAGGAGCATACGGTGGCTCTCAAAGTGGAGGTACAAAGTAGCCTTCTTAGGCAATCCCCCCGTCCGGCCATTAAAAAGCCAGACACTGCCAAGCGCACCCAGAGTAACCTACAGCAGGACCGCCTGGCACACTCTGAGCAAGCGTAGCAATGCGGCCCCAACCCCAGCTTTCGCGACCTAGCGAAACCAGTACCTCGCGTACACAACTACGCCCTTGAAATACCATGGGCACAGGGGAAGGGGCACAATAAACGGCACGCCCAACATACGGCTTAAAACGAACTAGGGGCTGCCGGATTCTTTTTTTTAGTTTTTTCTTACTTTCAGGACTCCATACTTCGGACGACCTGTTCGGCAACTCAACTGCCGCACAAACGATGCAAGATCCAGGGAGGCAGACAAGCCATGCCGCATTATGGAATCCCCAGGTGGTCTCTGTTACGAGCGGTATACCTGTTTTAAATAAAATTCCGTGGCCTTTCCCTGGTCAGGACATACTGAATAGTCCAATAGCTTTTGCTTATCGCACTATTTGTATCGTTCGGCTTTGATAAATAGCCTCTCTATAAACAATGCTTAGCTTTTTGTCTATTTTTTGCATTACTCTATTTTATATATGTTCATTAATGACATGTTGCACCCGTACGCTATGGTACGACAAGTACGCCAGGGGCTTCAGTACCCTTTAATAGGGTGTGAGAAGTCTGTACACTTTCACAAGTGCGGCACCCCGAACTTATAGCACTATATGCATCAGCTCCGAATCATGATTTTGGTCAATAGTTGGGTTTGCCCGGCTCCTATGTTTTGGTGCCTTACGTTTCGCTCTATCGGCTAAGGTAGCACTAGGAGAACCACTGCGATTGTGCCCCCGTTGAGCTGGGTTAAGCACCTCAGTGGAGAAAGCTAAAACTGACTGTCATGATGAGGCAAGAGACCGGTCGCTGTTCGAGAGGTTTTTCGAGTCCCTAAAGACTTATGCCGCTTCGAGCGAGGAGCTGGATAACCCCAGCCAAGGCATGGATAGCACCCCGAACTCGGTCTTCCGAACTAGGGGCTTCGCCGAAAATTAAAATTATAAAGTTCTATGGCTAAGTGAGAGTGTTCAAGCATTATAGTCCGATTGCCTGGTTCGTCGTGCTGAGCGCCTCCCTCGTAGGACCCAACCATGGGAAAAAGAGCGCTCAGGTTTATCACCGAACACCCCAGCACTAGTGGCACGGGGGCAGAAGCCGACGACTGGCCATCTCTCAATTTTTGATAAACGGTCGTACAGAAAATAATATTTTAAATTCAATAAGCATTGCTTAAAGCGCCTATGAACAAGTTTTCAGCGCACAGGATAAAAACGAGCGAGTTTATTCAAAAATTACATCCTTGGTACATTCATCTGCCACAAGGCAAGCACCTGCAAGAACATCCTTGTAATAGTTCTCGGGCTTGCGATGCTCCTTCCCCGGCGGCGGCCCGTCCTTCACAAGCTTCTCACCGTCTAGCTTACCCTAGTGCACCTTTACACGGGCAAGGGCCCTACGGGCACCTTCGATGCAGGCGGAGCGCTTGAGGACCTCGAGCCTTGGACAGGCCTCCACCAGCCGCCGCACCAGCCTGAAGTAGCTCCCAGGCAGGGCCTCTCCAGGCCACAGCCGAACTATGTAGCCCTTCATGGCCTGTTCGGCCGCCTTGTGGAGTTCGACCAGCTGTTTTAGCTGGTCGCTCAAGGGCACAGGGTGTCCGGCCTCAGCATACTGAGACCAGAACACCTTCTCTGTCGAGCTGCCCTCTTCAACTCGGTAGAATGCGGCGGCATCGGATACGCTACGGGGAAGATCTGCGAATGCCCCTGGAGAACTCCGGATTCGGGTAAGTAACAAGTAGTTTACTTTTATATTTCTGCTTTGCATAAAGAATGCCTTACCCGCTGCTATCTTCTTCATATCCTCCAAGTCTCGGAGGGCCTTCTGGGCTTCGGCCTTGGCAGACTTGGCAATCTCAAGGGCCGCCGCGAGCTCGGACGCTCGGGTCTCTGACTCAAGCTCCAAACTCTCATGTTTTCTCATGAGAGCCTGAAGCTCTTGCTGCACCTCGCCGACCTGAGCCCCAAGTCTTTCTCGCTCGGTGCGCTCCGCGGCCATTTTCTTTTCGGCCTCAGACAGCGCCTGCTTGAGGGTCGCCACCTCAGTCGTGGCCCCTACAATAAGCAGTACAATCCTGTTATTTTTTGCAATCATGCCTCTCTATAGGCACTTATTTCTATAAGGTATTTCTTACCTTCTTTCTCCTCGAGTTGCCGCTTGGCAAGGCCGAGCTCTTGCTCGGACTGCTCGAGTCCCTGTTTCAGGACACCCACCTCCACAGTCAGTGCGGCGGTGGACAGCAGCGAAGCCTGCATACGCATATTGACTCTTTATTGTTAGACTCCTACGAAATTTAATAGATCCTCTATTCGGCTTTTCTTTCCGAACGCCAAACAGAGCATCAGGGGCTACTGTCTATGCAGTAATATTTTTACATATTTTTACTTACCTCGAAGCCTGTTAGGAGGCTAGCGCAAGCTTCACTCAGCCCGCTCTTGGCGGACTGGACCTTTTGGATCACCGTACTCATAATAGTACGGTGCTCCTCGTCGATGGAGGCGCCTTCAAGCACCTCCAGCAGATTCTCTGGCACCTCTGGTTGGACGGAGGTTGCCGGCTCAGAAGGCTTGCTCCTCTTGGAAGGAGCTCGCCTACCGCGGTCCGGAATCGTTGAAGACTCCGGCATGGTGTCCGGCTTAAGGCTGGACTTGGAGCCCTGGGGGGTCTTGTCCCCTTTACTCCTGGAGTCCGGGAGGTTGCCTTGCGGCTCCTCCAGGACCACCTCCTCCTGCCCCGGAGCTTGTCGCGACGCCACTTCGGCGTCGTCCGTAGTGCAGGGGGAGACAGCGGGCGGAACGGAGTTCACATCCGATGAATCCAGGGAGCCGCTCGACGACTCGTTGAGTTCGGCCCGGGGCGGACTGCATAAGTATCATCGACATTAGGTAAAGTTGTGCAACAAAGGAGCATCACGAGTTACTCTGATATCCGAACTTACGATTTCCCCAGACGCTTGGCCCTGTTCGGCCACTCCTCTTCGTCTTCTTCGGCGTCGGGAGAATAGTCCGGCGGAGGGGTCCTCCTCTTCCTGGACCCCTCGGCCTCCCCCGTTGGGGCGGCCTCCCTCTTCTTTCCTCCCCCCGCTGGAGGGGGAGAGGTTTCTTCTTCCTCCTCGTTTTCATGGGAGGAGGGCGTCTCGGACTCGCCGGATGACGAGTCCGACAACACCACATTACAGGTACTCTTTCGAGTCCCCGTGGTCTTCTTCTTCTTGGCCTTCTTCTCCGACACCACATAAGGCGCCGGAGTCAGCAGCTTCACCATTAGAGCTGGGGCTGGGTCTTCGGGCAGCGGAGCCAGACAGTTCATCGGTTCGGCCATTGCCCGCCAAGCCTGTCAAAGGCAAGGGAGTTTAGATCCCGCATAGAGTCAAACTATGAAAAAAGCTTGAGCATCCTGTAACAGGTCTAGATAGCATACCTTGCTAGCGTGACGCTGCGAGCTGTATCCGCGGTCCTCGGAAGCGGATGCGGGAGCCTCGACGCCCTTGAATAGCATCTTCCAGGCATCTTCGTACGTTGTGTCGAAGAGCCGGCTGAGGGTTTGATGCTGCACCAAGTCGAACTCCCACAGATTGAAATCCCGGTGTTGGCACGGGAGGATCCGGCGGACGAGCATAACCTGGATTATATTGACAAGCCGGATTGGCTTGTTCACCAGGGACCGGATGCATGTTTGCAATCCGGTCACCTCTTTCTCGTCGCCCCACGACAGGCCCGTCTCTTTCCAGGACACAAGCCGCATGGGGGGTCCGGATCGGAACTCAGGGACCGCGGTCCATTCCGGATCGCGTGGCTCGGTGATATAAAACCACCCAGATTGCCATCCCTTTAGAGTCTCCACGAAAGAGCCCTCGAACCATAGGGCGTTGGCCATCTTGCCCGCCATGGCGCCTCCACACTCCGCCTGGCTGCCGCTCACCACCTTGGGCTTGACGTTGAAAGTCTTGAGCCAGAGGCCGAAATGGGGGCGGACACGGAGAAAGGCCTCGCACACGACGATAAACGCCGAGATGTTGAGAATGAAGTTCGGAGCCAGATCGTGGAAATCAAGGCCGTAGTAGAACATGAGCCCCCGGACAAATGGGTGGAGTGGAAAACCCAGTCCGTGGAGGAAGTGGAGGAGAAATACCACCCTCTCATGGGGCCTTGGGGTGGGGATAAGCTGTCCCTTCTCGGGAAGCCGGTGCACGATGTCCTTGGACAAATACCCGGCCTTCCTTAGCTTCTTGATTTTGTCCTCCGTGACAGTGGAGACCATCCATTTGCCTCCCGCTCCAGACATTGCTGGAGAAGGTTGAGGTGGGAAGTGCGGGCTTGGGCGCTGGAGCTCGGGTGCGCGAGAGATGGGTAGGCAAGGGAGGAAGAAGGCGTAGGTAAATAGGGTGGATCCTTATCCCCTTATATAGGCGGATGCGGTTATGCGTCCCCACTTGCCTAATAAAACTCGCTTGCCTCCCGAGCACCGTGATAAATGGCGTGGTTGGGTTACCCACATCCGTATTAATGAGAATCCCATAAAAAGGGTACACGATCTCTGCTTTGACAAGACGTGCCAAGGAAACCGCCTCGCAAAATATGCTGAGGTGGAAAAGTAAAAACGATTCGAGTAAAGGACTTGGTTGTAGTGTGATGGCGCACTGCAGAATATGTCAGCAGATTTGATTTGTGTTAATATTATTCTCTCTATAGCAATATGTGGAAACTTATTTTACAGAGCCGGACACTACTCTTGGTGATTACAATCTTCTATGAAGGACTTGGAGGAGGAACCCGCCTTGCAATGTCGAAGACAATTTGCGCGCCGGACTCGTCGTCATTGAAGCCTAGTTCAGGGGCTACTGAGGGAGTCCTGGATTAGGGGGTGTTCGGATAGCCGGACTATACCTTCAGCCGGACTCCTGGACTATGAAGATATAAGATTGAAGACTTCGTCCCGTGTCCGGATGGGACTTTCCTTGGCGTGGAAGGCAAGCTTGGCGATGCGATATTCAAGATCTCCTACCATTGTAACCGACTCTGTGTAACCCTAACCCTATCCGGTGTCTATATAAACCGGAGGGTTGTAGTCCGTATAGGATAAACTTCATACACAACAATCATACCATAGGCTAGCTTCTAGGGTTTAGCCTCCTTGATCTCATGGTAGATCTACTCTTGTACTACCCATATCATCAGTATTAATCAAGCAGGAGTAGGGTTTTACCTCCATCGAGAGGGCCCGAACCTGGGTAAAACAAAGTGTCCCCTGTCTCCTGTTACCATCCGGCCTAGACGCACAGTTCGGGACCCCCTACCCGAGATCCGCCGGTTTTGACACCGACAATGGCTATTACACATATTACATCCACTGGGCATCAAAGTTCGCCACCAGAGAAAATATAGGGAACAAAGCCGCATATCATTTACACTGGTTGTCAAACTTGGCGACAAGTGCAAATAAATGCCGCAGCAAAACAAGTCTAGAACTAAAACCACTTCAGAAGAGCTCAAGAAACAATACCATGGGTACCCATAATGCTGGCAAGATGCTTAGCAAGCTTATTAACTTTCTCTTGTTTGGCGCTTAAATCCTCCAGCACTTGCTGTTGCACAAGAAAGTATGCATCTGAATTCTGCAGGGACTTCCTTAGTCCTTCGGCTTCTCGCCGCAGCACAGCTGTTGAGGATATAACCACTAAGGGTAAACCGCCCAGGACGGGCTGGTTCACCTTCACCTATACTGAAGCCCAAGGAAACCCAGAAGATGGTGCTTTACGGATAAGGCTTAGAGGCCCAGAGCCCGCAGGCGATTTTAGGGCCCATGATAGTAAACCGCCATGATTGTATAAACTTGTATTATAAGATAGGAAAGAGGAGACCGAGGCGGACACTTGTATGAGCCAGCCTTGGGACTCTGTAGAACGGCCAGGGTCCTCCTGAGTATATAAAGGGGTGACCCGGCAGCGGTTCAAGGACAGAGAACAACAACTCGAGAGCCAGACAAAGCGGATTCGCTCCCTGGCCATCGAACCCATAGCAATACCAATCACAACTAGACGTAGGCTTTTACCTTCATCGAAGGGGCCGAACTAGTATAAACTCCTGTGTCCCTTTGTCCAGTTTAACCCCTTCAAGCTAACGCGTAGCGATGTCTCCACGACTAAGTCCTTTCACGAGGACATCTGCCGTGAAAAACCCACGACAGTTGGCGCCCACCGTGGGGCTATCGCACGGTGGTTTTGAGTTCTTGAAGGGCAGCTTTGATGGACTCAAGGGATACACCATGGGCCGGATAAAGAAGAGTCGCCGTGGAAAGCTCTACATCGACAACACAGGATGGAGTCCCGAGGCCGATTCAATCGAATACGGGTACCGGGTCCCATTTGGTGGGATTCACGTCTTCATCAGCAAGATCGGCGAACCGGCCCCCGAGCCGGACATCTGCACCAACATCATCGAAATGGCTTGGCATACAAGTTCTTCGCTGGTTCAGCCCGAGGCAAGGCATGTTTTCATAGGTGTCGTCCATGGATCGGGGTACGAGGACGGACCGGTCTCTGATGGAGAAACTGTAGTCTGCTCTGATGACGAGTCTTCTGGAGAAACCGAATCGCTTTACTAGTTGCAGGACGGCCGGATTGAGGAAGGATCCGAGGGCAACAGTATTCCGGATTCCCCCGGTCTGCCAAACCGGGCCGCCATCTTCATGGCCAGCACACGATCGGCGCCTCATTCATCTACCGCCACAGCAGTGCTCTCCGGTTCAACAACAGCCACACCAGCAGGGCAGGAAGCTCGGCGCCGCCTCCGGCCCAAGTCTTATCTGATTTGTTTGATGCTCTGGTGACGCTGATGTCCACGGAGGTAGACGCAGCAGCCATGGATCAACACGATGCGGAGATTCTAAAAGTGAAAGATCAGATAGCCCAAGCTAAAGCGGACCTGGCAGCAGAGAACATCAGGATGGCTAAGGAGCGGGCCGAGTTGGAAGCACATGCTTATCGGATTAGACTGGATCAGAATGCTTCGGAGGAGATCATGAGAAGAAGGTACCAATCACGTCTCCCGTCGGTTTATGAGCCGCAGAATCTTTTCAACACGCTAGGTGCAGGAGCTGGTAACCAACCCACACTAAACCGGGCAGGGGCGCCGGGAGCGGGAGCGCCAGTCCAGCCGCGCACGACGGACTTGCCTCGCCAGAACAATGTTGTACCATCAATGCCGCCCGGGCATTATTCCAACCCAGTGGACAACATTGTGGCCGCCGCTTCACGTCTGGCGGCCCTCCCAACCGACGGCGAGTCACCAGTTGCAGTGGAAGCGCGTCGGGCCAGGGATCTCCTTCAGACAGCACTAAATCAACAGCAACCATATTCACACAGCCGTGAGAGGATTCATTCCACTCCCCGTCCAAGCCGGAGTTATAGCAGACACGTGGAAGACGAACCGGCCGTGTCCAGTAGTGCACACCGCCGAAATTCGCCACGGGGGAACAACCCGGCCGGGGGAGGTGCTAATGCGCAAGATGTTGTGGACCATGGCTGCGCACGTCGAGAGGCCGAGTTGGCAGCTCGACAAGAAGCACGACAACATACTCTGGTTCACCTCACTGCCTCCGTGGAGCCAGGGGTGATGTTCAGTTCCCTAGGGGTACCGTGTTTAACTCCCGCATTTCATAATGTGCGACTTCCCAAGGATTTCAAGGGACCTCGTAAGGTACCAAATTACACCGCCGATTTGCAGCCAGAGGCGTGGGTGGAGAGCTATGAGATGGCAATGGAGATGTTAGATGTGGATGAGGCGGTGTGTGCTAAATATTTCACCATGATGTTGGAAGGAACAGCTCGCACTTGGTTGAAGAGCTTGCCGACCAACTCTATTGGATCATGGGCCAAACGGAAGCACCGGTTTATCCAGAACTTCAAGGATACGTGTAAGCAGCCAATGTCGATTATAGATCTGGCCGCTTATGTCCAAGAGGAAGGAGAGTCCACGACCCATTGGGTCAAACGGGTCTCAGCGATTTTGCATTCATCAGATCGTATCAATGCAGACACCGCAGTGTTAACGTTAGAGGGCAATTGTCGTTTCAAGTCGTTGAAACAGAAGTTGGGAAGGCTCAAACATCACTGCAACGACATGTCAACACTCATGGCCGCTTTGGTTAAATATGCCGTTTCAGATAATACCAAGGATCCAGATTCAGAGGAGGACAAACCGGAGAAGGGAAAGAAGAACGGCGGTGCAAAAGGGCAGCACCACAACCAAGGAGGCCATGGGAATAATGGTAAGCGTAAAGCGGATAGTTCAGACTTGGTGGCTAACACAAATATGCAGCGTCGCAAAGGTAAACCGCCCCAGCGCAGTGGAGGGATGAATCTGGAGCGTTTGTTAAACCAACTCTGCCCGAAGCATGGAACCAAGGAGGCCCCTTCCACACATCTTTGGAAGGATTGTCACATAATGAGGGAGTTCAAAAACTCTGATCTATACCGGTATGACCAGGATCCGCCGGGCGGTTCAGGTCCAGGTTTCCATGGGGGCGGCGGTTCAAGCTCTGGATTTCAGAATAACTAGGGCCATCAGAACAACCATGGTAATCACCAGCAGAATAACCAAGGGAATCAGCAACAGTCAGGTTACCAAAGTCACCCCAAGCAGTTGAACAGCGGACAGTATCATGTGTTCACTACTAGTCTGTGCAAGTGGGATCAGAAGCTTCACAAGAGGGCAGTTAATACTGTTGAACCGGCCGTACCATGTTATCTACGATGGTCAGAGCAGCCCATTGTGTGGAGCAGAGAGGATCACCCGCCCCGGGTTAACAATCCGGGTCAACTAGCCTTGGTGGTAGCACCTCAGGTGGGGGGCTATAAGTTTACCAAGGTTCTGATGGATGGAGGGAGCAGTATCAACATCCTGTACTATGAGACTTTCCGTCGCATGGGGTTGACAGAAAAGAATCTTAAACCGTCAAACACTATTTTTCATGGTGTAGTACCAGGTAAATCGGCATACCCTATTGGAAAGATTGCTTTGGAAGTCGTGTTTGGAGATGAGCATGATTCCAGGTCTGAAACATTGACCCTTGAGGTGGTGAAAATCCAGAGCCCATATCACGCGCTATTTGGACGGCCGGCTTACGCGAAATTCATGGCGAGACACTGTTATGTCTATTTACAGCTCAAAATGCTGGGTTATAAGGGGACGGTCACAGTACATGGAAGTCGAAAGATTGCTTTGGATTGCGAGGAAGGTGAAGCGGCCTATGCTGAATCAGTTGTGCTACAGAGGAGCTGAAATTCTATAAGGACAATGTTGATCCGGCGGACATGACCCCTCTGAAGAAACCCACAACTGAGCATGACCTGGACCTGACGTTCAAACCGGCTAATGAGACTAAACTCGTTGACTTCGTCCCTGGTGATTCATCCAAGCAGTTTAGTATCAGTGCCAATCTGGATCCAAAATAGGAAAGCGCACTCATCGAGTTCATCCGTGAGAATCGGGACATCTTTGCATGGAAACCTTCTAACATGCCAGGTGTACTGAGGGAACTCGCTGAGCACACTCTCAATATCGATCCTATGTTTAAACCGGTCAAGCAGTACCTTCGCCGTTTTAACGAAGAAAGACGCAAGGCCATTGGTGAAGAGGTAGCCCGGCTACTGGCAGCTGGGTTTATCGTCGAAGTGTTTCATCCCGAATGGATGGCTAATCCGGTGCTTGTTCTTAAGAAAAACGGCACTTGGTGTATGTGTGTGGACTACACTGATTTGAATAAGGCCTGCCCGGCAGATCCTTTCGCTCTCCCACGTATTGATCAAATCATTGATGCGATGGCGGGTTCTGAGCGCCTGAGTTTCCTGGATGCTTATTCAGGTTATCATCAGATTAAAATGGCAGTTAAGGACCAGGAAAAGACAGCCTTCATCACTCCCTTTGGAGCCTTCTGCTATGTTTCTATGCCCTTTGGGCTCAAGAGTGCCCAAGCAACCTACCAGCGTTGTGTGCAAAATTGTCTTCACAAGCAGATCGGGCATAATGTTGATGCCTATGTGGATGATATTGTTGTGAAGTCCGGGAAGCAGGAAACCTTGATAGATGATCTCAAGGAGACGTTCGACAATCTTCGGGTTTACAAAATGATGCTCAACCCAGACAAATGCGTTTTTGGTGTTCCGGCAGGCAAACTCTTGGGGTTTCTTGTGTCCAACAGAGGTATTGAGGCCAATCCGGAAAAATCAAAGCAATCACATCCTTGGCTAAACCGGCGTGTATCAATGATGTTCAGTGTCTGGCAGGCCGGATTGCAGCCCTCAGCCGGTTTATCAGCCATTTGGGAGAGAAGGCGATTCCCCTGTATCAGATGTTGAAGAAGACAGATAAATTCGTTTGGAGTGACGCCGCCAATGCGGCATTTGAGGATTTGAAGCGGCAGCTGGCTGAACCGCCAGTCCTTGCTGCTCCGGTTGATAATGAGCCTCTATTGTTGTACGTGGATGCCAATGCCCGAGCGGTCAGTGTGGCGATTCTGGTTGAGCGTAAGGAGGCTGGAAAAGAATATCTAGTTCAACGACCAGTTTATTATATCAGTGAGGTACTGATCGAATCAAAGCAAAGATATCCGCATTGGCAGAAGCTAGTGTATGGAGTTTTTATGGCAAATAGGAAGCTCAAGCAATACTTTCAAGGCCATCCTATCACAATGGTTAGTTCTGCTCCCTTGGGCGATATAATCCAGAATAGAGAAGCAACTGGCCAGGTTGCGAAGTGGGCAATTGAGCTTGGTCCCCATGGTTTGAAGTATACGCCCCAAACAGCCATCAAATCTCAGGCGCTTGTTGACTTCATCAATGATTGGACCGACTTACAGGCACTAGAGGACAAACCGGATAATACATACTAGACCATTCACTTTGATGGATCCAGGCAGTTGGAAGGCTCGGGGGCTGGGGTTGTCCTCACTTCCCCTCGAGGAGATAAGATTTGTTATGTTCTCCGCTTAATGTTTCCTTGTACTAACAATGCAGCAGAGTACGAGGCCTTACTCCACGGCCTTCGTGTGGCTAAGGAAATGAACTTAAGCCGGGTTCGATGCTTTGGAGATTCTGATCTGGTGGCTCAGCAAGTTTCTGGTATTTGGGATTCTAAGGACCCACTCATGGCGGCTTATAGGCGTGAGGTGGATATTGTAGCAGGTCACTTTAAGGGTTATCAGGTGGAACACATCGATCGGCGCAAGAATGAGGCAGCAGATGCTCTAAGCCGGCTGGGATCTCAGCGTAAACCGGTACCACCCAATACCTTTCTAGATATCTTGCATAACCCATCTGTAAAGTTGCCTACAGAGGAGGATTTAGCTATTCCTGATCCGGAGGCCCAGTTGGTAGCCGTTTTACATGCCACTCTGGATTGGACGGTTCCATATTTGGCGTATCTGAACCGGGGCGAATTACCAGATGACGAACTTTTCGCCAGACAGATAGTCCGACAGTCCAAGTCTATGGTTGTTCACAATGGCGAGCTGCACCGTTCTAGCATTTCAGGCGTATTCCAACATCATGTTTCTCCTGAAGAAGGACAAGAGATTCTACGTGAAATCCATGAAGGGGATTGCGGTCACCATGCTGGTTCAAAATCCTTGGTGGCTAAAGCTTTCCGACATGGGTTCTACTAGTTGACAGCTCATTCTGATGCGGAAGACTTGGTAAAGCAGTGTGACGCTTGTCAGAAATTTTCACGTCGAGCTCATGTTCCGGCTCAAGAGTTACGCATGATTCCCATCACTTGGCCGTTTGCTACTTGGGGGCTTGATATGGTTGGACCCTTTAAGCGCTCCAAGGACAAGAAGACCCACCTGTTGGTGGTGGTTGACAAGTTCACCAAATGGGTTGAAGCGGAGCCCATCACTAAATGTGATGCAGCCACGGCGGTTCAATTTCTCAAAAAGATTATTTTCCGTTTTGGCTTTCCACACAGCATCATCACAGATAATGGTACGAACCTTTCTAAAGGTGAGATGGAGGAGTTTTGCCAACGAGAGCACATCCGGCTTGATGTAGCGTCCGTGGCTCACCCCCAGTCTAATGGTCAAGCTGAGAGGGCGAATCAAGAAATCCTGAAGGGTATCAAGCCTCGGCTTATGGTCCCTTTGAAGCGGACGTCGGGTTGTTGGGTGGAAGAATTAGCATCTGTGTTATGGAGTAAAAATACCACCCCAAACCGATCTACGGGATATACACCTTTTTTCATGGTTTACGGGGCTGAGGCTGTCCTCCCAAGTGATATTCATCATGACTCGCCCCGGGTTGCGAATTATGTTGAAGCAGACAACTAACAAGCACGCCAAGAGGCGTTGGACCTGTTAGATGAGAAACGGGACATGGCTTTGGCTCGGTCGGCGGTTTATCAACAAGACCTGCGGCGTTATCACAGCCGCCGGGTTAAGACAAGAACCTTTCAAGAAGGAGATTTGGTACTTCGGCTCATTCAAGACCAGACTGATATGCACAAGTTATCCCCACCTTGGGAAGGGCCCTTTGTGGTCAGCAAAAATCTACACAACGGATCATACTACCTCATTGGCGTTTGAGAAGACTCACGTAGCTCTGAGGAGGAGACCCGGCGGCCATGGAACATAGCTCTCCTACGGCCTTATTACACTTAAAGCCACATGCTTTTCTTATGTACATATTTCAACAATGTATATATTATGATCAGTATAATAAACCGGCATCCTTGCTATTAAGCAGGGCCTCCGCCGTTTTTTCTTTAAATATCTGTTTACTTGGGGGCTTCAGCTAATAAAGCGAAGTACTACCTGTTAGCCCGGCTACCATGCCACCACCTAGCTTGGGAGCCTCACACCCAAGGGGCCAAAGAGAGTTTGATTGCTCAAAGCACAACTCAAACATAGGCACCCATTGAGCACAGCTCACAAAGTTACTTGGGGGCTCTTTATGTCAAATACCAAAGAGTTTGAAAGGACCCTTGTAGCTGGGTATCGGCCCATGGCTTGGAAGCCTGGTGTATTCACCTAAAACCCCGGGTTAACCTGGCTTCATCAAGTAAGCCACTCCTATCCAGGTAATCCTGGCACGACCCGTCGAACGTTTGACAGTTACTCTCATTGAGACCCTGAACTTGTCAAAGTTAAAATGATGATTGGTTAGTTGGAGGACCATCTTAAAAGGCTTTGTCAAAATGGTTTAACTCAGTGGCCTGGCAGCCCATGAAAAGCCTCGATTTGGGCCTGGCAGCCCTTGAAAAGCCTTGACCATGGTTTTTGTTTGCTTCTTGCCAAGTTTTTGTTGTTTTCGTAAGGTTTATGTTAAACTGGTGTTTTTTAACCCGGTATGGCTTACGGATCTTCTGTTAAAGCATACAATTAAAGGTAACCCGGCATCATTCAAAACCGGTCTGGCTTTGACACCTTGTCTCCAGCAATCGGCCGGTGTTCATCACAACCCGGTTCTATATCATATATACCAGCATGGCATGGTGGAAGTTGGGTTTTCACCCTTCTTCAAATCACAATTGGTAAACCAACAGCAATGTTTTGTGTCACAGGTATGATTTATTATTGCTGCAACCATAGTTGCTTACCAAGTTGTGTTGGGTACTTTGACCCGTCCGGTGGTAAACCGCCCGGACAGATTTTTTTTATGCAGACACAGGGATTCCATAATATTGTGAAAATACATAAGCCAGTACTGAAATTATCATGACGAATCAACGCAAAGTGTATCCTAGTGCACGATGGCAACGGATTAAAGTATTTTCACTAGCCTATTACAAGGCGCTTGAAGGCCCAAAGTATGGTGTTTCCAACAGAACAAAGTTTGTGGAGCATCACTCTGATTGTCGGATCAAGTCTCATTACCATGTTGATGCGAAGTTGATGGGTCATTTGGCGTCGGATCAGCCTCCTCCTCCCCACCTAGCGGCTGGAAGTTTGTGGTGGTCCAGTCAATCCGGGTTAAGGCCTGAAAGATAGCTTCTTCACTGATAAGTTCTGACGGATCAATGTCAGGGGCATAAATGTTCTTACGGATTGGCGGAATAAGATTTTGCGCCTCCGGCATGACAACATTAACCCGTTTGTTGTTGGCATCATAATAAGACCGGTGAACAGTCAAGTTAGCATCTTCTGCCAGCTGACTCGCCAGAGGACGCATTTCCCTTGTCACTTTTTAAGGGCTTCATCATCAAAATCTGCCCCTTTTTCTTGTGTGCTTGGAAAGCCTTTGGCAAGGTCAACCGGATCCAAGTCGACTATCCACTCTTTGGCTCGGGTGAGTGCTAACAAAGCGCCAGCCCTGGCAGCAGATCGCTTTACCTCTTCTATCTGTGCTGGTGCCATGGATAGCCTTGCCAGAGTGTCCTTGATCAGTGTTGGGGCCGGATTGTCATAGGACACTGCGCAGATAACCCGTTGAGCACTGGCATATAGTTGTTCAAGAAGAGTATATGCTGCTTTCAGCTTCATTCGTACATCTGAGCCCAGATGAGTAATGCGGCTACCTCCAACGGTTTACGAATTTCATATTTCAACCAGCACCTTGCAAGATGGATATTTCAGATGCCCTGCTAGGAGTACTTACCAAATATTGCGGAGGTCATGGCGTTCACTTGACGCTTCAACCCAGAAAGCTCTTCTGTCACCGGTTTAAGAGCAGACTCGGCGTCTTCAGCCTGTTTCAACAATGTACCCTTCTCAGTGTCCCAATTGGCATGTTCAGTCTTGAATTCTTCCTTCAGTCGTTCCATGGAAGTTAAAGCGGCTCGAAGCTCATCTTAGGCTTTAGAAGATTCTTCTTGATGGGATTTGATACTCTCTTGAAGATCAGCAATCTGCGTCCGTTGATGGTTTATATCAGCCTACCACAATCAGAGGAGCATATCAATATTTCATCAAAAGTCCCAAGCATACAACTAGTTCTACACTTGGCACTTGGGGGCTAATGCGGATTGCTTCTTTCCTACTGCTTATTCAAATTCCCGAGGATTAATACAAGTTTCAATCCTGGCACTTGGGGGCTAATGCGGATTGCTTCTTTCCTGTTGCTTGTTCAAAGTCCCGAGGATTAATACAAGTTTCAATCCTGGCACTTGGGGGCTAATGTGTATTTGTTCAAAAACTTAAAGGTCAACAATGTGCAGTTTGGAAGTTCAAAAGTCCCGGTTTATCTTTACAAGCTAAACCGGCCCTTGGGGGCTACAAGATACAAGGCAGTGAAAATACAAAGATAAGGATGAAAATGTTTACCTCATAGCGTTCCTTCATCAGATTTACCAAGTCAGCCTCATTATCTCGGCTTGTATAAAGTCGGTTCAAGAATCCGGAATGAAGATCCTGGGCAGAAAGATTAGCATATTTTGACAAGTCAGCTTCCATCTTCCCCTTGCCCATAGAAGTAAACTCATCCTTGGCGGTATGTTTTGCCAAGATAACTGGATTGCCCGGAGCGGTATAAGCAGTGTCAGTAACAATAACGTCATCACCTTTGGCTGGGTTAGGAGTGGTAGCAGGGCTTGGTGGATTAGCAGTTGACCTCAGTGGATCAACAACCGGACTTGCAGGTATAGCATGTGGACTTGAGGTACCCTCATGTGTGGTCGGATCAGCTTCCGGCGGATTAGCGTTGTTAGTTGGCTCCGGCGGGACAGAATCATCCATGATATTATCAAGATTTTTATCAGGATTTTCAGGAGTTTCCTCCGGTTCAACTTCGCCGGTAGGGGCAATGGTCTTGGCCTTCTTACTCAGACGAGCTTTAGCACTAATATTAAAACAAGGATTAGCATGATTAACCGAATTATGAAGGAGAAGGGAGGGCTGCATGCTTACCCAGGGACGGTTTTCAGTGGAGGTAGCTGAGTGGTTGATGAACTGCCAGACGAATTAGAAGATACCTGGTAGTTTGAATCAGATGGATTGAGAGGGCATCAGAAGAAACCTTTCAAAAGATAATGTTTTTCAGGAGAACAAGTAACCTCTGGACGATGTTTCCGGTTTGGTGTATGAGGTAAGCCGGAAGAAGTGACATGTTGACCACTGTGCCGGGTTGTGTGATGCCCTTCGGTTTGCTGTGTCTTCAAAGAAAGTTTTTGATCCAAATGAGCAACAGGGTGAGAGCATTTCACTTTCCGAACTGCACGGCGAAATTGTTGAACCGGCACAAGTTCTAAGTCAGAAAGACAAATTACCTCAACATGATCTGCATGGCTGGCCTCCGCATCATCCTGGGAGTAATCATTATCAGTAAGATATATGAATAGAAGTCAAGGGAGTCAAACTTTACCTCTTCAGCCAAGTCACTGACATCCTCTGGTGGTTCCGAAGGCTCAACAGTTTTCTTTTTGGCAGCTCTCTTGATGACCTTGGTCTTAACACAAGGAGCCTTAGCCGCTTTGTCTTGAGATTTCCTTTTCCAGAAGGAGCTACTGGCCTGTGAGATTGCACAAAGGGTTATTATAGCAGTGTTAAAGCAGAGAAGGATCAGGAAAAGTACAAGGTTAAAGTCTTTACCACTGGCGGTTTGTTGGAGGCATAAAAAGGACGCAGACCAATTTGAGTACATACGGTGAGCGGCTCGTCAAGTATTTTCTTTACACCTTCAGTGACTTCATCATCAGTTAGTTCTATTTCATTAAACCGTTGTGGATCATTGGTGTTGCCGGTATATTCAAACATCAATCCGGGGCGGCGGCTTAAAGGTAGAATGCACCATGAAATCCAACAGCGGACGAGATCAACACCAGTTAAACCGTTGGCAAGGAAAGCCCGGAGTTTGGTGAGTTGAGGTGCATAGGCTTGTCGGTCTTTGGCAGACAATCTCTGAGGTAAAGGGTGATTATTGCTGAGCCGGTGCAGACGGTAGCCCGGTAAAGGATTTTCTTCAGCAGGGGCAGTATTCTGACAGTAGAACCAGGTTTGGTTCCAGTCTTTTGGATGGCTGTGAAGTTTGGCGTGAGGAAATTCAACCTCTTTCCTCTTTTGGATCGACACACCACCAAGTTCAATATTGGGTCCATCAGAAAAATCAGTCCGGCGGTTTAAGTGAAAGAGATCTTGAAAGAGATCGACAGTTGGTTCTTCTTGCAGGTAAACCTCGCAGAATAGTTGGAAATCGCATATGTTGGACACAGAATTTGGTCCAATATCTTGAGGATGAAGTTGGAAGCTGGCAAGAACATCCCGGAATTTTTTTGATCCGGGAGGACTGAAACCTCGAGCTAAATGTTGCATAAACACAATCACTTCTCCATCTTCAGGCTCAGGAGGGCACTCAGGGCCAGGAACTCGCCAATGGAGGACATTTTTTGAAGCTAAAGCGTCTGTGGTGACATATCCATTGATTTGCGTTTCTGTGATCCGAGATGGAACCCAGTTGCAAGCAGCAAATTGCTTCGTCATCTTACAAAGTATGTAAAAGGAAAATGGACGGTTTATGATTGGCGGTTCATATGTGTTTGTCAAATGTTAAACCGGCAATTCAAGGTATACGTATGAAGTGAACCAGGCATTGCTATTCAAGTCTAGATGGCGGTTTAAGAGAGGGCTAATGACATATGACGGATTCTCAATTACTAAAGGTTAAACCACCCTTGGGAGGCAGAACCCAATCTGAAAATTAGCTAAGTGTTGCGGAAACAAGTTTCAAAAGATGGTGATGTAATTTTGGATCTACCGTTGTTCAAAAAACAAATTTTTTCGAGCCTTACAATGGTGTTAAACATAACAGAGAAGGTTCAGATAAGGATTTATACAGGAACAGTAAGATGCTGTAGTACGGCAGATTAAAGCTACAAATCCAGCTGCAAGGGGAAACTATCAGGCCTAGCTAGATTCAACACGATGCTAAAGGAAAAGAAGAGAAAGTACTGATGAACATTGACGAACACTGAAGAAACTTCGAAACCCTAATGCAGATTTAACAAGTAAAGGAAAGGAGTATTTACCAGAGACACGCAGCGGCGGAGTATCTTAAGAGATCTGGTACAAACAGGGTGATGCAGCGGCCTAGTTGGTGCAGACTAGAAGATCAACGACGGCGGTGGCGGCAATGCTTGAGGTCTTCAATCCTTAGACGTAGGCTTTTACCTTCATCGAAGAGGGCGAACTAGTATAAACTCCCGTGTCCCTTTGTCCGGTTTAACCCCTTCAAGCTAACCCGTAGCGATGGCTCCATGACTAAGTCCTTTCACGAGGACATCTGCCGTGACAAACCCATGACAACAGTTGACTGATGCCTTTCAGCTTGTAGCTGAGACTAAAGAAGCCGAAGTGATTCAGGCAGCGAGTTCGAAGAGCTTGTGCCAGCCGTACTGGCCAGTAACTCGAACACTACATCAATGCAGGACTATGGGGTTTTCTGACTGTCTACAAGATCGTTTTTATCACCTTTCTTGGAGACCAACAGGGATGTCTCAGTATCTTGAACCTTATCTGCATTACTTTCTCTACCATTGGATAGTGGGGGTGCTCTTCTCCAATATTCTGTTAGCATACCACAAGAGAAACAAGCAGACACATCACAGGTTTAGCATGTAGTGTACGAAACTCATTTTGGTAACCCGGTTCAGTAGTAAGGTGGACAAGATAACAACATGAAACAAACATATACCTATGTACTATGGTCACTGTATTGTCCATATCATTCTAGTTTATGTTGCCAAATCAAGATAGAGATACAGTCCAACTCATATATTTTTAAGGCACAACAGCATAGACAGAATATAAGTGTGAGAAACTACACAGCATTGGCAACACTTGTAATGTGCATCACATGAGAACATAACTGTTTATACAACTGAAACTGAAATCAACATAGAGCAAGAATTTAGAGCAGCAATCCAGTTAAAGAAATAGGTTTAAAACATACCTGTTGCGTCATTGGATTTTCAATTGGATCCTTCAAATTCGAAAGTAGTTGGTACGAGTAAATACAGTGATGCAACAGCAAAGGAGTATGGACCATAGCTATGGAATCTGACCTGAGAACAGTTGCTCTTCCGCATTAAACATGGAGTTTGGGTACGCTGTGGTGGTGTTCATGCTTTAGGCACTGCAGTTGCTTTACAAACTGCTCATGTGGGGGTACTCGGTGGTGGAGATGGTGCTTTGTCAACTATAAGTGGGTTACTATCCGCTGGGGTTGGGGTTAGATGGGTTGTAGCTGGTTCTCTGCCCAAGGTGTAAGTGTGCAATCTGGAAGAGTCTCGATTATGTGTGGTGGGGCTAGTTTGTGGGCCATTACAACCATGGTTCTATCTGCATCGATGGGTAGCACTGTCTTCTATGAAGAACGGGTTTTTGCTCCCTTAGATATTGCCATCACCCCCTCCAATTCAAATGGCCGAAAAACAAGAAAAGAAATTGAACGTATAGACATTGTATGATAGACAGATGTGGTAATTCACATATATGTTGTCTAACCAAACAGGACAACATGACACAATTTCACATATATGATGCCTAACTAAACAGGATAGCATGACACAGTTTCAGATATATGATGGATAACTTAACAAGATATAATGGCATAATTCAACATATGATGAGTATCTAAACAGGATGACATGACAAAACTATATGATGTCTTTCTAAAATAGGTTGGGATGAAATAATTCACATACATGTTGTCTAAGTATACAGGATGGCGTGATACAATTGACATAATTGATTCATATACTAAGCAGCTGGCACTCGGATGTATGATCTGTAAACTAAGCAGATGGAATTCAATATTGTGCATATGATGTCTAAACTAAGCAATACAAGACACCATATGCATGATATGAGAAATATAAACATTGCAACTTAGAGCATACACCTCAGGTGGGATATAGGTTTGGTCATCTGTCTCTGAATCCTCCTCTGATGAGCTCCCTGTAACCATCAAGATATATGCTTCAACAGGTATATCATTGCCTGCTCTGAAGACCTTGTTTTCACTCCTGATTTTTCCATAACCGGCTCAAATGGCTGATACACATGAAGAGTAGTTCAATATACACAGATTGTCGACAAATGGAATACGTAATGAAAAAAAGATGGCATGAGATAATTCACATATATGATGCCTGGCTACATGGCGGTGCATAATTCACATATATGATAACTGGCTGAAAAACATGGCATTGCATAATTCACATATCTGATATAGAAAGCAAACAGGAGGCATTCACACAAAGCATGTCTAATCTAAGCAGATGGCATGTCGATGCAAGACACCATATGCATGATATGAGCAATATAACTCTGCCAAGTTAGAGCATGCACCTCGGGGGGGATACGACTGGTCATCTGTCTCTGAATCCTCCTTTGAGGAGCTATTTGTAACCAGCAAGAAATCTGAATCAACAGGTAGCACTGATTGCTCAGAAGACCTTGTTTTCACTCCAGATTTTCCCATGACCGACTCAAATGGCTGATGCACAGGAAGAGTATATGAATGTATAAACATTGTTAAAAAATGGAATACATTATGAAAAAAATATGGCACGATACAATTCACATAGACGATGAATGGCTAAACAGGATGGCATTGCATGATTCACGTATATGATGCCTGGCTAAAGAAGATGGCATTGCATAATTCCCGTATACTCCCTCTATTCCTAAATATTTGCCTTTTTAGAGATTTCGAATGGACTACCACATACGGATGTATATAGACATATTTTAGAGTGTAGATTCACTCATTTTGCTCTTTATGTAGTCACTTGTTGAAATCTCTAAAAAGACAAATATTTAGGAACGGTGGGAGTATGATATAGAAACCAAACAGGTGGCATTCACACAAAGCAAATATAAACTAAGCTGATGACATATAAGATGTATAATGTAAGCAATGTGAGGCACCATATGCATGATATGACCAACATCAGCATGCCAGGTTAGAGAAAACACCTCAGGTGGTAAATAGGAGTGGTCGACTCCCTCTGGATCCCCATCTGAACAGTTATCTTCCTCTGGAATACAATCTGGAATGGCGGGAGGGGGCCCACTTCGCCCACCATGGAGCGGCGTCTGCATGACATTATATTCCCACGCAACGGTCTTATCTTTTTCTCTACATGTTCAGTACGATTGTGTACAATAACTGACATGCATAATAAAAAAATTGGATTTTTTAAGGCCTAAGGGGTGCATGCAAAAATCAATACTGATGGTAGCAAACGAGTGGATAGATCCAAAACTAATGATAGCAGGTAGATTATAGCTTCAGTTTTAAAAAGATAGAGAATGGATCATCTACTGTTTGTTGCCCACCCAACATGAACCACATAGAAGACCCAGATGAACCAGATAGTAGATAGATACTATTCGTTGTTGCGTCAATATGAGACCCATGGGCATTTTAAAACTCAAGTTTGAACGATAAAGTAGCTAGTAATAATAACCGATGTATAACATAAGCAAACACAAAAGGTTGCGACCTCTCTTCCGAAACTGTGTATTCCTCAGGTTCATCTGCTCAGTCGATGATGGTAATGCAATTGGCATGGCTGCCGGCAACGAGGAAGATGATCTGAGGCGGCGAAAGAAAGTCTGTAGAGGGAATCTTTGCTACGGTGAACGCTTCTGTCGATGGTGCACCTCAGGTGGGGTGGATGACAGCACGGCAGGAGCAGGACATAACACACAGAGTTTTCTTTGATGCCTATCTGAAAATGAAGTAAATGTGTAAGGGCTCCTTAGAATTGGAGGACTCTATAAACGCAGGGACAGGAAAAACACAGAGTAGGATAGGAATGCACGTGCAAAACAGAGCATTTGGAAACATAGGATTTCTGTCAACCTGGGATTTTGGTTCACATGAATTGGAAGAACACAGGAATGGAGAAACATGGTCAAATTAAGGTCAAAGCACGTGAAAATGAAAAAATAAGAATCTTATTATGCTAGTAATGCAATTAGTACTGTTCTTCATGCATATTAATTTGAAAAGGACGTCCAAGTGGATATTAAAATTCCTATGTTTTTTCTTTGAAAGAGACACCAAAGGAAAAGATTCCTCCAGTTTTGCTTTGCTCCACTCCTTCTAACCAAATGCACGAATAGTAGTACCATAGTAGTTCCATAGCAAAGGATCCCTGAGGGATCGACATGAATGCAGAGTAATAAAGTGATGCAACAAGTGTACAACCGCTTTGGCATAGGCTTGTAGACCTCAGCATCATTGGGTTGGACGTGGAGGATGGTGATGCTGGTGTGACTGTCAAAGGCGGGGAAGAAGACCTGAGGCCTCTGGAAACGGCACCGAGGGTACTGCTCCTCTATGATGGATGGTTCCGTCGTTGGAGCAGCTCCGATGTGGTGTACGGTGATGTCTACTACACAACCTTCTTCTTGTAGACGTTGTTGGGCCTCCAAGTGCAGAGGTTTGTAGGACAGTAGCAAATTTCCCTCAAGTGGATGACCTAAGGTTTATCAATCCGTAGGAGGCGTAGGATGAAGATGGTCTCTCTCAAGCAACCCTGCAACCAAATAACAAAGAGTCTCTTGTGTCCCCAACACACCCAATACAATGGTAAATTGTATAGGTGCACCAGTTCGGTGAAGAGATGGTGATACAAGTGGTATATGGATAGTAGATAATAGTTTTTGTAATCTGAAAATATAAAAACAGCAAGGTAACGAATGATAAAAGAGAGCGTAAACGGTATTGCAATGCGTTGAAACAAGGCCTAGGGTTCATACTTTCGCTAGTGCAAGTTCCCTCAACAATAATAACATAATTGAATCACATAACTATCACTCAACATGCAAGAAAGAGTCACTCCAAAGTCACTAATAGCAGAGAACGAACGAAGAGATTATGCTAGGGTACGAAACCACCTCAAAGTTATTCTTTCCAATCAATCCGTTGGGCTATTCCTATAAGTGTCACAAACAGCCCTAGAGTTCGTACTAGAATAACACCTTAACACACAAATCAACCAAAACCATAATGTCACCTAGATACTCCAATGTCACCTCAAGTATCCGTGGGTATAATTATACGATATGCATCACACAATCTCAGATTCATCTATTCAACCAACACATAGAACCTCAAAGAGTGCCCCAAAGTTTCTACCGGAGAATCACGATGAAAACGTGTGCCAACCCCTATGCATAGGTTCACGGGCAGAACCCGCAAGTTGATCACCAAAACATACATCAAGTGAATCACGTGATATCCCATTGTCACCACAGATACGCACGGCAACACATACATCAAGTGTTCTCAAATCTTTAAAGACTCAATCCGATAAGATAACTTCAACGGGGAAACTCAATCCATTACAAGAGAGTAGAGGGGGAGAAGAAACATAAGATCCAACTATAATAGCAAAGCTCGCGATACATCAAGATCGTGCCAAATCATGAACACGAGAGAGAGAGAGAGAGATCAAACACATAGCTACTGGTACATACCCTTAGCCCCGAGGGAGAACTACTCCCTCCTCGTCATGGAGAGCACCGGGATCATGAAGATGGCCACCGAAGAGGGATTGCCCCCTCCGACAGGGTGCCGGAACGGGTCTAGATTGGTTTTTGGTGGCTACGGAGGCTTCTGGTGGCGGAACTCCCGATCTATTGTGCTCCCTGATCGTTTTAGGGTATATGGAGATATATAGGTGGAAGAAGTACGTCAGGGGAGCCACGAGGGTGGAGGACGCGCCCAGGGGGTGGGCGCGCCCCCTGCCTCGTGGCTTCCTCGTTGCTTCCCTTACGTGGACTCCAAGTCTCCCGGGTTGCTTTCCTTCCAAAAATAAGTTCCGTGAAGTTTCAGGTCAATTGGACTCCGTTTGATTTTCCTTTTCTGCGATACTCTAAAACAAGGAAAAAACAGAAACTGGCACTGGGCTCTAGGTTAATAGGTTAGTCCCAAAAATCATATAAAATAGCATATAAAGGCATATAAAACATCCGAGGTTGATAATATAATAGCATGGAACAATCACAAATTATAGATACGTTGGAGACGTATCAACATCCCCAAGCTTAATTTCTGCTCGTCCTCGAGTAGGTAAATGATAAAAATAGAATTTTTGATGTGGAATGCTACCTAACATATTCATCATGTATTTCTCTTTATTGTAGCAAGAATATTCAGATCCATAAGATTTAAGACAAAAGTTTAATATTGACATGAAAATAATATTACTTCAAGCATACTAACTAAGCAATCATGTCTTCTCAAAATAACATGGCCAAAGAAAGTTCATCCGTACAAAATCATATAGTTTAGTCATGCTCCATTTTCGTCACACAAGAATGCTCTCATCATACACAACCCCGATGACAAGCCAAGCAATTGTTTCATACTTTAGTAATCTCAAATCTATAAACTCTCACGCAATATATGAGCGCGAGCCATGGACATAGCACTATGGGCGGAATAGAATATGATGATGGGGGTTATGTGGAGAAGACAAAAAGGAGAAAGTCTCACATCAATGAGGCTAATCAATGAGCTATGGAGATGCCCATCGGTTGATGTTAATGCAAGGAGTAGGGATTTCCATGCAACGGATGCACTAGAGCTATAAATGTATGAAAGCTCAACAAAAGAAACTAAGTGGGTGTGCATCCAACTTGCTTGCTCACGAAGACCTAGGGCACTTGAGCAGGCCCATTGTTGGAATATACAAGCCAAGTTCTATAATGAAAAATTCCCACTACTATATGGAAGTGACAAAACAAAAGACTCTCTATCATGAGTATTATGGTGCTACTTTGAAGCAAAAGTGTGGCAAAGGATAGTAGCATTGTACCTTCTCTCTTTTTCTCTCATTTTTTTGGGGCCTTCTCTTTTTTTATGGCCTTTCTCTTTTATTGGGCCTTCTCCTTTTTTATGGCCTTTCTCTCTCTCTTTTTATTTACTTCCTCACTTGGGACAATGCTTTAGAAAATGATGATAATCACACTTCTATTTATTTACAACTCAATGATTACAACTCGATGCTAGAACAAAAGATAACTCTATATGAATGCCTCCGGTGGTGTACCGGGATATGCAATGAACCAAGAGTGACATGTATGAAAGAATTATGAACGGTGGCTTTGCCACAAATACTATGTCAACTATATGATCATGCTAAGCAATATGGTAATGATGAATGTGTCATGATAAACAGAATAGTGGAAAGTTTCATGGTAATATATCTCGGAATGGCTATGGAAATGCCATAATCGGTAGGTATGGTGGGTGTTTTGAGGAATATATAAGGAGGTTTATGTGTGAAAGAGCGTATCATATCACGGGGTTTGGATGCACCGGCGAAGTTTGCACCAACTCTCAATGTGAGAAAGGGCAATGCACGGTACCGAAGAGACTAGCAATGATGGAAGGGTGAGAGTGCGTATAATCCATGGACTCAAAATTAGTCATAAAGAACTCACATACTTATTGCAAAAATCTACAAGTCATCAAAAACCAAGCATTATGTGCATGCTCCTAGGGGGATAGATTGGTAGGAAAAGACCATCGCTCGCCCCCGACCGCCACTCATAAGGAAGACAATCAAATAACACCTCATGATTCAAATTTGTTACACAACGTTTACCATACGTGCATGCTACGGGACTTGCATACTTCAACACAAGTATTCCTCAAATTCACACCTACTCAACTAGCTTGACTTTGATATTATTACCTCCATATCTCAAAACAATCATCAAGTATCAAAATTCTCTTAGTATTCAATGCACTGTATATGAAGTTTTTATTATATCCCTCTTGGATGCTCATCATATTAGGACTAGTTTCATAACCAAAGCAACCTACCATGCTGTTCTAAAGACTCTCAAAATAATATAAGTGAAGCATGAGAGATCAATTATTTCTTAAAAATAAAACCACCACCGTGGTCTAAAAGATATAAGTGAAGTACTAGAGCAATGACAAACTACTCCGAAAGATATAAGTGAAGATCAATGAGTAGTGGAATAATTATGCAACTATGTGAAGACTCTCTAACATTTAAGAATTTCAGATCTTGGTATTTTATTCAAACAGCAAGCAAAACTAAATAAAATAAAATGACGCTCCAAGCAAAACACATATCATGTGGTAAATAAAAATATAGCTCAAAGTAAAGTTACCGATGAACGAAGACGAAAGAGGGGATGCCTTCCGGGGCATCCCCAATCTTAGGCTCTTGGTTGTCCTTGAATATTTCCTTGGGGTGCCCTGGGAATCCCCAAGCTTAGGCTCTTGCCACTCCTTATTCCATAATCCATCGAATCTTTACTCAAAACTTGAAAACTTCACAACACAAAACTTAACAGAAAACTCGTAAGCTCCGTTAGCGAAAGAAAACAAAACACCACTTCAAGGTACTGTAATGAACTCATTCTTTATTTATATTGGTGTTAAACCTACTGTATTCCAACTTCTCTACAGTTTATAAACTCTTTTACTAGCCATAGATTCATCAAAATAAGTAAACAACACATGAAAAACAGAATCTGTCAAAAACAGAACAGTCTGTAGTAATCTATAACTAACGCAAACTTCTAGAACCCCGAAAATTCTAAAATAAATTTTGGGCCTGAGGAATTTATCTATTAATCATCTGCAAAAAGAATTAACTAAATATCACTCTCCAATAAAGAATGGAAGCAATTCTCGTGAGCGCTAAAGTTTCTGTTTTTTACAGCAAGATCGCAAAGACTTTCCCCGAGTCTTCCCAGAGGTTCTACTTGGCACAAACACTAATTGAAAGCATAAAACCACATATAAACATAGGCTAGATGAATTATTTATTACTAAACAGGAACAAAAAGCAAGGAACCAAAATAAAATTGGGTTGCCTCCCAACAAGCGCTATCGTTTAACGCCCCTAGCTAGGCATGCTAATTTCAATGATGCTCATATAAAGGATAAGAATTGAAACATAAAGAGAGCATCATGAAGCATATTGCTAACACATTTAAGTCTAACCCATTTCCTATGCATAGGGATTTTGTGAGCAAACAATTTGTAGTGACCCAACCCAAATGGGTCAAGTCTCTGTGCTTAAGTGTCATCCCTGGATCGGTATGCTGACACACACAGTACTCGAGGATTTATAACAGAGGTAAATCACATGTAAAAGTAACGTAAATACTATTACCTCAAATCCAAAATAGTGGAAGTAACATGGTTGTGGATTCCCATCAACACCAACGGCAAAGTTGAGTGTAGAAATCGTAACCCTAACGTATCAATTACTCGTCGTAAGATAATCCTGCAACATGAGACGTTGCAGCCACAGAGGGTCAGTACATTGAATGTACTGGCAAATTCACACCATAGAGAATGATGAATAAAGGCTATCACTACATGCATATTTGGCTGGTGGAAAAGCTCTATGGTTATAAGGTTTTTGCGAAAAGCCAATTTTTCCCTACTACAAAGGAATACATTTTAATTAACTATCATGGTGGTTATTGAACATTGAGAATGGTTGACAGCATTCTCAATCCCAATTAAGCATCATCATTAAAACCCAACAATATTCATTTAAAGTAACGTGATGAGATCACAGGATAATCCAAGAACTAGATACTCAAGATGTCCATAACCGGGGACACGGCTAATCATGATTAGTTTATACACTCTGCAGAGGTTTGCGCACTTTTCCCCACAAGACTCGATCGCCTCCGTTGGATTTCTCACACTACATGGTGTTTGAGAAACGGATGACCGAGACACAGTCTTTCAGAAGCGCTAGCACCTTACGATGGGTAGACCGGTACACCTACTTTCCCCTACATCTGCTAGTCTACCCTGTAAGAGTTCGCACGACTTAATAAACTATGCCAGAGCCCATAATGGCTTGTGGCTACACACGGAAGTTTCTAGTTTGAAAAAATCTCATGATCCCTTTGAGCTTGGGTGGCGGTCCAAAAGAAAACAGGCAAGTCCTGGATTACCCAGGTGCCTAGATAGGCAATCCTAGAATAACCAGGTGCCTCAATCCACCTAGATGTGTGTTTAAGTTGCCACCTTAAGTAAACCATTAATTAACAATCTCACATCTGTCATGGATACTCTCAAAACCCAATCCACGTCTACGAGCATAGCATGGCCATGTAAGCATAACGTAAAAGTAACTCCCAAGGTTTGAATGCAGGGCAATAGGTTCCTACCTCATCAACTACTTCCCAATACCCCCAATTTAATTAGATCCTAATCATGCAATGTTTGAGGTTTGATCTAATGCAACAAAAACTGGGTATGAAAGAGGTATGATCAAGGTGTGAACTTGCCTGCAATGTTGACGAAGATGATTCGCACACATAACTCTTGATATTTCTACTCGTCACACTCCGGTCAATCTATCGTAAGCAAGCAATAGTAACCACACATGAGCAATCACTCAAAAGATCAGAAAGAACAGAGAAGACGATTCGGAAAACATCAAAACCAAGCAAATAACTCTTGCAACGTAAAACAATTTCTAACAGTACCAAAATTATGTGAATTTGGTCTTATCAGAAAGTTTAGGTCAAGAGCTTCGATTTGCAAAAAGAATCAACTCAAACGGAGTTACGAAACTCAAGTTATGATCAAACGAAGTTTGAATTCAAATCTGGTCTAATTCAAATTTTAAAACTTTCAAAACATGTTTGAGTTGGATTAATGGATAGAGGGGTTCATAACGAAGAAGTGGGCGTTTGTTTCGTTGGATTTGGACTAACGAGTAAAAAGTTATAGTCATTTGAAAATCAGGGACTAATCTGTAAATAAAATCTTCACGGATGGGTCCCTGGCCGAAATTTAAAAATAAAAAGAAAAAGAGAAACGCTACCGAACGAACGTTCTCTACCGAACACCAACTAATGAATCTGTTCACTAGAACAACCTAAACAGAAAGCGTTCGTTAAATAAACTAACAAAATAATAAACCGCTCTAACCTAAAAACCAAAAAAACCCGTAGGAAACCGAGGGGTTTTGTATCGGTTCTCGCGGAGTCGTCCGTGGCAAGAAAACCAACGGCGGTGGCATTCTCCGGCGAGACCGGACGGCGGCGGCGGCTCGGGTCCGGCCGGGGCGGCGGCTCCGGTCGTCCAGGAGGGCGGCGAAGGGGTTGGGGAAGGGCGGCGCGGCGAGGCGAGGCGGATGGCGGCGTCGGCGGTGGTCCGCGGGGCAGGACGGAGCGGGGCGGCGGCGGGATGCGGCGCAAGGGCGGCGGTGCAGGGGAAAAGGGGGAGAGACGGGCGGCGGGCGCGGCTTTAAAGGAGGGGGGCTGCGTGAGGCTTGGAGAAGGGGCAGAGGAGGAGGCCGGACAGCGCACGGCGGCCATGACGGTGCGGCGGCGTGCCCGAGCGGGACTCCCGCTCGGGAAGGAGAGGAGCGGCACGCTGGGCTGGGCTTGGCCTGTTGGGCCAGCCTAGTTCGGCGGAGGG
This sequence comes from Triticum dicoccoides, assembly GCF_002162155.2. Taxonomy (NCBI): domain Eukaryota; kingdom Viridiplantae; phylum Streptophyta; class Magnoliopsida; order Poales; family Poaceae; genus Triticum; species Triticum dicoccoides. The sequence continues at coordinate 370,306,179 of NC_041390.1, forward strand.
GAGCTCTTTTTATTTTTATTTTTTAATAAACCTTTTTTCAGAGAACTTAAAATAATAAAAACAAAATAACTAAAAATATTATATAGGCATATAATATATCAAAATTTTCAGAAAAGGATTTTCTACGACATGAACATTTTTATAACTTCAAACAAAATCCACACAAATTCAGATAAATCAAAGAGTGCTACTGGTCTAATAAAAACTCAATAAAAATCATTTTAAAAATACCAAAATGATTTCAAATTAATTCTTCTCCAATTTTTTTAGTGTAGGGAATCATGTTACCCTAATTTCCATATATTTTATTTTTGGAGACAAATAATTTGAATAAAACTCAAATATCTCCAAATTGAAAATAAATTCAAATGAACTTTGAATTTAATTCTTTGAACTCCCAACTCATATTTCATATAATTTGAGGAAGTCATTTTATCTTCGCTCGTGAAAATCATTGAGTTGCATAAAGTTGCAGAATTGGAAATATTTTCCAAATGAAATTCAAATATTTTCAAACACCCCATTTCATTTAAATGAATGGAAGAAGTCATGTCATCTTCTCTACAGGGTTTTGTGATGAAAAGAATTTGAATTCACGGAGATCAAAAAACAAATATGAAAGTTTGGGAAAGTCCTTTTATTCCCTCTCTTTTAACTTTCAAAAAGTTTCGAATTCACTCACTTTCAGACAATCAATCAAACAATCAACCAACTCTATCTAATTATTATAACATTCCAAAATTTAGAATTTTGGGATGTTACCCAATTTATGGGAACAATTATCAACTAGCATAGGAAAGCAAAACAAGCATAACTTCAAAACTTTAAGCACATAGAGAGGAAACTTGATATTATTGCAATTCCTACAAGCATATGTTCCTCCCTCATAATAATTTTCAGTAGCAACATGAATGAATTCAACAATATAACTAGCATCTAAAGCATTCTTTTCATGATCTACAAGCATAGAATTTTTATTACTCTCCGCATAAGCAAATTTCTTCTCAAGAATGATAGTGGGAGCAAACTCAACAAAATAACTATCATGTGATTGAAAATTAAGATCAAGATGACAAGTTTCAAGGTTATCATTATTCTTTAAAGCATACGTGTCATCACAATAATTATCATAGATAGGAGGCATGCTTTCATCATAGTAAATTTGCTCATCAAAGCTTGGGGGACAAAAAATATCATCTTCATCGAACATAGTTTCCCCAAGCTTGTGGCTTTGCATATCATTAGCATCATAGATATTCAAGGAATTCATACTAACAACATTGCAATCATGCTCATCATTTAAATATTTAGTGCCAAACATTTTAATGCATTCTTCCTCTAAACTTTCGCACAATTTTCCTTTCCATCATACTCACGAAAGATATTAAAAAGATGAAGCTTATGAGGCAAACTCAATTCCATTTTTTTGTAGTTTTCTTTTATAAACTAAACTAGTGCTAAAACAAGAAATAGAAAGATTCGGTTGCAAGATCTAAAGGTATACCTTCAAGCACTCACCTCCCCGGCAACAGCGCCAGAAAAGAGCTTCATGTCTACTACACTACCTTCTTCTTGTAGACGTTGTTGGGCCTCCAAGTGCAGAGGTTTGTAGGACAGTAGCAAATTTCCCTCAAGTGGATGACCTAAGGTTTATCAATCCATAGGAGGCGTAGGATGAAGATGGTCTCGATCAAGCAACCCTGCAACCAAATAACAAAGAGTCTCTTGTGTCCCCAACACACCCAATACAATGGTAAATTGTATAGGTGCACTAGTTCGGCGAAGAGATGGTGATACAAGTGGTATATGGATAGTAGATAATAGTTTTTGTAATCTGAAAATATAAAAACAGCAAGGTAACGAATAATAAAAGAGAGTGTAAACGGTATTGCAATGCATTGAAACAAGGCCTAGGGTTCATACTTTCCCTAGTGCAAGTTCCCTCAACAATAATAACATAATTGGATCACATAACTATCCCTCAACATGCAACAAAGAGTCACTCCAAAGTCACTAATAGCGGAGAATGAACGAAGAGATTATGGTAGGGTACGAAACCACCTCAAAGTTATTCTTACCAATCAATCTGTTGGGCTATTCCTATAAGCATCACAAACAGCCCTAGAGTTCGTACTAGAATAACACCTTAAGACACAAATCAACCAAAACCCTAATGTCACCTAGATACTCCAATGTCACCTCAAGTATCCGTGGGTATCATTATACGATATGCATCACACAATCTCAGATTCATCTATTCAACCAACACATAGAACCTCAAAGAGTGCCCCAAAGTTTCTACCGGAGAATCACGATGAAAACGTGTGCCAACCCCTATGCATAGGTTAATGGGCGGAACCCGCAAGTTGATCACAAAACATACATCAAGTGAATCACGTGATATCCCATTGTCACCACAGATACGCACGGCAAGACATACATCAAGTGTTCTCAAATCTTTAAACACTCAATCCGATGAGATAACTTCAACTCAATCCATTACAAGAGAGTAGAGGGGGAGAAGAAACATAAGATCCAACTATAATAGCAAAGCTCGTGATACATCAAGATCGTGCCAAATCAAGAACACGAGAGAGAGAGAGAGAGATCAAACACATAGCTACTGGTACATACCCTCAGCCCCGAGGGAGAACTACTCCCTCCTTGTCATGGAGAGCATCGGGATGATGAAGATGGACACCGGAGAGGGATTTCCCCCTCCGACAGGGTACCGGAACGGGTCTAGATTGGTTTACGGTGGCTACGGAGGCTTCTGACGGAACTCCCGATCTATTGTGCTCCCTAGTCGTTTTAGGGTACATGGAGATATACAGGCGGAAGAAGTACTTCAGGGGAGCCACGAGGGGCCCACGATGGTGGAGGGTGTGCCCAGGGGGGTGGGCGCGCCCCCCTGCCTCGTGGCTTCCTCGTTGCTTCCCTTACGTGGACTCCAAGTCTCCCGGGTTGCTTTCCTTCCAAAAATAAGTTCCGTGAAGTTTCAGGTCAATTGGACTCCGTTTGATTTTTTTTCCTTTTCTGCGATACTCTAAAACAAGGAAAAAACATAAACTGGCACTAGGCTCTAGGTTAATAGGTTAGTCCCAAAAATCATATAAAATAGCATATAAAGGCATATAAAACATCCAAGGTTGATAATATAATAGAATGGAACAATCAAAAATTATAGATACGTTGGAGACATATCAGCATCTCCAAGCTTAATTCCTGCTCGTCCTCGAGTAGGTAAATGATAAAAACAGAATTTTTGATGTGGAATGCTACCTAACATATTCATCATGTATTTCTCTTTATTGTAGCAAGAATATTCAAATCCATAAGATTCAAGACAAAAGTTTAATATTGACATGAAAATAATAATACTTCAAGCATACTAACTAAGAAATCTTGTCTTCTCAAAATAACATGGCCAAAGAAAGTTCATCCCTACAAAATCATATAGTTTAGTCATTCTCCATTTTCGTCACACAAGAATGCTCTCATCATGCACAACCCCGATGACAAGCCAAACAATTGTTTCATACTTTAGTAATCTCAAACCTATAAACTTCCACGCAATATATGAGTGCTGGCCATGGACATAGCACTATGGGCGGAATAGAATATGATGATGGGGGTTATGTGGAGAAGACAAAAAGGAGAAAGTCTCACATCAACGAGGCTAATCAATGAGCTATGGAGATGCCCATCGATTGATGTTAATGCAAGGAGTAGGGATTGCCATGCAACGAATGCACTAGAGCTATAAATGTATGAAAGCTCAACAAAAGAAACTAAGTGGGCATGCATCCAACTTGCTTGCTCACGAAGACCAAGGGCACTTGAGGAGGCCCATTGTTGGAATATGCAAGCCAAGTTCTATAATGAAAAATTCCCACTAGTATATGAAAGTGACAAAACAAGAGACTCTCTATCATGAGGATTATGGTGCTACTTTGAAGCACAAGTGTGGCAAAGGATAGTAGCATTGTCCCTTCTCTCTTTTTCTCTCATTTTTTTGGGCCTTCTCTTATTTTATGGCTTTTCTCTTTTTTTGGGCCTTCTCCTTTTTTATGGCCTGTCTCTCTCTCTCTTTTTCCTCACTTGGGACAATGCTCTAGAAAATGATGATGATCACACTTCTATTTATTTACAACTCAATGATTACAAGTCGATGCTAGAACAAAATATTACTCTATATGAATGCCTCCGGCGGTGTACCAGGATATGCAATGAACCAAGAGTGACATGTATGAAAGAATTATGAACGGTGGCTTTGCCACAAATACTATGTCAACTACATGATCATGCCAAGAAATATGGTAATGATGAATGTGTCATGATAAACGGAATGGTGGAAAGTTGCATGGCAATATATCTCGGAATGGCTATGGAAATGCCATAATAGGTAGGTATGGTGGTTGTTTTGAGGAAGATATAAGGAGGTTTATGTGTGAAAGAGTGTATCATATCACGGGATTTGGATGCACCGGCGAAGTTTGCACCAACTCTCAATGTGAGAAAGGGCAATGCACGGTACCGAAGAGGCTAGCAATGATGGAAGGGTGAGAGTGCGTATAATCCATGGACTCAACATTAGTCATAAAGAACTCACATACTTATTGCAAAAATCTACAAGTCATCAAAAACCAAGCATTACGCGCATGCTCCTCGGGGGATAGATTGGTAGGAAAAGACCATCGCTCATCCCTGACCGCCACTCATAAGGAAGACAATCAAATAACACCTCATGATTCAAATTTGTTACACAACGTTTACCATACGTGCATGCTACGGGACTTTTAAACTTCAACACAAGTATTCCTCAAATTCACAACTACTCAACTAGCATGACTTTGATATTATTACCTCCGTATATCAAAACAATCATCAAGTATCAAACTTCTATTAGTATTCAATGCACTCTATATGAAAGTTTTTATTATATCCCTCTTGGATGCCCATCATATTAGGACTAGTTTCATAACCAAATCAAACTACCATGCTGTTATAAAGACTCTCAAAATAATATAAGTGAAGCATGAGAGATTAATTATTTCCTAAAAAATAAAACCACCACCATGCTCTAAAAGATATAAGTGAAGTACTAGAGCAACGACAAACTACTCTGAAAGATATAAGTGAAGATCAATGAGTAGTGGAATAATTATGCAACTATGTGAAGACACTCTAACATTTAAGAATTTCAGATCTTGGTATTTTATTCAAACAGCAAGCAAAACTAAATAAAATAAAATGACGCTCCAAGAAAAACACATATCATGTGGTAAATAAAAATATAGCTCCAAGTAAAGTTACCGATGAACGAAGACGAAAGAGGGGATGCCTTCCGGGGCGTCCCCAAGCTTAGGCTCTTGGTTGTCCTTGAATATTTCCTTGGGGTGACTTGGGCATATCTAAGCTTAGGCTCTTGCCACTCCTTATTCCATAATCCATCGAATCTTTACTCAAAACTTGAAAACTTCACAACACAAAACATAACAGAAAACTCGTAAGCTCCGTTAGCGAAAGAATACAAAACACCACTTCAAGGTACTGTAATGAACTCATTCTTTATTTATATTAGTGTTAAACCTACTGTATTCCAACTTATCTATGGTTTATAAACTCTTTTACTAGCCATAGATTCATCAAAATAAGTAAACAACACATGAAAAACAGAATCTGTCAAAAACAGAACAGTCTGTAGTAATCTGTAACTAACGCAAACTTCTGGAACCCCAAAAATTCTAAAATAAATTTCTGGACCTGAATAATTTCTATATTAATCATATTAAAAAAGAATTATCTAAATATCACACTCCTACAAAAAATGGCAGCAATTCTCGTGAGTGCTAAAGTTTCTGTTTTTTACAGCAAGATCGCAAAGACTTTCCCCGAGTCTTCCCAAAGGTTCTACTTGGCACAAACACTAATTAAAAGCATAAAACCACATATAAACAGAGGCTATATGATTTATTTATTACTAAGCAGTAACAAAAATCAAGGAACAAAAATAAAATTGGGTTGCCTCCCGACAAGCGCTATCGTTTTACGCCCCTAGCTAGGCATGCTGATTTCAATGATTCTCATATAAAGGATAAGAATTGAAACATAAAGAGAGCATCATCAAGCATATTGCTAAAACATTTAAGTCTAACCCATTTCCTATGCATAGGGATTTTGTGAGCAAACAATTTATGGGAACAATAATCAACTAGCATAGGAAAGCAAAACAAGCATAACTTCAAAAATTTAAGCACATAGAGAGGAAACTTGATATTATTGCAATTCCTACAAGCATATGTTCATCCCTGATAATAATTTTCAGTAGCAACATGAATGAATTCAACAATATAACCAGAATCTAAAGCATTCTTTTCATGATCTACAAGTATATAATTTTTATTACTCTCCGCATAAGCAAGCTTCTTCTCATGAATAATAGTGGGAGCAAACTCAACGAAATAACTATCATGTGATTGAAAATTAACATCAAGATGACAAGTTTCATGGTTATCATTATTCTTTAAAGCATATGTGTCATCACAATAATCATCATAGATAGGAGGCATGCTTTCATCATAGTAAATTTGCTCATCAAAGCTTGGGGGACAAAAAATATCATCTTCATCAAACATAGCTTCCCAGAGCTTGTGGTTTTGCATATCATTAGCATCATAGATATTCAAGGAATTCATACTAACAACATTGTAATCATGCTCACCATTTAAATACTTAGTGCCAAACATTTTAATTCATTATTCCTTTAACACTTTGGCAGAATTTTCCTTTCCATCATACTCACGAAAGATATTAAAAACATGAAGTGTATGAGGCAAACTCAATTCAATTTTTTTCTAATTTTCTTTTATAAACTAAACTAGTGCTAAAACAAGAAACAAAAAGATTCTATTGCAAGATCTAAAGATATACCTTCAAGCACTCACCTCCCCGACAACGGCGCTAGAAAAGAGCTTGATGTCTACTACACAACCTTCTTCTTGTAGACATTGTTGGGCCTCCAAGTGCAGAGGTTTGTTAGGACAGTAGCAATTTTCCCTCAAGTGGATGACCTAAGGTTTATCAATCCGTAGGAGGCGTAGAATGAAGATGGTCTCTCTCAAGCAACCCTGCAACCAAATAACAAAGAGTCTCTTGTGTCCCCAACACACCCAATACAATGGTAAATTGTATAGGTGCACCAGTTCGGCGAAGAGATGGTGATACAAGTGGTATATGGATAGTAGATAATAGTTTTTGTAATATGAAAATATAAAAACAGCAAGGTAACGAATGATAAAAGAAGGCGTAAACAGTATTCCAATGCGATGAAACAAGGCCTAGGGTTCATACTTTTGCTAGTGCAAGTTCCCTCAATAATAATAACATAATTGGATCACATAACTATCCCTCAACATGCAACAAAGAGTCACTCCAAAGTCACTAATAGCGGAGAACGAACGAAGAGATTATGGTAGGGTACGAAACCACCTCAAAGTTATTCTTTCTAATCAATCCGTTGGGCTATTCCTGTAAGTGTCGCAAACAGCCCTAGAGTTCGTACTAGAATAACACCTTAAGACACAAATCAATCAAAACCCTAATGTCACCTAGATACTCCAATGTCACCTCAAGTATCCGTTGGTATGATTATATGATATGCATCACAAAATCTCAGATTCATCTATTCAACCAACACATAGAACCTCATAGAGTGCCCCAAAGTTTCTACCGGAGAATCACGACGAAAACGTGTGCCAACCCCTATGCATAGGTTCATGGGCGGAACCCGCAAGTTGATCACCAAAACATACATCAAGTGAATCATGTGATATCCCATTGTCACAGTAGATACGCACGGCAAGACATACATGTAGCGACCCGACCTCAAACGGTCAAGCCTCTGTGTATCTGTGCCATCCCTGGATCAGTATGCTGGCACACACAGTACATCAATGTATATATCAAAGGGAAATCACATGTATAATTAACGCAAAACTGATATATACCTTATAAGTGTGAGCGGAAACAATCAACAGGTTTGCAGTCCCATCAACGCCATCGGCAAGTTGAGTGTAGACCGTAACCCTGTACTGTACTCTTACTCATCAAAAGAAACATATCTGCAACATGAGACGTTCCAGCAGTGTAGGTCAGTACATTGAACGTACCAGCAAGATCACTACAAGAAAAACACATGATAAAACTATACTACATGCAATACGGCTTTGTGGCTCTGTGTCTGAGTTTTGTTTTACATAAAAGCTGGTTTTATTTTCCCTACAACAAAGTAGTATAAGGAGTCTATACTAGGAGTTTTCTATCATGACATGGTTCCGCCAACCGATGTCTCATAGCCCATATCATCATAGTGTTGCCCACAATTATGTTATCAGTCTGGTGTTGAGAGTTCCGAGATAGATCCAAGTCTAGAGGCTCAAATAGTCCTTAACCGGGGACACGGCTAATAGATTAGGTTTTAACCCTCTGTAGAGGTTTGTACACTTTACCCGCATGATTCGATCCCTCTCTTTACATTCTCGCACTTCAGGTTGTTTGAGAACAAGATGACCAAAACATGGTCTTCCGAAGAGTTCCTCTGACCACTGTCTGGTGCTCATCCAATCCTACCGTAGTTCTACATCTGCTAGCACCGTCCCAGCCAGAGTCACAACTAAGGTCAACCAAGCCAGAGCCCATAGTGACTTGCGGTTGCACATGTAAGCTTCTAGGCATGAAGTATTCTTCCGTCTCTTTGAGTCTGGGTGAAGATTTCCACAAGATGTCAAGGCGCTTCTCCATGCATCCCGGCCAACCACTGGTTTCTCCAGGGTGCCCGTTAACCGTCCTTCACCCAGTAGTGTGTATTGAATTCTTGTCTCGAGTCTCAAAATCTTGAGGAGTCCTGAAGATGCAGTCCTTGCCGGTGCCATCATGAAGTTGTCGCCATTGACGTAGAGTCCTCCTTCTTCACACCACTCTCATGCACTCATACCAAACCCGTCTACTATAGCGTAGCATTAAAACTATAAAACGTCCCGGGCTTGATAACATGGAGATGAGTTCCTACCTCATGCATTCTACTCAACTACAAGAAATCAATATCACTACTGGAGGGAGTATTGAAAGGGTTCTACTGCATGCAAATAAAACATAGGTACGAAAAACATGGTCAAAGTGAACTTGCCTGGTATTACTTGATGAAGATAACACCACTCTCAGAATAATTACTTAGTAGAACTATTCGTCGCTCCGTTGAAAATCTATATAGTCAAACATAGCATTCATAAGCAAACATACTAGAAAGCAATTCTAACACTCATAATAAACCAACAAAAAAATTGCAAAACAACAAGGGACACCAAATAAAAACAAAGGAAAACTACACAACAAAACTACTAAAGAAAACTCTAAGACATACCACAAAATAGTTTTATCCTAAGTAAAAACTTAACAACAATTAAAACACTAAACTAATAAATTAAAAGAAAAATACAAAGTAAAAAAACTAGGTTAACAGAAGGTATTTTTCATAAAATTTTATTTGCAAAAAGAAACAAATAAAAAGCTAAATTGAAACTCTAATTATGCTTAAAACAAAACTAGTAAGAAAAAGAAATAAAACATTTTATTTTTTCTGTAAATAAAATTTCACCCTCTACAACTACCAAAACAAATCTGAAGTAAAAATATAACAGAGTTAAAAATAAATTTTGAAAATAATTAACACAGCAGCCAGCTAACAAAACTAGAAAAGCTTGTTTTCGAGTAAAACTATTTTTAATAAAAACTATAAATACCCAAATTAATCCTACTGCTAGGCAAGGTCAAAACAAATTAGTGACAAAAAAGAATCACTAAAATAAAATAATCCTAACTCACTTTATAGAAGAAATACTAATCTGACTAAAACTGATATAAAACAATTTTTAACTAAAACATGGCCGAAACTATTTTCTACAGAAACTATAGGAAATTTGTAAACTAAGAAAAAAAGAATCAACTAGAAATAATAAATAACCTAAAAGATGTAGATTTTACAAGAACAAGACTATTCTGTTTTAAAAAAATAGAAACTAAAATTAAAACTAAAACAAAACAGGCGCTACTGGGCCTATCTAACGCTCAGGCAAAAACTAACTAAAACGCGCCCGTGGCTAAACAGAATAACCGACCGGTTCGATCAATAAAAAAAACCGTAACTAAACCGGGAAAAGACCAAACTATTAAAAAAACCTAACCTTTCGTGTGATCTAATCTTGGCCATACATGCTAGATCTAACGGTGGACGGGAGTTCCAGTGGCTTACAGCGAACTCGACGGCGATGACGGACGACGGCGGCTCGGGCGGCGACGGCGCAGCGGCTCTGGTGGTCCGGGGCGACAGCGGAGACGTCGGTGTCGGATTGTCAGGACCCCGATTCCAAGTCACATCGATCTAGCCGGTAACACCTCATATCACTTTGCAGCCTCACGCACGGTATTCCCACGGGTGTCGCCTTACCATGGCCGGGACCATTTGCACCTTTTGGCTCACGTATATGATAGTGTCGCTAGCATCCATATGACAGAGAACCCGGGCCGATGTGGCTAGTCACGAACCCAAAGCGGCACCAACCTATGGGGACAGGCATACATGAATCACATCGAGCATGCCGGTCAGCAGCGTGTGAATCCAGGCTGTAGCAGGCTAGGCAGGACTCCGGATGTCACCACGTGACATTTCCCCGAAGGGACAGACATAGGAATGAAGTGAAACACATGCCGGTCAGTCAAGTGTCCTAAGCAGTAGTGCTGGGCTAGCAGGACTCCGGTGAACCGGGCTGTAGCGGACTACTATGGCTCATGGAAGCACTAGACTACATTTCCCCATAAGAGAGGCTGCCAAGGATAAACAACTAGATTGTCGGATCCCACACATACCAAGCATTTCAATCATACACACAATATGCTCGATATGTGTAAATACAACATGGCATCACAACATAACTCTACAACTCAAATATTTATTCATTAGGCTCCGAGGAGCGAGATACTACAAACATGGGTCTCATGACCCAACAATCATAGCATACAAATCAAAGCACATACGGAAGCTTAACATGTCTGAGTACAGACATCTACAAATGAAAAAGGCTAAGAAGCCTGACTATCTACCAGATCCTGCCGAGGGCACAAGATCGTAGCTGAGGTATCAAGCTAAACGTCGAAGTCCACGCGAAACTACTAGCGAGACTAAAGTATCTCTGAAAAACATAAATTAAGCAAACGTGAGTACAAAAGTACTCAGCAAGACTTACATCAGAACTAGCTACATATGCATCGGTATCAACAAGGGGGGGTGGTGGAGTTTAACTGCAGCAAGCCAGCTTTGACTCGGTGGCTATCTTAAACTACGACTGCAAGTAACTCTTTTGAGGTGGCGCACACGAGTCCACATATTCACCATATCAATACACCACTATGGATCCGCTCCCGTCTCCCTACGAGAACGCCATCCATATCTTGCGCATTTTAGAGTATCCACTTTCACTTGTCTATGAACTGTTATAGGCAACCCAAAAGTCCTTTATCGCGGACGTGGCTATTCGAATAGTTTTATACCCTGCAGGGGTGTACTTCGTCACACATGTTTCCACCACTTAGCGTCTACACACGACATGTGCTCGGCAGACTTCAAGAGAAAGCCGACGTGGGTGTAGACCATGACCTGAGTAACTGCACAAGTCTCTAGTCCAGGTTTATCGCCTATTCGAGTTCCATCTGCAAGGAAATCTGGTCGGGGTGTCCTCAACGACACAAACAATGTGTACAGGGTCCCAAGATGCCAAACGGGCGCCCGGCATACCCGGCCACGGTGTATCTACCACATCATAGCCCACCCCTAGGGTCAGCGCTACGCACGGCCACCAACACATAACCTATAAACACCAGAAACTAGTTGCAACTCCTGGACAGAGGACGAGAGGGGTCAGTAAGTCGAGCGGGGTCATATTTCAGGGCCCAATGTGTGGTAGTAGCTGTTTCATGGATCACAAACACAGAACTCAGTTCCTGAGGACAGTTTCAGTGAGACAACCCACCATGTACTCCTACATGGCCTCTCACTGCTACCTTTACCAAATCGTGTTCACACACAGTAGGACATGTTCACACACCTCCGATTCATCCCCGATGAATCAGACCTGACACAACTCTATGCAATAGCAGGCATGAAAAACAAGCATGAATGAGTAGGCACATCAGGGCTCAAACAACTCCTACTCATGCTAGTGGGTTTCATCTATTTACTGTGGCAATGACAGGTCATGCAGAGGAAAGGGGTTCAACTACCGCAGCATGTAACAGTTGAATTGTTGTTGTCCTAATGCAGTAAAAGAGAGCATGAGCGAGAGAGTGGGATTGTATCGGAATGAATAACGGGGTTTGCTTGCCTGGCACTTCTGAAGATAGTATAGCTCTTCATCGGTGTCATCGATCACATCGTCGAAACCACGTCTACTGTGAGGGGACAAACACCGGCAAACGAGAGGGAACACAATCAACGCAATGCAACAAACATGATGTATGATCATGGCATGTTAAGGTACTGAATTCACCTAATGCAACAGTTAGTCATATTAGTTGAAGTGGAATTCAAACATATAGCAAATTCCAACTCCAAAACTACATACCATATATTCCATAAACATGAATTGTCCTAGTTGGTGATTTTAACTTGCTCAAACATGCATGAACATGGCATAAACAGATTCTTCATATTTTTCTGATAATTTTTCATATATAAATTATTTCATTTGGAGTTACGGTTTAATTTCTATGATTTTTTGAAGTTTTAACTATTTTCTGGAATTTCCTGGTTATTGAAAATGCCAGAAAAGCTTTATGGCGTCAGCAAGGTCAACAGTGACGTCAGCAGGTCAACTGACTTAGTCCAGGTCAAACCTGACCTGTCGGGCCCACTGATCAGTGACAGAGGCGCTAATCCCGTGTTGACTCGTGCTTTGACTCGACGCGGGGCCCACTGTCAGTGGATGTGGGGTGGTTAGCTGGTAGATATTAGTGCTAATGATGGCCATGTCGGTAGTCGCCGGAGTTTGGCCGACGGTGACCAAAACCGCGGTGGCAACTCGCCGGACTTGCGCTACGAGCGGTGGCTGGACGCGCGGAGACCACCAGAAGGTAGCTCACGCTCGACCACGTCTAGCAGAGCGATCGGGAGGCCTCGGGGTCGCTGGAAACGACGACGACGAGCACAGAGGCGGCGGCCGGAGTTTGGCCACGATGAACACGGGGGTGCGGTGGACGGCAGGAGCAGTGGGTGTGGGTTTTGGGCTTCTGGCATTGCTCTGAGCACGGTGGTGTGCTTGGTTGTGGCCCTAGGTGACGGTGGCCATGGTGACGACATGGCCGGCGGAGCCAAGATCTCGGCCGTGAGGGCAACGGCGTAGGAGGAAGCAATCGAGCGAGGGGAGAGAGGGGTTCGATGCAGAAGCTCACAGCGGATCTAATAGAGGGGTCCGCAAGCTCGGGGGAGGCTTGGACGACGTCGGAGCCACGCCGGCGATTGTCGGCACCCGAGGATGAACATGACATCAACGGCGACGACACAGGGCACCCGGCGTCTCTTGGCTTGACGGAGAGGACGAGGGAGACTTGTCGAAGCTCTTAGACTTGTCAGGGAGGCGAGGCAGTGGCTGTGGCTATGGCAACGACGAGCGGCGCCGACGATGGCGCTCGGTTGGTGAGAGAGAGAGAGCCAGGGGAGGGGATGAGCTCGAGGAGGAGGCCTAGGGGGTTCCAGGGGTGTCGTGGCGGCCTTGGGCGAGTCAGGGATGACGCAGGCAGGGTGGAGCTGGCTAGGCGCGTGCACGCGCGCGGCAACCACACGCTGCATCTTTCTGGCAGGAGGAGGAAGAAGACCTCCTTGCCCCTAGTGGGCTGGGCTAGGATAGGAGTTGGGCTAGGTGCTTCAGTAACAGGCCACAAAGGTGAGCTACAGGTGACTTTCTGTTCTATTTTATTTTCCTTCTGTTTTTCTTTTATTTAATCTTTTGCCACTGTTTTGAATTCAAACAAAATTCAACAATGCCAAAACAACCTCTGAGTATTTTTATGTTGCTTCATGGACTTTTCCAGAGGCACATAAATCATCACAGAGCATTTGAAAATATATCCCATATATATTTGAATATATTTTCAAATTCAAATAGAATACTGTTTTAAATTCAGAGACCAAATTATTCCTGAAAAATGTTCCAAAATTTTGGTTAGGTATATAACCCTGGCCAAAATTCTCAAAACTATTTTTAGAGCAAGTTGGAATCACTGAATGCAACTTAAAGGGTTCTTGCCCTTCTTTTAAAATAATTTCTGAGGCTTGGAATATTCCTCATTTCAATTTCTTGAATTTAACATGATGCGTGCTCACTGATGCAACTATTACACTCGGGTATTCTAGGGCTATGACACGGATTTCGGGCTCCGCAAAACCCTTAAGATTCGAACACAGGGGCGTGACGAAGATCTCTCCCACTACATGTCTACCTAGCGCATCGCCCTTTTCCTGGTGGTGGGAATGGAATGCAAGCAAGCAAACAAGTAGAGCAACACAAGAGTTTACCCAGGTTCTGGCCACCTTGCAGTGTAAAACCCTACGTCCTGCTTTAGTGGATTAGCTTGCGAGGGCTTGAGTATGAACAAGTACAGTGGTTTCCTGAGCTCAGGAGGCGAGCTCAAAAAGGGTGAGGAGGCAGATGTTCTTGCTCCTTTGCTAGTCTAAGTCCCAATGGGTGCCCCCTCTCTATGATGGAACCCTAGCTACTTCTATAGGCGGCCAGGGTCCTCTTCCCCCCGAAATGTTTAGGCGGGAAGGGAATCCCACAACGGCCATTTGAGCGGGGACACAAGGACGCTCCTATCCTGACAAAAGGTGGTCTTCGCCTGCAAAGAGGGCAGGCAGTGACGCGGTGGTGGGCTCGGCGATGACATCCTTCGTGCCATCCTTGCGGTCTTCGGTCTTGTTGCACCAAAGGGGAAACCTTTGTCTCGCCCCTCAGGAACCTGCGCCTGTGTGGTCTCCTTTGCACCGATATGGAAACTGCGCCCGCTGGCACGGTTCGTCATGGCTTGCATCACTGCCTCCTCCTGAGGCAGCCCTTTCCTTGAGATCTCCGCCCTCCCGAAGCAGCCTAGCCGAGGCCACTCTAGGGAGAGGTCTTGGTCGCCCCTCCGGAGCAGCCTAGGTGAGGCCGCTCCCTGAGGGGGTCTTGGTCATTCTCCTCGCGAGGGTCTTGAGCGGACGGTCGATCAGCTGGGCCCTACCGGGCCGTACCAGGAACGCGACGTGGGCCGCAGACAGGCAAGTCTGGGTACCCTGGTTCCCAGTACGCCGACAGTAGCCCCCGGGCCCAAGGCGCGCACGTAGTTGGCTTCTGGGTGAAGCCTAGGTGAGGAAAAAGCGCCGCGGGCCCCAAAGACTGCGGGCCAGGCCCGCGCATGACGGTTGGATGGGACGTGTCGACTCCACTCCCCACGCAGCCTTGGTAACCGTGTGACAACTCCTTGGTGCGGGCGATAGAACCGGCGTGCCCGCGCGCGAGTGGCTGGCGATTTACCTTCCACCCCGGCTCGTTTGACTGTTCCAGGCCAAAACCCCAGTTCCTCCTCCTCTGGCGAGGGCTTTTCGATGGCACCGATTCGTAGGTTTTCCGCCGCAGAGAAGGGGAAGGACCCGGTGGTAGAGCCCGAGCAGCTCTCGCCGAAGAAGAGGCGCCGCGATTCACCGAGGGCGCCTCGAAGGCCGGCGGATGCTCGCACGTGGTGTATGCGGGTGCCACCAGGGCTTCCACCTCATACGGCCGCCCCGACGACGGTCGTGCGCGGCACGGGCGACGGCAACGGGGGCGGCGTAGGTGACCGCCTGGCGGGGCGAGTGACGCCACGCCTCCCGCCGCTGCCCCATGCTGAGGATGGCGTCCGTGAGCTCGTCGTGTGGGCGGGAGCTCCCCCGCACACTTGGATCCTCCTCCCCTCGTGTCTGAGGGAGGTACTTCCGGCCCGCGACGAGTGACGATGCAGCTTCGGCATGATGGATGCCATCTCCCCCATTCGTACGTCGACGTGGAGGTGATTTCCTCCAGCCAGGTCTACATGACCTGGGGTTGGGGCGTGATGCCCCGCACATGCGCCCTTGCCGGGAGGCACGTTCTTCACTTCAGGCTGGATGGACTGGCTTCACTGACCCTCAAAGTCTTCGGGGAGGATGGCCGGCGACGAGCGTGCAGCGAAGAGGAGGGGCTTGCCGATGACCAATTCCGGTGCTGCCTAGGCGCCGAGGCCTAGGGATAACTGTTTGACGTTGGCTCCGCGCCCGACTCCCCTAGTAGCAGCTCCACTTCTCCTGTGACGGCCTCAAGCTCTGACGAGAGCTACGAGCCGCCGCCCTCGCCGCCGGAGGGATGCGGCGCCCTCCGACCGTCGTCGCCGCTAAAGGAGCTCGGGCGTCACTCCTTCGGAGGCGGCTTTCTTTTGCTTGGTCCCTGCAAGGCAACCATGAACGGCCCCCCGAGGGTGTGTAAATGTTTGCAACCTTTGTTTGCTGCCAAACAAGCGTCATAAACCCGGGTTCCTCATGAGATCTTTTGTTAAAGCAAGACCTTCCTTCTCTTCCGCCCCTGCGGTAGCTTAGTTCCCCACACCTGCGAGACCTAGTTTCTAGGCAGGCTTCGGCAGTCGCTGGTATGCCAGGTCGTGATGCTGTGGTCAAGGCCAGGAGGTGAGCGGCCCAGAATCCGGTAAGAGCCCCCCAGCCCTCAGCCAAGCGGGCGATCGTGGTGGCGCCCCCTCGTCAGCATGTGAGATCTGGTCCCGAGGCCTTGGAGGCGGCCTTCACTGCGCTGAACCAGCTCCGCGTTGTCTTTCGGGACGGTGATGACCGTGCGGTGGACGCCCACTTGGGCCTACTCTCGGGGTGGCTGCAAGCGGAGGAGTCAATGCAGGCCACCTGGAGTCAGGCTTCGGTGGCCGTCGCTGAGGGTCGGGGGGAGGCTGCCTCGGCTGCACGGGCGTGGGAGACCGCGGAAGCCCAGGCAGCGTCCTCCGAGAAGCGTCATCAGGAGGCAGAGGACGAGCTTAAGACCCTTCATGAGGAGAGCGCGAAGCACGCCCTGGAGCTTGAGAGGTTGGAGAAGGAGCTCCAGAGCAAGAAGGCCGAGACATCGCGGTTGCAGGAGGAGCAGCTCGCCAACTGCGCGAGCCTAGAGAAGCTGAAGACAGAGGCCGAGGAAGCCAATGCGTCCCAAGACAAGCGCGAGGACAAGCTGAAGGCCAGGGAGGACACCCTCAAAGCCTCGGAGAAGGCGGCGATTATGGGCCGTGAGGCCCTCGCCTCCTTCGAGCTCGAGGCCCGCAGGCTGCTGCGAATCGCCTACGGGGAGGGGTTCGAAGAGCCGCTGGCCACCCCGGAGGATGGCGCCACCGGGCTCCTAGTTGCACTCGTGAAGGCCCTGGGCGACGTGGCATCTGCAATCGGTCAGTTAGCTGATACTGAGGGCCGGTCGCTTCTAACCTCTGCCTTGGCGCAGGTGTGGGGCCATTTCTTCCTTCGTGACCCTAGCTTCGACCTGGCCACGCTATCCCAACCGCTGGCTATGAGCCTGGGGGCGCGGCTGCTGAGTGTGTGGCGGAGAAGGTCAAAGAGCTAGTGGAGACGTTCCTTCCGGGTGCTGCTGATGCGTCTGAAGAGGCGGAAGCTGATGCCGGCGCGTCTGGTGATGCCTGACCTGTTCCTGCTGAGGAGAATGCGAGTGCCTTGAGGAGGCGTGAGACTTGTTTGAATTTGATGAACTTGAGCTTTATTGTAATAGCTAGGCTTTGAATTCTATGATTTCCATGCTTGCTTCCATTCATGTTTGCTTAAGTGCTCTGTGTCGGCAGGGCCCAGCCCCGCGCATACCTCGATCGCCATTGAGCCCTCCGGGTCACCAGGGCAGGCTCAAGGAATGAGGGGCTAAGTGACTAGTGAGGCCCCTGGGTCACGATGCCCAGGGGTCCCCCTTAACGCTCAAGCGAACCGTTTGCATTCTGCGTCGGCAGGTCCCAGCCCCGCGCATACCTCGACCCCCGTTGAGCACCGGGCCCAAGGAGTGAGGGGCTACGTGACTAGTGAGGCCCCTCGGTTGCGATGCCCACGGGTTCCCCTTGACGTACGAACGGCTCTCATGACGGAGAACGAGCACCATACCTTGCTCATGAGCCTTCGCCTAGGATGGGGGCGCGAGAAAGCCAGGTGTCTGGGCACCTGGTAGGGTGGCGTCTGCCAGGCGTGACCTGAGCATAGCCCCCGTGCCTAGCCCCCTCGCGATACCCTTCCAAGGAGAAGCTGTGAGCGTCTTGAGCTGAAAAGCTCCCTGGGGTTGGTGCAACCGCTGGGGGCCGCCCTCAGTTGTTTATAACTAGCGCGGAGCATAGAGCTACCACACTTGCGTGGAGTGTGGGCATAACCGCTCCTCGGTTGTATTGGCCAGCATGGTGGTGCTTCCACTGGTTCGTGGGCACAATCGCTCCTCGATCTTGCCAGCACGGAGCTAAGCACTTCCACTAGATCGTGGGAGGGGAGCCTCCCACCGGGAGAGACTCCCGGGCATGTACAACCCGTCCGGACACGTGGCTTGCACGGCGGGACAGACATGGTGTATATGGGCCCTCCTCAGGCCGAGCTGAACGACTCTGAGGAAGTTCTCGCGAGCTTATGCATCACTCACGAGACCCTACCCTCAGGCGGGGTGCGCCTGAGGCGGGTTGCGCCTAAGTCTTCTTCTGCAAAACGTGAAAAGAGATGGGTTGCCTAGACCTACGCCGAATGCATCTCCAGAGGGCATTGCATGAGAAGGCCGCAGCACCAACGACCCCAGGAGGTGACGTTAGCGGGACCGGCCCGTAAGATAGAGCTCAGTCGCTGGATTTATCAACGCTGCAGGGACGGACCCGAGCACAGACGCCGTGCCCAGTCTTCTCATGCTATAGTCCAAAAGATAAACAACCGGCGCGCGGTTCCCGCGGGAGCGAGGCACCAGCCACGGGCCCCTACTTACCCACCAACGATTAGCCCATGCGAGAACAAGGCACCAAGGACCATAGGAGGTGACGTCACGGCAATGGCTCGCGAGACAGAGCTCAGCCCTTGGGTTTAGCAACGCTGCAAGGACAGACCCGAGCACAGACATCGTGCCAATCCTTAATCATGGGGCGGTCGCGGAGGGCTCACAAGGGCTCATGACCTTAGTGGCGGTGAGGGTGCCAACCATATAGATGATGCAAAAGGAAGCAACCAGTTCTGATTCATGCGCAAAAAGAGACAGCTGTGGGGGGTAAGCCCCCAGCAGCTCGAGGATGATGCAGCCCGAGGGGCACCCTCGACGGAATACCTGAGACATCACCTGGTACTTGCCGCTGAAGAGGACTTGGGGTAGCTGGAGACGCGAGCCATGCAGGTTGCTCCTGAGGAGAGCCGAGCTCCCAAGGCCCAGGGGCTCTGGAGGCCCTCAGTGGTCGCGGGGTCCTGGTCCTGCTCCGTCAGGACCGCCTGCCGCTGAGCCTCCTAGGCCCCCACGGCCTATTTGTATGAAGTGCTGGTATGTGGCGGCCGCGTTGCGGAGGCCAGAGGGGAAGGCCCTCCTCCAGCTGACCGCCATCGGCTGGAAGAGGCCCTGGGCGGCAGCCCTGTTGAGTCTCAGGATGTCGATGCAGACGCGAAACTGGTTGCTTGGGTTTTGAGTAGGTGGGTAAGGTTCCTTGGTAGCTTGGTCGATAGGGTCCCGAGCCCCCAGCGTTATGAGGCTCACGCTGGGCTCATGACGACGCTCGGCGGGGCGCGCCCACGAGTGGTGCCCGGGCACCTCCCTCACGACCAGGTCCAGGGTCCCCCTGAGGGGAGCCCCCGAGCCCGTCCTGAGAGGGGCGCCGGGCGCGCCTCCCTATGCAGGGGCGGAGGGCGCCTCGTCAGCAAGCGCGGAGCCTGAAGTGGTGCCGTCGGGAGCCCTCGAGGCCTGAGAGTTGGGCAGTTGCTTCTTCTTATTAGGGGCGGTCATCATGGCGAAGACGGCTCCGTCTCCGTCGGAGCTGTCGATCGCCGCAGTCTGGTAGGAGCGCTCCAGAGAACGCACTGCTTCCTTCTCGTCGCAGGCGATCGTGATGACTCCACTGCTTCCAGGCATCTTGAGGACGTTGTAGCCATGATGGGTCGCCGCCATAAACTTGGAGAGGGCCGGGTACCCTAGGATGGCGTTGTACGGGAGGTTGATGTTGGCGACGTCGAAGTCGATGAGCTCGGTGTGGTAGTTGTCGCGGTCACCGAAGGTGACAGGGAGGCGGACCTGCCCCATCGGGAGGGTGGAGCCATCTGTGACTCCGTAAAATGGCTTGGTCGGGTGCAGCTGATCGTAGGGTACTTGAAGAGTCTCGAAGATCTGGAGGAGAGGACGTTGAGCCCTACCCCACCGTCGATGAGGGTCGTGGTCACGCGGACGTTACTGATGGTCGGGGTGCAGAGCATCGGGAGAGTGCCCGGCGCGGCGGTGCACCTGAGCTGATCCTTGGGGTCGAAGGCGATGATCTGCTTGGCCCACCTGAGGTTGCGTGCGGCGTCGGGCCTGGGGAGCGCCGCGTTCACCTCACAAGCGAACTGCTTGAAGATGCGGTGAGAAGCCAGAGCGTAGGCTCCTCCCAGGATGCACGCGACCTCGTGTGGCTCCTGGAAGCCCCCCGCTTCGTCTCCCTGGCGGTCGTCGTCATTCCTTCTTGGCGGTGGCAGCAGCGGAGGCAGGCCCGCGTTGCCCTGAGGGCGACCCTCACGAGGCTGGTCATGCCAGGGGGCGTCACGAGGCTGCTCCTGCCAACGGTCTTCACAAGGCTGATCACGCCATCCTTGGCATGAGTTCCTGCCGTCCCAGCGTCCTCCGCCACGGCCTCCTCTGTGGCCGTAGCCATGGTTGTCGTGCTAAGGGCGCTGCCCGACGCGCCCACTGCGCATCGCCCTGAGCTCTTGGCAGTCGTTGGTGTTATGGCTATGGACATCATGGAAGACGCGGTACGGACGGTTATCTCTTGGAGGGTTGTTGTAGCCGCAGCCGCGCTTCACTTCTGGTTCCATGGCCAGCACGGCTGGTCCCTTGCGCTTTGCTTCCTTGGCCCTGGTCTTCTTGTCGTCGGCCTCCGCCTCAGGAAGTTCCATGAGGGAGAGGCGGCCTTCCTCTGCCCTGGCGCACTTCGCCGCGAGATTGAATATCTCGAGGGCCGTGCACAGGTCCTCGTGGATGGCAAGCTCCTCCTTCATCCTGACGTCACGGACACCGTCGGAGAACGCCGAGATGATGGCCTCGTCGGAGACCCTGGGGATCTTAAGGCGCACGGTGTTGAAGTGTTGGATGTACTTCTACAGGGTCTCCCCAGGCTGCTGCTTCACGCGGCGCAGGTCTGCGGCCGCTGGAGCTCGGTCGCGGGTACCTTGGAAGTTGGCGATGAAGCACTCGCGAAGCTCCTCCCAGGAGGAGATGGATGGTTTAGGACCCAGGAGCGCGCACCGTCCTTGAGGGCCATGGGGAACCAATTCGTCATGACCTGCTCAGTGTCGTTCGCCGCCTCGATGCTGCGTTGGGTCGGCGATGCCGTCGTAACGTGGAGGCAGATCCGGCTTGAACTTGCTGGGCCAGACGATGCACCGTAGCTCAGGAGCTAGGGCGCGGCATCCAGCCACGCTCATGATTGCTGGCTCCCCCTGCGCCTGTGGTGCTGGATCTTGGGGTGCGGGCGCCACCACCTCTTGTGGGGCGCGGTTCTGGTGCTGTTGAGCGGGGAGCACGCGCGCTTCTGCCTGGGGGCGCGGGACCACCTGGCAGCTCTCCTCGTCGCGCGCGGGGGCCCTGCGGGGCTGTTCGCGCCATGGAGCCTCACGCCTGAGCCCCTGGCCGACGCCGCGCGGTGCAGGTGGGGGCAGAGTGCCATGGTCCTAGTTCCCCGCCATGGGCGACGGAGGGCGAGAGGAATGGGTCGGTGTGGGCGCCTCTCCGGCGGCGTTGACGAGCTCGGTGATGCGATGGAGCCACTCGTCATAGAGGTCGTCCGCCAGACGGTAGCATAGGAGCTCCCGCGCCATCAGTAGCGCAAGCTTCTGGTAGACCGGCCCGCGGCGGACCAGCAAGGACGACGCCGCGGCCGGCGAAGGTGACGGGGTCGCCGTGCGGCCTTCGCGTCGCACGGACAACAGCAGCGACGAGTCCTTCTGCTCGTGAACGGCTGGGTCCGTGGCCGCATTGGCCACCGGCGAGTTGGGCCGGAGTGGTGCGCCGTTACCCGCGGGCGCCGTCTGAGGGACGTTGGCGGCGCGGTGGGCGGCGCGTGCTCAGCGAGTGTCCACCATGGCGGTGAAACGAGGCCGACGGAGAAGAGCGGAGCGAGGTCGTCGGAGAAGCGAGATTTCGACACGCCCCCTACCTGGCGCGCCAAATGTCGGATTTCGGGCTCCGCAAAACCCTTAAGATTCGAACACAGGGGCATGACGAAGATCTCTCCTACTACATGTCTACCTAGCGCCTCGCTCTTCTCCTGGTGGTGGGAATGGAATGCAAGCAAACAAGTAGAGCACACAAGAGTTTACCCAGGTTTAGGCCACCTTGCGGTGTAAAACCCTACGTCCTACTTTAGTGGATTAGCCTCGCGAGGGCTCGAGTATGAACAAGTACAGTGGTTTCCTGAGCTCAGGAGGCGAGCTCAAGAAGGGTGAGAAGGCGGATGTTCTTGCTCCTTTGCTAGTCTAAGTCCCAATGGGTCCCCCCTCTCTATGATGGAACCCTAGCTACTTATATAGGCGGCCAGGGTCCTCTTCCCCCCGAAATGTTTAGGCGGGAAGGGAATCCCACAACGGCCATTTGAGCGGGAACACAAGGACGCTCCTATCTTCACAAAAGGTGGTCTTCGCCTACAAAGAGGGCAGGCGGTGACGCGGTGGTGGGCTCGGTGATGACATCCTTCCTGCCGTCCTTGCGGTCTTCGGTCTTGTTGCACCAAAGGGGAAACCTTTGTCTCGCCCCTCGGGAACCTGCGCCTGTGCAGTCTCCTTTGCACCCATATGGAAACTGCGCCCGCTGGCGCGTGCTGGCGCCCGCTGGCACGGTTCATCATGGCTTGTGTCACTGCCTCCTCCCGAGGCAGCCCTTGCCTTGAGATCTCCGCCCTCCCAAAGCAGCCTAGCCGAGGCCACTCTAGGTAGAGGTCTTGGTCGCCCCTCCGAAGCAGCCTAGGTGAGGATGCTCCCTGAGGGGGTCTTGGTCGATCTCCTCGCGAGGGCTGGCCCCCTCGCGAGGGTCTTGAGCAGACGGTCGATCAGCTGGGCCCTACCGGGCCGTACCAGGAATACGACGTGGGCTGCAGACAGGCAAGTCTGGGTACCCTGGTTCCCAGTACGCCGACAATCGGGGCGAGGCGGAGGAGTGTGGCGGAGGTGGTGGTGATCTCAGCGGCGATCGAGGGTGACGGTAGCGAGCGACACGAGCTCGACAGAGCTCCTGGTGAGCTCCAGCTCCGACGACGGGCGGTGATGCTCAAGGCGGTGGCTCCGGCGATGCCTGGGAAAAGAGAGGATGTCAAAGAGGTGTGGGAGGAGGTGGAGGTTCGGGTGAAGGTGCTGGGAGGGGCAGAGAGTGCTCACCGGCGACGGGAGTGGCGGCGAACCGAGGCGACAGCGGCGAGATGCGTTCGGCGAGCGCGTGGGCGGTGGTGGGTTTCGGGGTTAGGGTTTTAGGGGGGTCGAGAGAGGAGAGGCATAAATATTTATTGGACATCTTTCTTGGGGAGGGGTCGAGTCGGGCTAGGGTTTAGCGAGGGCTCGGACTCGGCCGGCGCGAGCGCGAGCGGGATACGCGTGCATGGCTTGCGGGAGGAGGAAGACGGGGTGGGGTCGGCGCGTTAGTGAGAGAGAGGGGGGAGTTCCGTCGGGCGATCGAAGCGGAGGCGGCTCAGGCGTGCGGCGTGCTGGGCCGGCGACCTCGGCGCTGGTGGGCTGCGGCCTCGGCGACGGCGCCTGCTGGCCTGGCGCCTGGCGCACCTGGGTTCTTTTTTTTCTTTTTTATT
This sequence comes from Triticum dicoccoides, assembly GCF_002162155.2. Taxonomy (NCBI): domain Eukaryota; kingdom Viridiplantae; phylum Streptophyta; class Magnoliopsida; order Poales; family Poaceae; genus Triticum; species Triticum dicoccoides. Next base: position 370,330,305 of record NC_041390.1, read on the forward strand.
TGAAATACCACAGAGAGAGGAAACTAATTATAGAGAAACCTATAGTATTTTTATATAGGACATATATATATATATATCAATAAAATCAGAAAAATAAATCCTACAACGTGAACATTTTTCCAGAGGCTAAATCCAAACCAAAAAAACATTTTTTAATCCCAAATAAACTCCAATTTGAATTCAAAAACTTTTGGCATTAATTTCTCCTGAATTTTTGGAGTGTCATGTTAGCTCCTGTCATACTTTTAAACAAGTATTTGTCAGGGGTATATGAAATAAATTTTGAATGCCAAGTTTAATCCAAATTCAAATAAAATTCAAATGCCTCTGAAATTTCTAAATGCCACCCAATTTCACACAATCAGTCACACAATAATCAAACAAACAATTTGTAAATATCTATTTAATATAATACATTCCAAAATTTAGAATTTTGGGATGTTACAATACATCAAGTGTTCTCAAATATTTAAAGACTCAATTCGACAAGATAACTTCAAAGGGGAAACTCAATCCATTGCAAGAGAGTAGAGGGGGAGAAGAAACATAAGATCCTACTATAATAGCAAAGCTCGCGATACATCAAGATCGTGCCAAATCAATAACATTAGAGAGAGAGAGAGAGAGGTCAAACACATAGCTACTGGTACATACCCTCAGCCCCGAGGGAGAACTACTCCATCCTCATCATGGAGAGCACCGCAATGATGAAGATGGCCACCGGAGAGGGATTGCCCCCTCCAGCAGGGTGTCAGAACGGGTCTATATTGGTTTTCGGCGGCTACGAAGGCTTCTGGCGGCGGAACTCCCGATCTATTGTGCTCCCTGATCGTTTTAGGGTATATGGAGATATATAGGTGGAAGAAGTACGTCAGGGGAGCCACGAGGGTGGAGGGCGCGCCCAGGGGGTGGGCGCGCCCCCTGCCTCGTGGCTTCCTCGTTGCTTCCCATACATGGACTCCAAGTCTCCATGGTTGCCTTCCTTCCAAAAATAAGTTTCGTGAAGTTTCAGGTCAATTGGACTCCGTTTGATTTTTCCTTTTCTGCGATACTCTAAAACAAGGAAAAAACAAAAACTGGCACTGGGCTCTAGGTTAATAGGTTAGTCCCAAAAATCATATAAAATAGCATATAAAGGCATATAAAACATCCAAGGTTGATAATATAATAGCATGTAACAATAAAAAGTTATAGATACATTGGAGACGTATCATACGGCGGCGAGGATAAAGCAGGACAAGACAGACAATGTTAATTTGAAGTGGGACTCTAATATCATCTGTAATAGATGATGTAAAATACATCACCAAAAAGTGCTAGATGTAAAACAAATCAGCCGCACCACGGCCGCTCCGACAAATGTTGTAAATTCTGTTCACTTTGAACTTAACTGAGGAAACTAAACTTTACAGTCGAAACTGAATTTTACTGTCGAAACTGATTGAACTAGTAGCAAAGCATTGCAATAGATGTTTAGAGCGTTCGAGCACTGGTAGTATAGAAGCAGTGATCTAAATTAGCAGATGCTCTAGTAGGGAATAAAGTGGCAGAGAGCAAGTCATGCAGCAGCACCGCGAGCAAGTGCTAAAGCAGCAACTCCTATAATTGCCGAAGGTCGTGCAGCAGCAGCGCGAGCGAGAGCAAGAGCAGAGCAGCAGCACGAACAAGAGCAAGAGCGGAGCAGCAATGCGACCGACAGCAATAGCAGAGAAGAGCAGCAGCATGAACGATAGCAAGAGCAGTGCAGTAGCGCGACTGAAAGCAAGAAAAGAGCCACAGTGCGAGCGAGAGCCGGAGCAGCTACAGCTAGTGCCAGTGTGGAAGTCGCCGCCGAGGAGGCAACGACATGGGGGAAAGACGCCGTGGATGAAGTGGCCGGCAACGACGCCATCGGTGGAGACCCGCCATGGCTGCTCGATATCGAGCACTAGCAGCCCCATGAGATCGAATAAAAGATAAAATGCAGCGGTGAGTGTAGAACCTCCTTGGTGGCGTCGAGTGGGACTCGGCTTCATCGGAGGAATTGGTGAGGGTGCTGCGGTTCCGGTGGGGCAGGTCAAGACGTCACTGTGGGGATAGAGGTGGTGTGATAGACAAGGTGAACAACGGGGCAGCTCCTTGGAGGTGGAGGACGGGCGGTTGATCCGGCGGGACGACGTGATCGGCTATGGATCCTCATCCAGTGCGGTAGATGAGCGACGGTGAGATGTTCTGGTGGATGACATCGTCGGGGAAGAGCCTCCAGCTGGACGGCGGTCGGGAGGCCGACGGAGGAGCGTGGGGTTTCATGGGTTTTGGCAGCCTCGGTATACGAATGGGGGGACGAAGGGGAAGGTAAGGGGAGCCATGGCTTAGGTACGCGCTTGTCCGAAATGTAAGGTAAGTTACCAGCGTACCACCACCTGTTTTGACACCGCGACGTCGAGCTGGCATTTCCGGCTGAGGGGTAGAAGGGGGATTTCATGCGTCTGGGCTGCGGGACCGATTTCGGATGAGGAGGGAGTTTTCGTGCGGGTTGAAATTTCGGGATAACAAGGTGCAGAGCGGGTTGAAGTGGCGGGAGTTTCAAAGCAGATGAGACAAAAGATATTCGAGCTTGAAAATTTCAGGATAACAAGGCGCGGATTCCTTGTTCGGCAGAACAAACTTAACGTGTACAAAAAAAATCATACAAGACATCTAAGAGTCATGTCCCCTTTTACTATATTGCTATAGTTGTCATTGAAAAAACTACAAGAAAAATGTAAAAAAAATCTGGAGAACAAGATTACCCTATACAGTACCAAATCGATTCGCACTTCCCTCAACAACAACAACAACAACAAAACAAATCAATTCCCACCAAAAGAAAGAGTCATGTCCCTTTTTATATGATTACAAATGCCAGGATCTCAAATTTCAATTTTTGAATCCACGTTATGTTGAATTCGAATATATTGTTAGGTGACCTTGTGGTTTATAATGGATGTAGTCCTACATTTTGATCATCCATCATATATGAACATTTTACTCCACCCTATGAACATATATATTGTCTTCTACCATATAGACTAAATTTGAATCAATTTTCCTTATTTGAATATGATTGTTGTCAAGTTATACAATAATTTATCTTGATAACAAAAAACATGCATATAGCAGTAATCATATTTCACTATGAACTACATGTACCATACGATCTCCAATTCAAATATTTGTATCCATTTTATGTTGAATTCAAATCAAAGTACATTGGTCTAGGTAGCGAGATGTTCGGGATAATCTAAACCCTATTTTCATATGAATATTTTTTTGGCTGAATTGGGACAAGTTTTGGTATAAGCTTCTTGCAAAACCGGAGATTCTCTCAACAAGCCTCGTGGTTCCGAGAGGGAACGTGTCACATTTGTGTGTGAAATGATATATGTTGCCTCCCCCTGATTTTGTTTACAGAGGCAACATAGAACTATATGAGTGCCCTGTTAAATTTTGGAATTATTACGGGTTCGTTTGGCCTTTTTATGCATTAATTGAGTTTTTCGACATTTAATGTGCATAATCCAAATTTGAACTGCAAGCACATGCTCTGGTGCACCAATGTTGGTTGAAAAATCACATGTGTGTCCTTGGGTGAATTTCTAGGTCCCATGCAAGAAATGGGAATCAAATTCAAACATCTTGGCGTCATGACTCGGCCGAGAACATCGAGAAACTTGGTTTTAAAATTCATGTAAATCCAAAACTCGCCTGGAAATCATGAAACTTGGCATGGTGTCATGTCGTGGCACTAATATGATGTGGTAAAAAATTGGGCCGATTTGGAACAAGTTTTGGTATACGCATCTTGCAAACCGGAGCCTTCTCTCAAGAAGGCTCGTGGTTCTAAGAGGGAACGTGTCACCTTTGAGTGTGAAACAATATACGCTCCCCCCTTGAGTTTCTTTATAGAGGCAACATAGAACTACATGAGTGCCTTGTTAAATTTTGGAATTATTCTGGGTTCGTTTGCCCTTTTTATACATAAATTGAGTTTCTGGTCATTTAATGTGCATAATTCAAATATGAACTGCAAGCACATGCTCATGTGCACCAAAGTTGGTTGAAAAATCACATGCATATCCTCGGGTGAATTTCTAGGTCCCATGCCAGAAATGGGAATGAAATTCAAACATCTGGGAATAGGAACAAGTTTTGGTACTACCATGTTGTGGTAAAAAATTGGCCGAATAGGAACAAGTTTTGGTATAAGCGTCTTGCAAACCGGAGCTTCTCACAAGAAGGCTCGTGGTTCTGAGAGGGAACGTGTCACCTTTGAGTGCGGAACGATATACGCTGCCCCCCTTGAGTTTCTTTATAGAGGCAACATAGAACTACATGAGTGCCCTGTTAAATTTGAAATTATTCCGGGTTCGTTTGGCCTTTTTATACATTAATAGAGTTTTTGGTCATTTAATGTGCATAATTCAAATTTGAACTACAAGCACTTGCTCCCGTGCACCAAAGTTGGTTCAAAAATCAAATGTGTGTCCTCGGGTGAATTTCTAGGTCCCATGCAAGAAATGGGAATGAAATTTAAACATCTGGGCATCGTGGATCAGCTGGAAACAATGAGAAACTTGGTTTTTTAATTCCTGTAAATCCAAAACACGCATGAAAATCATGAAACTTGGCTTGTTGTCATGACATGGCACCAACATGTTGTGGTAATTTTGTTGTCCAATTTGCAAAGGCGCACACATTAACAATCAACAAAGTCATTTTGGAACAAGTGATGTCACGTTACAATCGGAAACACAAGTATTATTGAAACCGTCGGCGTTATATTTACCATTTACATGCAGCCACGCGTCCCCTTTTTTTATTGGCTAGGAGGCGCCGTGCAGGGTAGCTATTTGAGTACGGGAGGCGTGCAATCAGACCTCTGCGCGTGCTTATCGGGAGGAGAGCCCTTTGACCTCCATCTGCGTCCACCTCTCTCCCAAGGTCTCTGATACGTCTCCAACGTATCTATAATTTTTGATTGTTCCATGCTATTATATTATCTGTTTTGGATGCTTATGGGCTTTATTATACACTTCTATATTATTTTTGGGACTAACCTAGTAACTGAAAGCCGAGTGCAAATTGTTGTTTTTTTGCCTATTTCAGTGTTTCGCGGAAAAGGAATATCAAATGGAATCCAAACGGAATGAAACCTTCGCGAGGATCTTTTTTGGAACAAACGTGATCCAGGAGACTTGGAGTGGACGTCAAGGAAGCAGCGACGCGGCCACGAGGTAGGGCGGCGCGCCCAGGGGGGGCAGGCGCGCCCCCCACCCTTGTGGGCCCCTCGCAGGTCCACTGACCTACTTCTTTCGTCTATATATACTCTTATACCCAAAAATATCGAGGGGAGCCACGAAACCACTTTTCCACCGCCGAAACCTTCTGTACCCGTGAGATCCCATCTGGGGACCTTTTCCGGCAATCTTCCGGAGGGGGAATCGATCACGAAGGGCATCTACATCAACACCATAGCCTCTCCGATGATGTGTGAGTAGTTTACCATAGACCTTCGGGTCCATAGTTATTAGCTAGATGGCTTCTTCTCTCTCTTTCGGTCTCAATACAAAGTTCTCCTCGATGTTCTTGGAGATCTATTCGATGTAATTCTTTTTGCGGTGTGTTTGCTGAGATCCGATGAATTGTGGGTTTATGATTAAGATTATCTATGAAGAATATTTGATTCTTCTCCGAATTCTTACATGCATGATTTGATATCTTTGCAAGTCTCTTCGAATTATCAGTTTGGTTTGGCCTACTAGATTGATCTTTCTTGCAATGGGAGAAGTGCTTAGCTTTGGGTTCAATCTTGCGGTGCTCGATCCCAGTGACAGAAAGGGAACCTACACGTATTGTATTGTTGCCATCGAGGATAAAAAGATGGGGTTCATATCATATTGCTTGAGTTTATCCCTCTACATCATGTCATCTTGCCTAATGCGTTACTCTATTGTTATGAACTTAATACTCTAGATGCATGCTAGATAGCAGTCGATGTGTGGAGTAATAGTAGTAGATGAAGAATCGTTTCGGTATACTTGACATGGACGTGATGCCTATGTTCCTGATCATGCCTAGATATCATCATAACTATGTGCTTTTCTATCAATTGCTTGGTAGTAATTTGTTCACCCACCGTAATATATGCTATCTTGAGAGAAGCCACTATTGAAACCTATGGCCCCCGGGTCTACTTTACATCATATAAGTTTCCGATCTACAATTCTAGTTTACTATTTATTTTGCAATCTTTACTTTTCAATCTACACAACAAAAATACCAAAAATATTTATCTTATTATCTCTATCAGATCTAACTTTCATAAGTGCCATGAAGGGATTGACAACCCCTTTATCGCATTGGTTGCGAGGTTCTTGTTTGTTTGTGCAAGTACTAGGTGACTTGTGTGTAGTCTCCTACTGGATTGATACCTTGGTTCTCAAAAACTGAGGGAAATACTTACGCTACTTTGCTGCATCACCCTTTCCTCTTCAAGGGAAAACCAATACATGCTCAAGAGGTAGCAAGAAGGATTTTTGGCGCCATTTCCAGGGAAATCTACTCCAAGTCAAGACATACCAAGTACCCATCACAAACTCTTATCCCTCGCATTACATTATTTGTCATTTGCCTCTCATTTTCCTCTCCCCCACTTCACCATTGTTGTTTTATTTCCCCTTTTCCATTTGCCCTTTTTCCGTTCGTCTCTTTTTGCTTGCCTCTTGTGTGATTGTTTGTTGGATTGATTGTTTGTCACGATGGCTCAAGATAATACTAAATTATGTGACTTTTCCAATACCAACAATAATGATTTTATTAGCACTCTGATTGCTCCTCTTACCGATGCTGAATCTTGTGAAATTAATACTAATTTGCTGAATCTTGTCATGAAAGATCAATTTACTGGCCTCCCTAGTGAAGATGTTGCTTCCCATCTAAATAGCTTTGTTGATTTATGCGATATGCAAAAGAAGAAAGATGTGTATAATGGTATTGTTAAATTGAAGCTATTTCCGTTTTCGCTTAGAGATCATGCTAAAATTTGCTTCTCTTCTTTGCCTAAAAATAGTATTGATTCATGGAACAAGTGCAAAGATGCTTTTATCTCTAAGTATTTTCCTCCCGCTAAGATCATCTCTCTTAGAAACGATATTATGAACTTTAAGAAACTTGATCATGAGCATGTTGAAAAAGCTTGGGAGAGGATGAAATTAATGATACGTAATTGCCGTACACAAGGTTTGAATTTATGGGTGATTATACATAATTTTTATGCTGGATTGAATTTTGCTTCTAGAAATCTTTTACATTCAGCCGCAGGAGGCACTTTTATGGAAATCACTTTAGGAGAAGCAACTAAGCTCCTAGATAATATTATAGTTAATTATTCTCAATGGCACACCGAAAGATCTACTAATAAAAAAGTTCATGCAATAGAAGAGATTAATGTTTTGAGTGGAAAGATAGATGAACTTATGAAATTGTTTGCTAATAAGAGTGCTTCTTCTGATCCTAATAATATGCCTTGGTCCACTTTGCGTGAGAATAATAATGAATCTATGGATATGAATTTTTTTGGTAGGAACAATTTTGGTAACAACGCGTATAGAGGAAATTTCAATTATATGTCGTTTCCTAGTAATTCCTCTAATAATTATGGTAATTCCTACAACAACTCTTATGGAAATTTTAATAAGGTGCCCTCTGATTTTGAGACTAGTGTTAAAGAATTTATGAATTTGTAAAAGAATTTCAATGCTTTGCTTGAACAAAAATTGCTTAAGATTGATGAGTGAAAGTGCTAGTTATCGACTAGAGGGGGGTGAATAGGAGATTTTTATGAAATTCTTCAAAACACGAGGGCTTTGAAGACAAACAGTAGAAATGAACCTATTGATATGCAGCGGAAGGTAGACTACACTAGACAAGCCATAGTCAAGTAAGCAATGAAGTGAAAGCATGAAGACTATCAGCAGCTAGGTAGTATGGATCAAGATGGAAGATAGTATGAAGTCAATCAACAACAGTCCTCACACAATGAAGTCAATCAGATCATGCAAGCAGGCAGTGAATTCACGAAGACAAACAGTAAGTAAAGAGAGGTAAGAGATAGAACAAGTTGCTTGGTGAGGACAGGTATTTGTTGGACCAGTTCCAGTTGCTGTGACAACTGTATGTATGGTTAGGGAGGCTGAGATTCAACTCAGAAGAATGCGTCTTCACCTTATTCCCCATGAGCTAAGGACACACAGTCCTCGCCCAATCACTCTGGTAAGTCTTCAATGGACTTCCAAACCTTCACAGACTTCGTTCACTGGCGATCCACAATGACTCTTGGATGCTCAGAACGCGATGCCTAACCGGCTAGAGGATTCACAGTGATGCCTAACACTCTTGGGATCTGGGTGTTCAGGGCTTTGTCCTCGCAAGGATTTCTCTCTTGAAGGCTTCAGAGGTGGGTTGCTCTCAAACGACAAAAGTCATGCACTAACTCTGAGCAGCCACCAATTTATGGTGTAGGGGTGGGCTATTTATAGCCAGGAGGCAACCCGACCTGATTTGTCCGAAATGACCCTGGGTCACTAAGGAACTGACATGTGTCAACGGTCGGATTTCAAACACACGCGACAGCTTGACTTGGCCTACAAGTAAAGCTGACTTATCCAGCTCTGGATAAGATTTGCTCTCATTGTCTTCGCTCGAAGACATAGGATTTGGTTGAACATCACTTTAGTCACTCTGACTTTGTTCACTTGGACCCCACTTAACAGTATGGTGGTTCCTACGACTCAGCAAATAAGAAAAGGAAACTATGAAACAACTATGTCTTTGCAATCCATAGTCTTCATGTGATGTCTTCTCATGTCATAGTCTTCATTGTGAATCTCTTCACAGACCACCATTGTCTTCAATGTCTTCACACATTTTTAGGGGTCATCTCTGGTAGGTAAACTGAAACAGTGAGGGACTACTACATGTGTTATCCTGCAATTCTCACAAACACATTAGTCCCTCAACCAAGTTTGTCGTCAATACTCCAAAACTAACTAGGGGTGGCACTAGATGCACTTAAAATCTCCCCCTTTTTGGTGATTGATGACAAACTGGTTGAAGTTCCCAACGGGGATAAAAGTATGTGAAATTGTAAGGATAAAGGCATTGTCTTCATAAGTAGCAAAAGGCTCCCCTTGAGGATGTGCATATAAGTAGTTTTCTCTTGAATGCAAATGCACATGGCAGGTTTTAGTTGTGGAGATCCTCTTCAACTGATGAAGAAAATTCATTATGCATATAAAGATATAATCGAAGATAATGGCATGCATAATGAAAAATGGACGTCTGCGAAATGACTTCAGGCGGAATTTATCATCGCATCACAAAGTGGCAAACAAAGTGGCAGGCGACCATCAAGTTTAAGTGTTACAACCCAAAGAACCAAATGTATCAAAGAAAATGAGAGTTGTAACCACTTAGCAGAAATTAGAGCAACCACCCATATGGACCCGCTTGAAGACTATCAAATCATATGCTTCTCCCCCTTTTGTAAGTAAGGACCAAAAATGTTTGAAGACATAGAGCATCTACTCGTTGCCATCAGGAGTATATGAAGGTGAAGCATCGACGTTGACATTCGGTGGTGCAGAGGCGCCTGGTGCAGTGTCGATACGCGGTGAAGCCATGGCTGGTGAAGTGGCATCATCTTCTTCTTCGACGACTCTCGCAACAACAGTTGCAGCTGAAGATGAATACTCCGAATCTTCAATGGGTGGAGTCCGACGCCAGCTTGCATTGCAAGGAGGAGTGGAGTCAAATTTCAAACCCTCAATGAAGCCATCTTCGCGAAGATCATCTTCAGAGCAGAGAAGTGTGAGACTCTTCCAGGACCTCCTATAGGCTTCATGAGCAACAAATGAGTTCTTGGTGGACAAGTTTCTGATGTGATTGACGTCCACCAAGATGCTCTGCATCTGACGCTTTAGCCAGTCATGGTGCCTATCTTGTTTCTGATGCAAGGCCACGAGAAGCTCTCGGTCATTGAGCACACGAGATCGCTTCCGGGGCCGTTGAGAAAAGGTGCTTTTAGTGGCTTTAGTAGTTGCATGATGAGGTACACGTGTATTGCCAGCTAGAGGATAGACACAAGTTGCATCAAGAACTCTTTCAATTGGTTGCGTGAAGCTTTGGTGATCAACGTTGTGAAGATAAAGTGGTTCCTTGGCAGGCTCAGGGTAGATGGCTTCGACAGACATGTCAAGCTCAGGCAAGAAGATAAGATGGTTGCGCGCAGAGGGCTGATAGTTGACAGAAGAGTGAAGCTTGATTAAGCGCATCACCCATGGAGCATAAAACTTCAGGCCAAAGAGATCAATTCCTGATGCAGCAAGTTGCCTGATGAAGAAATCTTGAGAATTGAAGCTAATGCCATTCAGAATATAGAACACCAATGTCTTCATTGCGCCTTCAAGCTTGGCTGTAGGAGAATGTCCTTTGACGGGCAATAGAGTTCGTGTAACAATGTGATAAATGGTCCAGGGCAGATACTCAAGGTCTTCGATAAAGAATTCCTTAGGATATTCAGCGTCTTGTGGCAGTGGTTTCATCATACTGAGCATCTCGCTCATGTTTGGCTCAGGCTTCTGAAAGATGCTCTCCAATGCATTCATGTGTAGCTGACAACCAGTTTCATAGTATTCACTTGGAGTGGGAAGGGGAGTAAGCTTGATGATATCTTGAGCTTTGGCTTCATGGTGCACATCTCCTGTCATCCACTCAAGGACCCAAGTCTTCGGATCCCTATTATAGCCACGAATGTGAAGAGTAGCATAAAACTGCAGCAGAAGCTCTTCGTTCCAATGCTCTTTATCAGTGACAAATTGCAGAAGGCCAACATCTCTGAAATAGTCTAGGGCTTCTTCCAAGCAGGGCAGTCCAGCAAATGGCTTCACAATCCAGATGCATGTGAGGAAAGATCCACTCTTGATTGTATAAGACGTAGGAGTAATAACTGCGCTGCGAAAAGCTCCAGAACTGATCAGATGAGATCTTTGGCTTCGAGTATGGGTTCTTGTCACTGTCGAAGAATGTGTTGTGAGCCCTGAAGCTGTTGACACTGAACGACCCTAGTGATGATGCAACATCGGGGAACCTTGGCCGTCTGGGCTTTGGCTTCTGGACCTGAGGCCTATGCTCCACATGGTATTCATATTGAGGTCCGGGAGAAGTGGGAGGAACCATGATTGGCCATTTCACAGTGACCAGCTGTCCATGATCGAAGTCCTGTTCAATTGTGTGAGGCCTAGGAGATGGAACAGTGGCTTCAGCATCCACATGGGCTTCAGGTTGCACACTAGCTTCGGGTGCAACATCAGCTTCAGGTGCCACATTGTCGTGAGCCATGACAACGTCATTGGCTTCAGCAGTGTTAGTTGGGGCCACCTTAATGTTTTCAACCTCCTCTTCAGTAGCAGGAGGGTCAGGCACTGACACGTTCTCCTCGAGAACGACTTCTTGAGTGACAGGGGGTGTGGCAACTCTTTCTTCTTCTTCTTGTCTTGGTTCTAGATTTTCTTCGGCTGATGCAGCCGGAATGTCTTCAGCAGCTTTGGCTTTAGAATCACAGACATTCACAGTAGGAGTGGCTTCAGGAAACACTTCATGTGCAACTGAGCTTTGTTGCACTTCTCCTTCTGGAATGCTCTACATGGTGACTGGAGGCCTAGGGCCTTTGCGAAGCCTGCGGAATGCGGGCGACGCCTGTGGTGATGGAGTGGTCTGCACCATGTAGTTGTCATCAAGTACCGGAGTGGTGACTTGAGGGGTTGGAGTTCTGGGGGTTTCATCTTGAATGGGGGTTTCTTGTTGTGGTTGATTAGCCCACGATGCATCCTGAGCAATTGGCGTCAAAGGACGACCAATGCTGATGAGTTTGTTGTTCGAAAGAACAGGTGATGATACTGGATGGCACTCGATCTGAGGAAGGACTTCATCATCTTCTACATTGTCTTCACGACCAATGTCTTCAGCTGTGTTGGGATCAACAGCTGGTACTTCTTCGTCTTCAGGAGCCTCTGTGGTAGCAGGCTCATGAACTACAAGCTGACGCTCTTGGTTCGAGGAGGCAGGACGTGCAACGGAGATGGGCTCAACAACCAGTTGCTCTGTGGCAGCAGCACGCCCTTTTCGCGAAGACTTTGTCTTCGGCTTCTTGGTTGATGGAGCACCATCAGAGGCATACTTGTGCTTTCGCTTTCTGGCATCAGCTTCAGCTGCCCTTGTTTTCTTCAACTCTGAAGCTGTTGAGGGGACCTTAGGCTTCGAGCATGTCATGCCGACAAGGAAGACATGCTAGGTGCATCCTGCCTTTGTGCTTCAGTGTGTGTCGCATCAGACTTCTTTTTCTGTTTAGCAGCCATCCTTGGATCGATGCCAGGGCGCCCCAGTGCCTTGCGCTTCTCAGCCTCATTGTGCGCTTGAACACATTTCTTTGTGAAGTATTTCATCCGCTCTCTTGAGCCTTTGGCTTCCTCGCGTTTCTGGTGAAACTACTCCTTGAGGTTGTGCGGCATCTGCTTGAAGTTTTGAACATCAGCTACGATGAGCTTTGCCATGTGCTTCTTGAACTGAGCCTTCTCAAAATCAATTTTGTTCTTCATCTCGACAATCTTCTGAGCCAAGGCCAGCTCATTTGCAATGGCTCCGTAGAAGGTGACGCTGATGTCCACTGGCAGTTGAAGATGATGCTGATGCTTTGGTCATTGAACCACTCATCAATGAAGTTGTTCAGAATTTCTACATCAAAGAGGGACAGACCGTTGAAGATCTCCACCTCTTGATTGCTCTTTATCATAAGCTCAAGAGCATCATCACCAAAGTCTTCGTCGCTTGACAGATCAATGGTTTCACCTTCGTTCCTCAGAACGGCAGCTGGAGTCAGTTCATGCCCAGAAATATTCATGGGCTTCTTCTTGGGCTTCTCCTTCTTCTTGGAGACGCGAGAAAGATCTTCCAACTGCACACGGTGTTTAGGAGGTGCAGTGGCAAATGGCTTCGCATGCAAAACTTTTGGTGCAGCAGAGGGCTTCGAAGCCTCCGACTTCTTTGGCTTCTGCAACTTAGGTGGAGCTGGCGCTTCATCAGAATTTGCCTCGTTAGTTGTGTGATCTACTGTAGCCCCCTGTACAGCAATATGTGTGATGAGGCCTTCAAGGTTGTAGAAGGGGCCAATTTCATTGGGATTGGCATCACGTGTGCCATTAGCCCGTGGAGCAGATGGACCTGGGTTGAAGTCGAGGCCAAACTACTTCTTGTTCTTCTTGGCAGACTCTTTGGCAAACTAAAAGTTGCGCTTGAAGAGATTGTCTTCACGACACCATAGCAAACTAGATGGGTCAGCATCTTCAGGCTGTGGTCCTCGGACCATGCAAGGATAGAAGCCTTGGGTGATGGCTTCGGGCTTGGACTTGGGCTATAGACCTCTGTATATGATATCTCCCCATGATCGCTTGATGGCATTCTTTTCAGCATACGTAGTGGTAACAAATCTATATTTGAACCATTCCTCTGCCCAATATCTTTGAATCCATTGAATTCGGGTCTTGTGCTCACCATAGGTTTCTTCAGGATCTGACTTGTACATTTCAAAGAGATCTAGTGGCAGATCCTTGGTTGTATCCCCACGGCGCTGCCTGTCGCCCTTTCTAGCTGATATTTCAGTCGCCATAGTATTCAAGCTGAAAGGCTTCAAAACTTTGAATGGCTTCCGTCTGTTGGTCAAACAGGAACTGGCTTCAGGAGAATTGATGTGTCGCTGTTAGAATTCTGCAAATGAATGCAGACTATGAGAACCAAGGGATTCTCCCACGGACATGTACCTGTGACAGCATTAGAGGTGTGAGGGAAGGGGAAGAGGTCATATGCATTCTTAGAAGATTTTGAAGATAAATCAGTTTGAAGACATTGACCTCATAGTGCGAAGACATTCACTTATTTGATGAGAGTTGGTTCCAGATTTGTATGAATCCAAGAATAAGTACAAGTGAGGAATCTAACTAGTAGAGAAGCATAAGTGAATATACTTGGCATTATATGAGATGCAAAAACGGATAGATCTAGATTTTCAAGCTTAGAAACCATTTCTGGTTGAAGTGGATGAATCTGATGAATCAAAAGGGGTAGTAAAAGTGAGATTTAATTACCACACGAAGAAGTGCTACACGAAGTTGAGAGGGAGGCCGAGCAGTTCAATCTCCCGTGTCCTAACTTGGCGATGGAAGACACCTACGGTGGCGGCGGAGAGGACGAGGTCCGCGGCCGGCGTGAAGACGGCGTCGAAGATGTCGCGGCAGCTAAGCGCTTCGTCTCTGGCGTCGTCGCAAGCTAGCGGAGGCGCTAGGGTTTTGGTGCGAGGGGAGAAGGTGGAAGAAGAGATAATGACCTCGGTGAGGTGTGTCTTTATAGAGACGGGGACGGCACAGTGTTATTACACAGGTGCCCCAGGCGGTTCACATCTGAAGGACACATGACATGCATGCAACACATTGGAAGTTGTTCCATGTTCCCACGCACGCCTGGATTGTCGGGTGGTCGTTCCGGCTTCTCTGGGTTTCAGGCAAAAAGGATATAGCATTAAAGCAGATTCAATTTTTGTCTATGTGTCTTCTGCTGACAAGGATTCAGTGAAGACAATTGACAGTTTCAATAGAATGCATATGATTTGGATAGATAGAATCTGAGGTAGAAGCATAGAGGGGGTTAGGGTCCGATCACATTCACTTAGATCAAAAGATTCAAACACGAAGACATAGCTATAAGTGAATGCTGTAGAGAACAGAACACAAACGTGTGTGTGTGTGTGTGTGTGTGTGTCTATATATATATATATATATCAGTATGAGACCACATCAATATAGTGAAGATAAACATGAGATCAAAACAGTGTTGAAGACAAACCAAATGCGAAGACCATGCAAATGTGAAGTCAATAAAAACACTTCAACCAAGAATTTGGTGGTGGCGTTACCCACCGTATTGGAAGTATTAGACCCAGACACGATGCACAATTATCATGGCGCTCCGAAGTCAATTTCCGCATTAATGTATTCACACTTAGAGTGTATGTCTTCATTATTTGAAGATATACGTTACTTTGTGTGTTGCACATCTAAGTCATCACATGCATAAGCGTTAGGATGTGTGTTCAATTACACGATATCCGAATTCTAAGATATTTAGCTCACGCTGCAACTTGCAAACACCGTATTGACGTGAATGATATCAATATCTTCCTTCATGACATGATCTCTGAGAAAGTGATGACGGATCTGAATGTGCTTGGTCTTCGAATGCTGAACTGGGTTGTTGGCAATCTTGATGGCGATTTCATTGTCGCAGTAGAGTGGCACATGGTTCAGATGGATGTCATAGTCCTTGAGAGTTTGCTTCATCCATAGAAGCTGAGCGCAGCAAGATCCAGCAACAATATATTCAGATTCAGCAGTGGAGAGAGAGACACAGTTCTGCTTCTTTGAAGACCAACAGACTAGAGATCGTCCAAGAAAGTGACATGTGCCTGATGTAGGCTTGCAATCAACCCTTTCACCAGCATAATCAGCATCTGAGAATCCAACTAGATCAAACTCTGAGCCCTTTGGATACCATAATCCTAGTGTTGGGGTATAAGCCAAATACCGAAGAATTCGCTTCACAACTAAGTGATGCGACTCCTTTGGTGCCGCTTGGAATCGGACACACATGCAAACGCTAAGCATGATATCTGGCCTATATGCACATAAACAGAGTAAAGAACCAATCATGGAGCGGTATACCTTTTGATCGAACTCTTTACCATTGTCATCGGGGCCCAGATGACTTTTGGTTGGCATTGGCGTCGTGTATCCCTTACAGTCTTGCATTCCAAACTTCTTCACGCAATCTTTGAGGTATTTCTCTTGAGATATGAAGATGTCGTTGCTTTGCTAACGGATTTCAAGACCAAGGAAGAACTTCATCTCACCCATCATGGACATCTGATATTGCTCTTGCATCATGTGTCCAAACTCATCACTGTATCTTTTGTCGGTGCAGCCGAAGATAATGTCGTCCACATAGATCTGGCATACAAACAGTTCACCATCGTATGTCTTCGTGAAGAGAGTGGGATCCAGGGAACCAGGTTTGAAGCCTTTGCTCTTCAGGAAGTCTTTCAGTGTGTCATACCAAGCACGAGGGGCTTGTTTGAGGCCATACAGTGCCTTGTTGAGCTTGTAAACCATATCAGGATGTTTTGGATCTTCAAAGCCAGGTGGTTGTGCAAGATACACTTCTTCTTCAATCTTGCCATTGAGAAAGGCACTCTTCACATCCAGTTGATACAGGAGGATGTTGTGATGGTTGGCATAGGCTAGCAGAATGCAAATGGCTTCAAGCCTAGCCACCGAACCGAATGTTTCATCAAAGTCAATCCCTTCAACTTGAGTATATCCTTGAGCAACGAGACGAGCCTTGTTTCTGACAACTTGACCATGCTCATCTTGTCTGTTGCGATAGATCCATTTGGTGCCAATGATATTGTGCTTGAGAGGATCAGGACGCTTAACCAATTCCCACACATTGTTCAGCTCGAACTGTTGAAGCTCTTCTTGCATAGCTTGAATCCATTCAGGTTCCATGAAGGCCTCAGCAACTTTCTTGGGTTCAGATATGGAGACAAATGCAAAGTGCCCACAGAAATTTGCTAGCTGAGTTGCTCTTGAATGAGTAAGGGGACCAGGAGCATTGATGCTATCAATTATCTTCTCAATCTGTTCTTCATTTGCAACACGAGGATGAACTAGACGAAGATTTTGCTCTTGCTGATCATTTTCTTCATCTTCAGCATTGGCTTCAGGCTCAGCAGAGTCTTCATGTTGATTTGGTGCAGAAATGATAAGTTCCTCTTCAGCCCGTGCCTCTGAAGGTATGATTTCTCCAGTACCCATAAGCTTGATGCATTCACTTGGTGAGACTTCATCTAGCACATTTGGCAGGTGCTCTCTTTGCGAGCCGTTAGTTTCATCGAATCGCACATCCACAGTTTCAACCACTTTATAGTGAAAGAGGTTGAAGACTTTGTAGGAGTGCGAATCCTTTCCGTAACCAAGCATAAAACCTTCATGTGCTTTCGGTGCAAATTTTGAAGTGTGATGCGGATCTTTGATCCATCACCTAGCACCAAATACTCTGAAGTAGCTTACGTCCGGCTTCTTACCAATCAGTAGCTCATATGATGTCTTCTTTAGAAGCTTGTGAAGATAAACATGGTTGATGACATGGCATGCAGTATCAATAGCTTCAGGCCAGAACTTCCTTCGAGTCTTGTACTCATCAAGCATCGTCCGTTCCATGATGCCATTCTGCTGAGGTGTGTATGGAGCTGAGAACTCATGAGTGATGCCCAATGTATCAAGATAAGTGTCGAGGCCGGTGTTCTTGAATTTGTGCCGTTGTCACTTCTGATGTGCTTGATCTTGATGCCATAGTTCGTCATGGCACGATTCGCAAATCGTCTGAAGACATCCTGCACTTTATTCTTGTAGAGAATTGTATGCACCCAGGTATATCTAGAGTAATCATCAACAATGACGAACCCATAGAGACAAGCAGTGGTAGTAAGAGTGGAGTAATGAGTAGGGCCGAATAGGTACATGTGAAGCAGCTCGAAGGAATGTGATGTCATCATGATTGTTTTCGAGGGATGATTGGCTCTAATCATCTTCCCAGCTTCGCAGGCACCACACAGATGATCCTTTTTGAACTTGACACCCTCGATGCCCACGACATGCTTCTTCTTTGCGAGAGTGTACAAGTTCCTCATGCCAGCATGCCCTAGCCTCTGATGCCAGAGCCAGCACTCTGAAGCTTTTGCTAGAAGACATACAGCCAACTGTGGTCCTGCTGAGAAATCTAACATGTACAGATCACCTTTTCGGTAACCTTCAAAGACTAGAGACTTGTCATATTCCATTTGAACAAGGCAACAATATATTCCAAATATCACAATCATGTTCATGTCATAAAGCATTGAGACAGACGTGAAGTTGAAACCAAGGGTGAGGGAGTCCTGGATTAGGGGGGTGTTCGGGTAGCCGGACTATACCTTCAGCCGGACTCCTGGACTATGAAGATACAAGATTGAAGACTTCGTCCCGTGTCCGGATGGGACTTTCCTTGGTGTGGAAGGCAAGCTTGGCGGTGCGGATATTCAAGATCTCCTACCATTGTAACCGACTTTGTATAACCCTAACCCTATCTGGTGTCTATATAAACCGGAGGGTTGTAGTCCGTAGAGGATCAACTCCATACACAATCATACCATAGGCTAGCTTCTAGGGTTTAGCCTCCTTGATCTCGCGGTAGATCTACTCTTGTACTACCCATATCTTCAATATTAATCAAGCAGGAGTAGGGTTTTACCTCCATCGAGAGGGCCCAAACCTGGGTAAAACAAAGTGTCCCCTGTCTCCTGTTACCATCCGGCCTAGACGCATAGTTCGGGACCCCCTACCCGAGATCCGCCGGTTTTGACACCGGCATTGGTGCTTTCATTAAGAGTTCCTCTGTGCCGTCACAATCAGGAAGGATGCCTTCTCCCGTCTTCAAAGACGGCGTTGTTGCTAAGGGAGCCTTGGCTGTCGGCCAAACCCTCCGGCTAGGTGGTTTCCTCATGACCACCTGTTCGGCTGTTGCACCGAGGTGACCTCTCGGGTCATCAAAAGCAACCTACACGTCAGCTCGGAGCTCGTCGAGTAGCTAGATCCAATGGAGCTCTCTTTCGTAAACGGGCTCTTGGATCGCATCGCCGCCCTGGGGGTCGCTACGGATTACGACCAGGTTGGGCTTAAACCCGATCTGAGAGAAATTAACTCTCCCCAAGTCACCCACCACGTTGCCTTGGTAGAGGCGCAGTGCGGCGACCCTTCATCTATTTTAAGGACCGGCTACGTCCGAATTCCCGACCCCTCCAAGCCGGATACCCGCGGAGAGGAGGATGTAACTCAAGACCTGAGCTTAGGATCAGGCAACGGGCCGGACTCGCTGGACAACATCCAAGAATCCAAACTTCAGAGTTCGGAAACTCTTCGGCCTCTGAATCTTGGATCGGGTGAAGTCTCAGATTCAACAACACCCACCCACCCGAATATAAGCGATCTCTCCCAAGTCAGGCAGAGGCTCGATGAAACAGTACATCATTACTGGGCCAGATTCCTCCTGGTTATGAACAAGATAAAGGATTGCCGCGAGGGAGATGCAATATCAATATTCTGCAGTAATTGTACGGACAAGGGAATCCTTAACGCCATAAGTCGCCGTGATATTACACGCTTCGCTGACTTGGCGTTCATAGTACAAAAGTACTGTGCGATGGTAAGTGCCTGGAAAACCGAAATAAAATTTTGGGATAATCCGGCCTTGAATAATAATCCCATCCGAACTAAGAGGGTGCATCATCATAAGACACCCGGAGTAAATAGCAAAAAGCCAAAACCCTCTACAGGGCATGGAACCGTACTGGAAAGGTGGCTTGATGGACCCTGTAGAATTCACAGTACAGAGGACGCCACACCAACTCACAGCCTTAGAGCGTGTTGGATACTCCGGCAGGTAGCCACAATTGGCGAGGACCTCTTAAATCGGGAGGCCGCAGAAAGCCAGCCCGAGGACACCAGTACCGTTCTCACAGTCTTCGAGACTTTCGCATCAAACAATATGCGAAAAAGAACACTCCGCAGCCTCGCCGAAGTCTATCAAGTTGCAACAATAAATCCATGGAGCGACACTGCTATCACCTTAAACGCAAGTGATGAACCTAGATTCCGAACAGCCCGAGCACCAGCCGCATTGGTCCTCAGTCCCATAGTGGACGGCTTTTGCCTCACCAAGGTGCTCATTGATGGAGGCAGTGGACTGAACCTCATTTATGAGGAAACCCTTCAAAAAATGGAAATAGACTGGAACCGCATCGAGCAAAGCAGCACAACCTTTAGAGGAATAATCCCCATTCGGGAAGCGCGCTGCACAGGAAAAATCACACTAGATGTGGTGTTCGGCACGCCGGATAATTACAGGTCCAAAGAAGTCACGTTTCAGGTGGCCCCATTTAAAAGCGGACATCTCGCCTTACTAGGGCAGGAAGCATTCACAATCTTCCAAGCGATACCCCATTACGGGTACATGAAGCTTAAGATGCCCGGGCCGAATGGAATTATCACTCTAGCTAGTGATCCGGACATAGCACTCCACGCCGAAAACAAGACGGCCGCATTAGCCCTCGAGGCACTATCCGAAGCCTTAGCGGCCGAGGAACTGACTACGCTGCGCTCCACGGTTAACAAGGATGATGTGATACTCGACAAAAGATCCAAATCCACATCCTTCAAGCTAGCCGACGAAATAATCAAATTCCAGGTCCATCCAACGGACACCAATAAAACAGCTTCCATCGGGGCACGACTGAACCCCGATGTAGACGTCGCACTGCGAGCGTTCCTACGAGAGAATTGGGACATTTTTGCCTGGCACCCTTCAGACATGCCAGGGATCCCACGCAGGTTGGCCGAACACAGCTTAAATATCCTAAAAGGATTCAAACCTGTCAAACAAGCCCTTCGGCGTTTTTGCGAACCTAAGAGACAGGCTATGGGAGAAGAGCTAGCCAAGCTATTGGAGGCCGGATTCATTAGAGACATAAAACATCCGGACTGGCTAGCAAACCTGGTGATGGTACCAAAGAAAGACAAATCCTGGCGCATGTATGTCGACTTTAAAGACCTTAACAAGGCTTGCCCAAAGGATCCCTTCCCCCTCCCCCGTATCGACCAAATTATCGATGCCACCGCAGGACACGATTCATTGTGTTTCCTCGACGCATACTCCGGTTACCATCAAATCAAGATGGCAGAATCAGACCAAGATGCAACAGCATTCATCACACCATACGGCCCATTCTGCTTCAACACAATGCCCTTCGGGCTAAAAAATGCCAGCGCAACATATCAGCGCATGATCCAGACATGTCTGGCAAGTCAGATCGGCAAAACAGTGGAGGCATATGTGGATGATGTGGTCATCAAATCAAGATATGTCGAATCTCTAGTAGACGACTTGAGGCTCACATTCGATAGCCTCCGAAAATACGACATCAAGCTCAACCCGGAAAAATGCGTCTTCGGCGTTCCAGCTGGAAAGCTCTTGGGCTTCATTGTATCCGGTAGAGGAATTGAAGCAAATCCAGCCAAGATCCGAGCTTTGTCACAATTGGATATCCCAAAGGACCTCAAACAAATACAAAAATTAACCGGATTCGTGGCGGCTCTAAGCCGCTTCATCTCCCGCTTGGGAGAAAAGGCACTGCCCCTTTATCGCCTCCTTCGGCGCACCGAACACTTCGAGTGGACGGATGCCGCCACGGCCGGACTCGATGAAATAAAAGCCAAATTGGCAACAAACCCAGTCCTGGCCGCGCCAAACACCGGTGAACCAATGCTATTGTACATTGCAGCAACACATCAAGTTGTCAGCGCCGTGCTCGTTGTCGAGCGGGAAACGGACGGACACAAATTCCCCCTTCAAAGGCCGGTCTACTACGTGTCCACTGTCCTCACTCCATGCAAATCATGGTACCCGCATTATCAAAATATTGCATACACGGTATTCATGGCATCCCGAAAGCTACGACACTACTTTCAAGAGTGTTCCATAACAGTAGCCTCGGAAGTACCACTTAACGATATTATCAACAACCGCGATGCAACGGGCCGGATCGCGAAATGGGCCATCGAGCTCCTCCCGTTCGACATAACCTATAAGCCACGGTGAGCTATCAAATCACAAGTTTTGGCCGACTTCGTCGCAGAATGGACGGAGGCCGAACTCCCTAAAGAGTACGGCACATACTCAAACTGGATCATGCATTTCGACGGCTCCAAAATGTTGGCCGGACTGGGGGTTGGTGTCGTGCTGATATGTACTACAAATTATGTACATGGACTCCAACAACGCAGCCGAATACGAGGCCCTTCTACATGGCCTCCGGATGGCAGTATCCATGGGCATTCAACGCCTAGAGGTATGAGGGGATTCGAACCTCGCGATATCCCAAATAAATGGCGACTTCAACGCCAAGGACCCAAAAATGGCAGCTTACCGCAACGCCATCCTGAAAATGTCAGCTCGGTTTGAAGGGCTGGAGTTTCACCATATAGCCCGAGAAAACAATCAAGCAGCGGACGTCCTGGCATGCATCAGAGCAAAACGCGATGCAGTCCCCCCAACATCTTTTTGGAAAGATTGTTCAAACCATCTGTAGCATGGGAGGGGGAACCCGTAAATAACAGCCCGGACCCAGTCGCACCACTCGACGCCGAACAATCTAACACAATTGGAGGCTCTGCCAATAAAACTACACCTTCAGCCCACGTAATAATGGCGGTCATCGCCCCGTGGACGGAACCATTCCTAGCCTACCTTGCTAGGCAGGAACTCCCAAAGTACCAAAACGAGGCCCGCTGCATAGTGCGGCGATCTAAAGCCTACAGAGTCCATGAGGGAGAGCTTTATAAGAAAAGCACTACCGGAGTCCTTCAAAGGTGCATCTCTGAAGAGGAAGGGCGGAACACTCTGGCTGAAATTCATGCCGGACTCGGTGGTCACCACGCTGCTGCTCGGTCCCTTGTTAGCAAGGCTTTCTGTACAGGCTTTTATTGGCCGACTGTCACATCCCTAGCTTCAGGCATTTCTCTAGGTCAGCTTCATGTGTGCATCATGTCTATATTTTTGAAACTTGAATTGAGGAATATTGGAAGCCTCAAAACCCTAAATAAAAGAGGGGCAAAAACCCTAGAAATCTCATTCATTGCTCCAAAAGTGCTCTTCTTAAAATGTTGATAAATTTTGGTAAGGGTTCTGGTCCCAACCAAAATATTGAACATTTTTTAAGGATTTATTTTTGGGACTTTGAATTTAAATCATAGCTATTTGAATTGGACTTATATCTACTGTTAAATAAATATAGGTCCAATAATTCTGAAATATTTTTGTGGAGCATTGTTTTAATTCTTTTTAGCTCCTAAAAATGTTGTCAGAAGCAAAATAAATTGAATTGGTTTCAAAACCAAATTCAAAACAAACCTGCAAAATAGAAAACAGAATTAAAAAAGAACAGAACAAAAAAAAAGAGTAAAGCCTACCTGACCTCACCCGTGCAGCCCACCAGCCGGCCCAGCTCCCCCACCTGGCCGGCCCAGCCCACCTCCTCCCCCCTTGTCCTCTTCTTCCTCTGCCAGTAGGCAGAGGCGAGGCGTGGCGCACGCCCGAAGAGCTCCGGCCACCTCCTGCTTTGCGCTGGAGGCCTCCCCCTTCGAGCCTATCCATGCGTGGAGACGCCACGCAGCCGCCCGGAGCCGTCCAGCCCTCCCTCTCTTCCCCTGGACCCCGTTCCCTCCTCTGCTTCCCTCCCGCGCACACCACCGAGCGGAGCTCGCCGTCTTCGTCGCCGTAACCATGGCCACCAGCCCTCCCTCGCCCATCCAGCGTGCTTGAGAGCTCCGTCACGACATCTTCGACCTCCCCACCAAGCCATGGAACTACGGACGCGCCACAACGTCGCCGGCATCGCCGTTTCCATCGCCGGCCGCCGAGGATCTTCATCGTCAATTCACCACCATCGTCGCGTCCCCGAGCCGGCTAACCACCCCTACGGCACCGCTGTGAGCTCCCACGCCTCCCCTCCCTCTTTCCCCCTTCGATTGCGCCCTGTAGCCTCGATTCCACCGGAGCCGCGAGCTTGGCTCCGCCGGCGATGTCGCCGCCGTCGTTGCAGGTCACCGAACTCGCGTCCGAGCACGACCTCGAGCTCGTGGATATCCCAGGAGCCCGCCCAGCCTCTCAGCTCGCTCGCTCGCCAAGCGTAGCCCCGTGCCCGTGCTGGCCCGAACTCCGGTCGCCGCCGCGGGCCCCGTTCCGGTGAGCTCGAGCCACCCCAGCCCCTGCCGTTTGCACAGATGGATGCGGGCGACTCCCAGCTACGCGTAGAGCCCCTCAGTCACCGATTTGGTCGCCGAAGGAGCGTTTCTGACGCCCTCCGCCGTTGCTGGCGTCGCCGGCGACAAGCCGCGGGTCAACTCCGGCGGGTTTGACCCGGGGTTTGACCCCCTGACGTGTGGGCCCAGGCGCCTGGTTGATTAGGGTTAGATTAGTTAGCATTAATTAACCTAGCTAATTAGATAGGCCACTGACATGCGGGCCCTGCCCGGCTAACTAAGTTAGTTAGGGCTAACTAACCTGGTTAGTTGACTGAGACACTGACGTGTGGACCCCACACGTCAGGTTTGACCCTGGCCGACCCCTGTTGACTTGCTGACGTCACGGTGACGCACTGCTGACGCAGTAAATGTTTCTGGAATTTAAATAATTCTTAAATGATTTATTAATTCCAGAAAATGCCTAAAACTTCTAAAATTCATAGAAATTCAACCGTAGCTCCAAATTAAATAAATTATATATGAAAAATTATCAGAAAAATTCAAGGAATCCATCTGTACCATTTTCATGCATGTTAGAACAACTTATAGCTGCTGTTTAGAACAAATCAATTAAATGGCATTTGAATAATCACATATGGAGTTTGAATTTCAATCTTGTATTCAAACCAACTTCATTTAATCTGTTGCTAGTTGCATTAGCCCAAAACACATTCATTTGCCATGTCATGATCATGCATCATATTGTGCATTGCATTGATTGTGCTCCTTTCTGTGTTGCCGGTATTTGTTCCCTTTCGATAGACGCGATACCGATGATGCGATCGTTGACACTGATGAAGACTCAATGCTATCTTCAGAAGTGCCAGGCAAGCAAAACCCCCTTGTTCATTCCGATACAATCCTACTCTCTCGCTCCTGCTCTCTTTTACTGCACTAGGACAACACCGATTCATCTGTTACTTGCTGCGGTAGCTGAACCCCTTTATCCTCTGCATGACCTGTCATTGCCACAGTAAATAGATGAAACCCACTAGCATGAGTAGGAGTTGTTTGAGCCCTGTTGTGCCTACTCATTCATGCTTGTTTGTCATGCCTGCTACTGCTTAGAGTTGAGTCAGGTCTGATTCATCAGGAATGAATCAAAGGCGTGTGAACATGTCCTACTGTGTGAGCTAAGTGTGTGAACACGATTTGGTAAAGGTAGCGATGAGAGGCTATGTAGGAGTACATGGTGGGTTGTCTCATTTCAACTGTCCTCAGGAACTGAGTTCTGTGTTTGTGATCCATGATCAGTTACTACCACACATTGGGCTCCGGGCGCTCCAAGCCCTCTCGACTTATTAATCAACTTGATCTCTGTCCAGGAGTTGCAACTAGTTTTTGGTGTTTGTAGGCAGTGTTAGTAGTCTACCAAGTGGCACCCGGTACAGGTGGGCTTGGGACAGACTAGGCAGAGTGGCCCGGTGTACCAAGTGGCACCCGGTTGGTGGGCTTGGGAACCCTGCACACATCGTTTGGGGCCGTAAGCGACACCCCGGCCGGATCTCCTTGCGGATGGAACCCGAATAGGCGATAAACCTGGACTAGAGACTTGTTCGGTTAGTCAGGTCGTGGCCGACTCCCTCGCCCGGCTTCCGCTTGAAGGTTGCCGAGGTACATGACGTGTACAGGGCGGTAAGTGGCGAAAGCGTGTGTGAAGAAGTACACCCCTGCAGGGTTAACATCATCTATTCGAATAGCCGGATTCCTCGGATATGGAAACTTGGACCCCTTGCATTAGTTCATAGACAAGTGAAAGTGGATACTCTAAAATACGCAAGATAAGCGTGAGTGCTATGGATGGCGTTCTCGTAGGGAGACGGGAGCGGATCCATAGTAGTGTATTGATATGGTGAATATGTGGACTCATGTGCGCCACCTCAAAAGAGTCGCTTGCAGTCGTAGTTTAGGATAGCCACCGAGCCAAAGCTGGCTTGCTGCAGTTAAACCCCACCACCCCTTTGTTGATAATGATGCATATGTAGATAGTTCTGATGTAAGTCTTGCTGGGTACATTTGTACTCACGTTTGCCTATTTTATGTTTTTGCAGAGAGACTTCGGTCTCACTAGTAGTTTCGCGTGGACTTCGACGTTTAGCTTGATACCTCAGCTACGATCTTGTGCCCTCGGCAGGATCTGATAGATAGTCAGGCTTCTCAGCCTTTTTCATTTATAGATGTCTGTACTCAGACATGATAGCTTCCGCTTGTGCTTTGACTTGTATGCTCTGAGTGTTGGGTCATGAGACCCATGTTTGTAATGTCTCGCTCCTCGGAGCCTATTGAATAAACTACTTGAGTCGTAGAGTCATTTTGTGATGCCATGTTGTATTGCACATATCGAGCATATTGTGTGTATGTTATTGAAATGCTTGGTATGTGTGGGATCTGACTATCTAGTTGTTTATCTTTAGTAGCCTCTCTTACCGGGAAATGTCTCCTAGTGTTTCCACCGAGCCATGGTAGCTTGCTACTGCTCCGGAACACTTAGGCTGGCCGGCATGTGTCCTTCTTCGTTCCTGTGTCTGTCCCTTCGGGGAAATGTCACGCGATGAATACCGGAGTCCTGTTAGCCCGCTACAGCCCGGTTCACCGGAGTCCTGCTAGCCCAGTGCTACAGCCTGGATTCACTCGCTGATGACCGACACGTTCGATGCTGGGTCATGGTAGCCTGTCCCTGTAAGTTTCTGCCACTTTGGGTTTACGACTAGCCATGTCAGCCCGGGCTCCTTATCATATGGATGCTAGCGACACTGTCATATACGTGTGCCAAAAGACGCAAACGGTCCCGGGTAAAGGTAAGGCGACACCCGTGGGAATACCGTGCGTGAGGCCGCAAAGTGATATGAAGTGTTACATGCTAGATCTATGTGGCATTGAGTCGGGGTCCTGACAGCGTTGGTATCAGAGCTTGACTACCTGTAGGATTACCAAGCCAAACTGGTCGAAGTTGAGTCTAGAAATTCTTTAGTTATGTAAGGGAATTGATTGTGGGATGGAACGTAAGGCTCTTTTTACTCCTTATACCTTATGCCCTTCTGATCTGAGTCATCTTATCTTTCCTACGGGGATTAAGAACTAGGCTATCTCTTCTTTCTATCAGGATCACGTGTTACTAATCCGTAGACTTATAAGATTGTTGGATTTAAGCTTGAGTTCAGTTTCTACTACTTCCGTACGTTAACTGTTGATCTCGAAACCTTGATACTATGCTTATGAGTGGTTATGCCACCATTTTGTGAATGTCTCAAATCTTTTCTGAGCATTTACAGCCGTTATGATGTCCGAGTCATCCCAGGTTTCTAAATAGTCGGATGCATTTGCAAATCCTTTTCTTCCCGTTTCAATGTTCCCATGGGCCAGATTAACCACACTAATCAGTGAATTGAGGTACTCCGTTACCTTGACATATATGTTGGAGCTATTAATATGACCCTAGGTGTTTTAGGGAGTCACCTAGTAACCTAGCAATGTTTTGTGTTCCCAGTGTGAAGATTCTGGCCATCATTCTCGAAAGCATCCCGTGATGTTATTAGTTAGTAGGCATTCTGTTCCTGGGTTCTTGAACCCGAGATTCACTCCACCTACTTCGTGTTGATAGTAATTGCTAGTGCCTTCAGGATATTAGTAACCTTTGCGATAGTCCTTGAAGTCCGTGGTATCTTCTTCTTCCAAATACCATGAACTACTTATGGCAGAAGTTCCTCGTTGAACTGAAATATCACAACAGGATTATTCTTGAGGAGTTCTCCATTCATAAATCGTGACTCTGCCAGTTCTACCTTTCTGCATGGGTTATCCGGAAGAATTATGTTGAACTCGGTTCGACATACTAATTTATGCATCCACAACTCAGAAAGTTATATGTTCCTTTGAGTTGTCCCTCTTTAGTTGTCTACTGACCTTCGTCTATCAATTGATAGTCAAGAGTATGCGCGCGTTCGTTTGTCGATGCCTATTACTCTTGTGGCCCGTCAAGCCATTCCGTCCTGAATGACTAGGAGAAACAAACTCCAGTACCTCATCCATATTTAGGATTGGGTCAAAGTAGTTGTGTTCCGTAGATCAAGTGACAATCCAGCTTCTGGTCTGCTCTACCCTGAAGTATTACCTTCTTTATGACAGGAATTTCATGAGAATTGCACCACCTTTTGTGAATTCTTGACATAGTGATACTTCTCGCCATCCTTTTTCATTCCTCGGTTCCGTGTTGATGCAACCGGAATACCGACAAATGAATTGTGATGTGTGAAATCAATACTCCTAGCAACCTCGTTGCTTGGTAGTTAAAGGATAATAATTTTATTCTTAGTATGTTGGTTATTGAATCGCCATTCTAAGATTGATCGTGCTACCTAGTCCTTATTTCCTGGTGCACTCTTTGATTGATGAGTTAGGATTTGTCAAGTCCTCGCTCATTTGATCATATCATCTTGCCCTGAAAAGCAAGATTGTTCTCAAGCTTAGTAACATATCGGTGGTTCGTGATTTTCCGAAGATCTTCTCAGAAGTACTACCAGGTCGTCACCTGACCGTTATGTTGAGCCCGTGATCAAGTTGGTTTCTTATGAACCACCTTCTTTCCAAGAATCGGTGTTAGATATCCCTGAGCTAGTTGGTTAAGCTGGACAACAACTTGGAGAGTTGGAAGATAAAAACTTGTCTGACTTAGTTCGTTCCAAAGGGATATTCTTGTGTAGTGTGTGTTGAAGAAAGATGATATCTTCATCGATTGGTCCCTGTGATCAGTTGCTGGACCTATTGTCTTATCAATCCCTTGATTTGAGTGTGGGCTATCGTCAAATCAAATCAGTACCAACGATGCTCGTAATGTTGTCCTACTCGTGGTTGATCCCTCGAGCATACACCATTACATCTTTGGTCTGACCAATGCTATCACCGTGTTCACATGATGGTGGAAGTCCAGTGATATGGAAATTCCGATGAGTTGCTGTTGAGCCCATCAGTAGCATTTTGTCTCCCCCCCATGAATCATCTTGAACATCAACCTAGTGTTGGAAACTTGTGTAAGCATTTCTTCGTGTTTCGTTCATGAAGCATATGTTTGAATGAAAGTAGTGACTTTCCCTAATTCATGTGCATATGATGCAAGTTGCCGCCGTGGACTCGAGAAAGTCAATGTTGCTTGCTCTGGAATCATCGCAAGTCAGTCATGCACATGTGCGAAGAATTATGTGGTTTGAAGACTTGCAACCTTCAATCTATATGTATCCCTAGCACACCAAGCCACTGATTGATTTGTTCAAGAAGAAGAAGTTCCTTCTTAAGAGTATACCTTATGCAAGGATTTTGATATCCTCGTTGATGGTTCCCAACCTGAACCCGGTAGCGTTTTATTGTAAGACTACCATGTGGTCATGCTTGTCTTGGACAACATGTTCACATGTTTGTAGCAGAACCAGCTCATGTTTTGTAGCTTGCTATCGTAGTTCATCTCCCGAGAATCCCGCAACGTCATCTCGTCGATTTGTGTTGCAAACTTTCATTTTTCTTCCTAGACTCGATGAGTCTGGAATATCCTGACACCAACCAGATCTGAATCTCAGGCAGATATGATGGTTTGGAACATTTCCCAAGAACTATAATATCGGTCCCTCGAAAACCGGTAAAGTGGATGTCGTGGCCAACACATCCAGCCGGAAGACCTGTTATTATAATATCTTGATTGAGGAAGTTGGCCACCTTCCCATAGGGATTTCGTAGGATTTACTCCCTAGTTGCCCCTATGGATTTTGGGATCCCGAAGTCCGACCTTTTTACTTGATGTTTTAGATATCAAACCATATCTATGAATGGTTACGCTAGCACATCAAGGAGAACATTAGAAGCGGAGTGCTAAATGTCTCTCGGTCGATCATCCAGATTTTATCTCCTTGGCCTCGCTAAGGTGAAATCTGAGAAAGTGTTATCTTCCTTTGCATCTGCATCCTCCATCATCATTCATCATGGTAGCAAGTTGTGTTGCCAGGATCCTTGACACGGATATTGGTAAAACCTTGATGAATGTGGAAATGCTCAAGTTCTTGAGAGCACGCACAAGCGCTACGTGTTACCATCGACTCTAACTGGGTTTGCTCTCAGTTTCCTCGGCAATGCTATCACCTATTCAAACAGTGAATTCACTCTCTATTGTTGGGTTCTTCCCCAGTTACTAGAATCATTCCCAGCATTTGCATTTTGTTCCCAGCTTGCACCGCCAATGTGCCATTCTACCATGGGTTTCTTCCATTTCCGGTGATAAGCAAAAATCATCTATTACGTTGTCTTCAACAAGGTAGTCCACATCATCCAAGTTCGAGTATGCCATTCTACCGACCCCCTCCAAACGATCGCTCGAGAATTGTCTTAGGCTGGTTTAAAAAGTTTCAATGATCTCTGAATCAAAAGTAATTCTTTTTGCCACTTAAGGGGATATCTCTACGAGTCACCTTCCCTAAGGTGTATCGTTGTGGTATCATGGCAACTCAACTCCTCACTACGTTGACAACCGTTCACCACCTTCTTAGGTGTGGAATCGTTGTCCACCTAGTGAACCTTCGTCATCCGTTTCTTTCCACCCCTCTTGATGTGTATCTCGTGTCTCAACCCGAGAGATGGTCCTATGTCTCATTCCGTGAGTTGTTCGATCTTCGAGAAGATCGACCCCTCTAGAGTCTCCTTCTTCCCTCCATGTCATGTTGACAGGACAAGACGTCGAGACAAAGATGGTGATCGAATCAACGTCCATTTGAAGTGCAACTGGATCGTGAAGATTGTACTAGTTTGCGTTTCCCCTTCATCCTACCCTACGCTTGAATCTCGAGACGAGATTCTTGTTTAGTGGGGGTGAGTTGTCACATCCCTAGCTTCAGGCATTTCTCTAGGTCAGCTTCATGTGTGCATCATGTCTATATTTTTGAAACTTGAATTGAGGAATATTGGAAGCCTCAAAACCCTAAATAAAAGAGGGGCAAAAACCCTAGAAATCTCATTCATTGCTCCAAAAGTGCTCTTCTTAAAATGTTGATAAATTTTGGTAAGGGTTCTGGTCCCAACCAAAATATTGAACATTTTTTAAGGATTTATTTTTGGGACTTTGAATTTAAATCATAGCTATTTGAATTGGACTTATATCTACTGTTAAATAAATATAGGTCCAATAATTCTGAAATATTTTTGTGGAGCATTGTTTTAATTCTTTTTAGCTCCTAAAAATGTTGTCAGAAGCAAAATAAATTGAATTGGTTTCAAAACCAAATTCAAAACAAACCTGCAAAATAGAAAACAGAATTAAAAAAGAACAGAACAAAAAAAAGAGTAAAGCCTACCTGGCCTCACCCGTGCAGCCCACCAGCCGGCCCAGCTCCCCCACCTGGCCGGCCCAGCCCACCTCCTCCCCCCTTGTCCTCTTCTTCCTCTGCCAGTAGGCAGAGGCGAGGCGTGGCGCGCGCCCGAAGAGCTCCGGCCACCTCCTGCTTCGCGCTGGAGGCCTCCCCCTTCGACCCTATCCATGCGTGGAGACGCCACGCAGCCGCCCGGAGCCGTCCAGCCCTCCCTCTCTTCCCCTGGACCCCGTTCCCTCCTCTGCTTCCCTCTCGCGCACACCACCGAGCGGAGCTCGCCGTCTTCGTCGCCGTAACCATGGCCACCAGCCCTCCCTCGCCCATCCAGCGTGCTTGAGAGCTCCGTCACGACATCTTCGACCTCCCCACCAAGCCATGGAACTACGGACGCGCCACAACGTCGCCGGCATCGCCGTTTCCATCACCGGCCGCCGAGGATCTTCATCGTCAATTCACCACCATCGTCGCGTCCCCGAGCCGGCTAACCACCCCTACGGCACCGCTGTGAGCTCCCACGCCTCCCCTCCCTCTTTCCCCCTTCGATTGCGCCCTGTAGCCTCGATTCCACCGGAGCTGCGAGCTCGGCTCCGCCGGCGATGTCGCCGCCGTCGTTGCAGGTCACCGAACTCGCGTCCGAGCACGACCTCGAGCTCGTGGATCTCCCAGGAGCCCGCCCAGCCTCTCAGCTCGCTCGCTCGCCAAGCGTAGCCCCGTGCCCGTGCTGGCCCGAACTCCGGTCGCCGCCGCGGGCCCCGTTCCGGTGAGCTCGAGCCACCCCAGCCCCTGCCGTTTGCACAGATGGATGCGGGCGACTCCCAGCTACGCGTAGAGCCCCTCAGTCGCCGATTTGGTCGCCGAAGGAGCGTTTCCGACGCCCTCCGCCGTTGCTGGCGTCGCCGGCGACAAGCCGCGGGTCAACTCCGGCGGGTTTGACCCGGGGTTTGACCCCCTGACGTGTGGGCCCAGGCGCCTGGTTGATTAGGGTTAGATTAGTTAGCGTTAATTAACCTAGCTAATTAGATAGGCCACTGACATGCGGGCCCCGCCCGGCTAACTAAGTTAGTTAGGGCTAACTAACCTGGTTAGTTGACTGAGACACTGACGTGTGGACCCCACACGTCAGGTTTGACCCTGGCCGACCCCTGTTGACTTGCTGACGTCACGGTGACGCACTGCTGACGCAGTAAATGTTTCTGGAATTTAAATAATTCTTAAATGATTTATTAATTCCAGAAAATGCCTAAAACTTCTAAAATTCATAGAAATTCAACCGTAGCTCCAAATTAAATAAATTATATATGAAAAATTATCAGAAAAATTCAAGGAATCCATCTGTACCATTTTCATGCATGTTAGAACAACTTATAGCTGCTGTTTAGCACAAATCAATTAAATGGCATTTGAATAATCACATATGGAGTTTGAATTTGAATCTTGTATTCAAACCAACTTCATTTAATCTATTGCTAGTTGCATTAGCCCAAAACACATTCATTTGCCATGTCATGATCATGCATCATATTGTGCATTGCATTGATTGTGCTCCTTTCTGTGTTGCCGGTATTTGTCCCCTTTCGATAGACGCGATATCGATGATGCGATCGTTGACACTGATGAAGACTCAATGCTATCTTCAGAAGTGCCAGGCAAGCAAAACCCCCTTGTTCATTCCGATACAATCCTACTCTCTCGCTCCTGCTCTCTTTTACTGCACTAGGACAACACCGATTCATCTGTTACTTGCTGCGGTAGCTGAACCCCTTTATCCTCTGCATGACCTGTCATTGCCACAGTAAATAGATGAAACCCACTAGCATGAGTAGGAGTTGTTTGAGCCCTGTTGTGCCTACTCATTCATGCTTGTTTGTCATGCCTGCTACTGCTTAGAGTTGAGTCAGGTCTGATTCATCGGGAATGAATCAGAGGCGTGTGAACATGTCCTACTGTGTGTGAGCTAAGTGTGTGAACACGATTTGGTAAAGGTAGCGGTGAGAGGCCATGTAGGAGTACATGGTGGGTTGTCTCATTGCAGCCGTCCTCAGGAACTGAGTTCTGTGTTTGTGATCCATGATTAGTTACTACCACACATTGGGCTCCGGGCGCTCCAAGCCCTCTCGACTTATTAATCAACTTGATCTCTGTCCAGGAGTTGCAACTAGTTTCTGGTGTTTGTAGGCAGTGTTAGTAGTCTACCAAGTGGCACCCGGTACAGGTGGGCTTGGGACAGACTAGGCACAGTGGCCCGGTGTACCAAGTGGCACCCGGTTGGTGGGCTTGGGAACCCTGCACACATCGTTTGGGGCCGTAAGCGACACCCCGGCCGGATCTCCTTGCGGATGGAACCCGAATAGGCGATAAACCTGGACTAGAGACTTGTTCGGTTAGTCAGGTCGTGGCCGACTCCCTCGCCCGGCTTCCGCTTGAAGGTTGCCGAGGTACATGACGTGTACAGGGTGGTAAGTGGCGAGAGCGTGTGTGAAGAAGTACACCCCTGCAGGGTTAACATCATCTATTCGAATAGCCGGATTCCTCGGATATGGAAACGTGGACCCCTTATATCAGTTCATAGACAAGTGAAAGTGGATACTCTAAAATACGCAAGATAAGCGTGAGTGCTATGGATGGCGTTCTCGTAGGGAGACGGGAGCGGATCCATAGTGGTGTATTGATATGGTGAATATGTGGACTCGTGTGCGCCACCTCAAAAGAGTCGCTTGCAGTCGTAGTTTAGGATAGCCACCGAGTCAAAGCTGGCTTGCTGCAGTTAAACCCCACCACCCCTTTGTTGATAATGATGCATATGTAGTTAGTTCTGATGTAAGTCTTGCTGGGTACATTTGTACTCACGTTTGCCTATTTTATGTTTTTGCAGAGAGACTTCAGTCTCACTAGTAGTTCCGCTTGGACTTCGACGTTTAGCTTGTTACCTCAGCTACGATCTTGTGCCCTCGGCAGTATTTGGTAGATAGTCAGGCTTCTCAGCCTTTTTCATTTATAGATGTCTGTACTCAGATATGATAGCTTCCGCTTGTGCTTTGTTTTGTATGCTCTGAATGTTGGGTCGTGAGACCCCTGTTTGTAATATCTCGCTCCTCGGAGCCTATTGAATAATTACTTGAGTCGTAGAGTCATGTTGTGATGCCATGTTGTATTTGCACATATCGAGCATATTGTGTGTATGTTATTGAAATGCTTGGTATGTGTGGGATCTGACCTTCTAGTTGTTTATCTTTAGTAGCCTCTCTTACCGGGAAATGTCTCCTAGTGTTTCCACCGAGCCATGGTAGCTTGCTACTGCTCCGGAACACTTAGGCTGGCCGGCATGTGTCCTTCTTCGTTCCTGTGTCTGTCCCTTCGGGGAAATGTCACGCGATGAATACCGGAGTCCTGTTAGCCCGCTACAGCCCGGTTCACCGGAGTCCTGCTAGCCCAGTGCTACAGCCTGGATTCACTCGCTGATGACCGACACGTTCGATGCTGGGTCATGGATGCCTGTCCCTGTAAGTTTGTGCCACTTTGGGTTTACGACTAGCCATGTCAGCCCGGGCTCCTTATCATATGGATGCTAGCGACACTGTCATATACGTGTGCCAAAAGACGCAAACGGTCCCGGGTAAAGGTAAGGCGACACCCGTGGGAATACTGTGCGTGAGGCCGCAAAGTGATATGAAGTGTTACATGCTAGATCTATGTGGCATTGAGTCGGGGTCCTGACACCGACGGCTCGGGCAGACGCTCAGGACTTAGTCCAACGATGCGCTGGTTGCCAACTTTTTGCCAACCAAAGCCATATGCCACCCACTGCACTCCAAACTATACCAATCACCTGGCCTTTTGCGGTCTGGGGGCTTGACATGGTCGGACCCCTTAAAGGCGGGACTGATAGAAAGAAATATTTATTGGTCATGGTGGACAAATTCACCAAATGGATAGAAGCCAAGCTTGTTAAAACGGCCGAATCCGGACCTGTGATAGACTTCATATCCGGGGTTGTACACCGTTATGGCGTCCCCCACAGCATCATAACCGATAACGGTACAAACTTTACCGCCAACGAGGTAAAACTCTGGTGCAAAAACATGGGCATCAAGCTCGATTATGCTTCCGTCTATCACCCACAAACCAACGGCCAGGTCAAACGTGCAAATGGTCTTATCATGAGCGGCATTAAACCCAGACTAGTGCGGTCCCTTAAGGAATCTAATACGCATAGGGTAGAGGAGCTCGACTCCGTACTCTGGGGGCTGCGGACCACGCCGAATCGCACCACCGGATACACACCATTCTTCATGGTGTACGGCGCAGAGGCAATTCTGCCCTGCGACATAATTCATGACTCACCTCGAGTGCGCATGTACGAAGAAAGAGAAGCCAAGCTCGATCAGCAGGATAGTTTGGACGCTTTGGAGGAGGAGCGCGACGTGGCAAAAGCCCGTTCCGCATTCTATCAACAGCAGGCTCGAAGATATCAAAGCAGAGAAGTACGGGCCAAAAATTACAATGTCGGCGAACTAGTTCTACGCCTGCCGGACAAGAAAAAGGACAAACTCAAGCCCAAGTGGGAAGGTCCATTCATAATCGAACAAGTCCTGACTAGCGGGGCGTACCACCTGCGAGATGCGTCGGATAACCGACTCAAGCCGAACCCATGGAACGCCACCCGTCTCCGAAGATTCTACGCCTAGCGCCGGACTCTGTGTTCGTCTCCTTCCTCTGTCCATTTTTTGCATTTTTCTGTCTTACATTTCTCTCCTTCCCCTCTTTTCTTTTATCGCCCTTAAAGGCTCATCTAAGTGATGCGCCACTCGCGCTCATTAAACCTGGGGGGCTTCTTTAACAGAAGCTTATTTATATGGGCTTCATGCCCAACACATGCGTCAAACTTCCACATGTACCTTTTTCTTCACCATTATATGCATCGATATGACTTAAGTTTTGGCCAAGCTGGGTTGCCTGGCTCCTGTGCTTACCCCTACGTTCCTGATTGTTCAACTAGGTGGTAAAGGGAGCACCTCTGCGATTGTTACTGCCGGGTCAGCCGGATGTGTACCTCAGACTGGGTGAAGCCGAAAGCTAGCGTTCTTCAGGGAATATTCGATCGGTGAGATAAAAGATGATCTTTTTACCCATTTTATGCGCCCCTAGATGCTTTTTCTGCGTATTTTTATGCAGTCCGGACATGCACTTTAGGGCATGCCTCCCAGCGAAAGGAACCCCTAACGGAACTATTCTCTCTGGAAGATGTTTCTTACTAACCATGTAATATAACATAACTAGTTGGGCACTTGTCTGATAAAGCACTAATGACCCCTACGCCTTGTCTGCACGCATACCACAGTTCTTATATAACCGCTATGGTATTCGGACACACTCCAGACCGTCAGGTCTCGAGGTTGAAGCGAAAAGGTCGGCAACGACAAACGATCTACAATCCGGCTAGAAGGCATTACACATGTCAATTCAAAATTACATAGTCATTATGACTGATTGTATTCCTCTTCTATACCACCTAACAGGCTGTCTAATTTACAGTCCTGCTGGGAATACTTTGCGGCCAACTCTACTTGGCCGTATACTAAGCTCACAGGGATCTCCTTCCCGTCAGGCCCCACTGGTCCGACCTCGGCCATGTGGTTCGGGTCAGACTTCGTAAAACGGGTCTTCACCATGGCCCAGGCTTCCCGAGCGCCTTGTCGGCAGGTCCATATCTTCCACAACTGGAAGCGCCGCCGAGCTCCCTTCAGCTTCTCCGCAAGCTCTCCAAGGCTCTCGGGCACGGAGTGGGCAGGCCATAAGGCTTGGGCAACACCTTGCATCGCTAGCCGAATTCGCTCGTGCAGTTGCATGAGTTCGGGAAGAAGGTCACCCATAGAACCGGGCATCTCCTCTGCAGGACGACCTGTGAGCATACCTACAGACATTACTCTATTAATCGACTTCCTCGCCGAACTTTTTCTTTTCAAAAGTTCGTTCAAGCACTTACTAAAAATTCCGCGTCGAAGCCGCTGATTCTCCTTTGTGGAGTCCGACAGCTGGCCACGAACATCTTTAAGTTCGACATCCAGCTTGGTGTTGGCATCCTGAAGATCATTCTTCTCTCGCCTCACCCTTGTCAACATACTCTCACCGGCCTTTAGCTGGCATAAGAGTTGTTGCTTGTCCGGATCGAGTCCGGCGCCATCTGCAATTTAACTTGTCAGATTTGCATCCACACCGCACAATACTAATCTTTCAAAGTGTATTTTACCTGAGGGGGTCTCTCGGGGCTCCCCTGCTGCGGCTAGTGCGGCCTCTAGTTGGGCCTTGCACTTCTCCAGCTCCTGGGATAGTATAGTATTCTTCTCTGTAAGAACCTGCATATTAAATGATCCTTAAATCAGTTGCTCTAACTGTTTCAAGTCTCGGGGGCTTCTGGCATATGTATATATTTAACCAAAATTTTCTTACCCGTATGTCTTTCACATACTGCCCCGTGGCTCTAGCTAAACCATTTTGAGCGGCACGGAGGTACGCATCTCCCGAATTAAAGGCATCTAAAGCCTCTTGGGAGAAACAACCGTCGCGTAGAGTTGTCCGGCGACGCCTGTGGTTCATGGCACTCTCCACTTCTGAATTTGTGGCGGACAGCCTGTCTGCATCCTCTGTCGGAGGAGCGTCCGGTGCGCGCCTTGTATTCGCCTCCGCTTCCTGGCCAGACGTTGGAGCCTGGCTGGTGGAGGCGCGATTGGCAACCTCTCCGGATGTAGTCCGGCGAGGTTTCTTCATCCTGAAGATAGCGCGAACGTTAATATGACCCTAACAGAATAACTCCAGGGAAGCAGAGGGTGCACTATACCTTTGCACCGGCATTTCAGTCCGGACTTCATTCCTTTTTGCCCTACGGGGCTCTGCGGCCCCTCGTTGGCTAGCCGCCGTAGGTTCGGCCTCCTGCCGTGGAAATCTCCCCTGCAAAACGCGGTTGTCGTCAGAAACACCGAAATACATGAGAGTGTAATCCGTCTCAAGCGAATGAGACTCCGGTTTCCGTCACCTGGGAGGCCGGGATTAACCCTGGGTAATCAGCCGTGATGGCTACCAAGGTATTGTCCTTGCTTAGCTGATAGAACACCCCGTCGATAAGCTCCATCGATATGTCCGGATCCTCTTCGGAGTCCGAATCGAGGGACCGTTCTGGGTCCTCGGGCTGTGGAGGGCCGGTGCTTATATTCTTTACCTCCTGTCGTAGTTCCTGCATTGAAGTCGTTAGACTACCTATCTAACCACGGGAGTATAAAACAAACAGGAAAGCGCAATTGTTCACTTACCCAACTTGGAGGATCGTTCATGCTGAATCCGGCCCGCGGATTGATGCGGAGGAATTCCTCCTTTTCTCCCTTGTACAAAGAGGATAAGATCTTTTCTAGAGCGGCGGGCGAGTCCGGCCCTTTACGACCGTAACGGGTGGCGTCATCTTCCCCGTTGAATTCCCACATTGGGTGGCCTCTGTATTGAAGTGGCTGCACCCCTCGCATAATGCATGCGGCCATGACTCCAATCATGGTTAGTCCGGAATGAGCCAACAGTCTTATCTGGCCCATCAGGTAAAGGACGTCTCTGTCACTTTCTCTCTGAGAGCTCCGCGCACGCCAGCTCAGGCGTTTCTTCAATGGAGCACTATTGAACTCAGGGAGACCGACCCGGATAGGGTCCGGTAGCGGGACATCATCTATGTAAAACCATTTCGAAGGCCAGTCCTCAGACGCTTCCTTTGGGGTTCCGGATAGGTATCCAGTCCCGGCGATGCGCCATACTTTGGCTCCGCCACTTGGTATATGGACCCCTTTTGAGAATGGGGCACCAGGCAGAATAACCTCTTCCATAATGCGAAATGAGCCTCAACGCCTAAAAATAGCTCGCAAAGGGTGACGAAACCCGCAATATGCAACACGGAGGCGGGCGTGAGATTGTGCAGTTGGAGGCCGTAAAACTCCAGAAGCCCGTGGAGAAATGGGTGAATTGGAAATCCCATTCCCCTTAATAGATAGGGGACGAGGCACACCCGCTCTCCCCTAGAAGGATTGGGGGTGCTCCCCGCTTGTTTTCCGCCATTATAGGTGGCGAGACCGGCTCGGACCGGGGCCATGCATGCCTGGGGGAGGAATCCCTGGGCTTGAAGTGATGCTAACTTGCTATGCGGGATGGTACAACTCTCCTAGTCCCCGGGTTTGGGATCAGAGGGGCGAGGGGAGGAGCTACGACGGCTGGTCATGTTGGAATAGACCTTCGCTGGAAGCGCTCTGATGATCACTCGCGGAAAGGAGGAGATGTGGTTTGGATCTAAATCCCCATCCCGTTAAATAGGCGGCTCGTTTATACGGCCAGGGGTGTAAATGTAAAAGCGCCCCGGCTTTTCGCATCTGCTTTACACGTAGAAGACGGCCATTAGTGGGCATGGAGCTGAGGAGCACTACATTGCAAGAAAAGGACATTATTCCTACAGGTACACAAGATTTGGAGAAGAACCCGCCTTGCAATGCCAAACAATTTGCGCGCCGGACTCGTCGTCATTGAAGCCTGGTTCGGGGGCTACTGAGGGAGTCCTGGATTAGGGGGTGTTCGGGTAGCCGGACTATACCTTCAGCCGGACTCCTGGACTATGAAGATACAAGATTGAAGACTTCGTCCCGTGTCCAGATGGGACTTTCCTTGGTGTGGAAGGCAAGCTTGGCGGTGCGGATATTCAAGATCTCCTACCATTGTAACTGACTTTGTATAATCCTAACCCTATCCGGTGTCTATATAAACCAGAGGGTTGTAGTCCATAGAGGATCAACTCCATACACAATCATACCATAGGCTAGCTTCTAGGGTTTAGCCTCCTTGATCTCGCGGTAGATCTACTTTTGTACTACCCATATCTTCAATATTAATCAAGCAGGAGTAGGGTTTTACCTCCATCGAGAGGGCCCGAACCTGGGTAAAACAAAGTGTCCCCTGTCTCCTGTTACCATCCGGCCTAGACGCACAGTTCGGGACCCCCTACCCGAGATCCGCCGGTTTTGACACCGACAAAGGGATTCAACAAGCATCACTCTGTCCATGTGCTGATCCTTTGAGATTGTAACTCTACCTAGACCCAATACCCTGCTTTTACCAGTGTCAGCAAATGTGATGTGACTCTTGTCAGATGGACGTAAGGTTGAGTCCATGAGGAGACTTTGATCGCTAGTCATGTGGTTAGTGCATCCACTGTCAATAATCCATTCTGAAGCAGCTGGTGGCATACCCTACAGTGCAGTTATGGGATAGGCTTCACGAAGGGTATTGTGAAGCATAAACATTTGGCGAGCAAGTGGATTATGAAAGCTCAAATCCAGGTTAGGACTAACAGGATGATTTGCAAGCGATTCAGGAACAAAATGTTGGGGAACATAGTAATTTCAAAAAAATTCCTACACACATACACAAGATCATGGTGATGCACAACAATGAGAGGGGAGAGTGTCATCCACGTACCATCGTAGACCGTTAAGCGGAAGCGTTATGACAACGCGGTTGATGTATTTGTACGTCTTCAGGATCGACCGATCCTCAGTACCGAACGTACGGCTCCTCCGCGTTCAGCACACTTCAGCTCGGTGACGTCCCGCGAACTTACAATCCAGTAGAGCTCGGGGAAGAGTTTCGTCAGCACGACGGCGTGGTGACGATGTTGATGAAGCTACCGTCGAAGGGATTCGCCTAAGCACCACTATAGTATGACCGAGGTGGATTATGGTTGAGGGGGCACCGCACACGGCTAGGAGAGATCAATGATCAACTTGTGTGTATAGAGGTGCCCCTGCCCCCGTATATAAAGGAGCAAGGGGGGAGGCCGGCCGGTCCTAGAGGGCGCGCCAGGAGGAGGAATCCTCCTCCTAGTAGGAGTAGGATTCCCCTCTTTCCTACTCCTACTAGGAGGGGGAAAGGAAAGAGGGGTGCCCCCCCTCTCCTAGTACAATTCAGACCAGAGGGGGAAGGGGCACGCGGCCTGCCCTAGACGGCCCCTCTCTCTCTCCACTAGGGCCCAATAAGGCCCATTAACCCCCCGGGGGGTTCTAGTAAGCCCTCCGGCACTCCGGTAAAATCTCGATTTCACCCGAAACTCTTCCGATGTCCAAATGTAGGCTTCCAATATATCAATCTTTATGTCTCTGCCATTTTGAGACTCCTCGTCATGTCCGTGATCATATCCGGGACTCCAAACTACCTTCGGTACATCAAAACATTTAAACTTATAATAACGATCATCACAGAACTTTAAGCATGCGGACCCTACGGGTTCGAGAACTATGTAGACATGAACGAGACATGTCTCCAGTCAATAACCAATAGCGGAACCTGGATGCTCATATTGGTTCCTACATATTCTACAAAGATCTTTATCGGTCAAACCGCATAACAATATACGTTGTTCCCTTTGTCATATGTTACCTGCCCGAGATTTGATCGTCTGTATCCCAATACCTAGCTCAATCTCATTACCGGCAAGTCTCTTTACTCGTTCTGTAATACAACATCCTGCAACTAACTCATTAGTCACAATGCTTGCAACTCTTATAGTGATGTGCATTACCGAGAGGGCCCAGAGATACCTCCCCGACAATCGGAGTGACAAATCCTATTCTTGATCTATGCCAACTCCACGAACACCATCGCAGACACCTATAGAGCACCTTTGTAATCACACAGTTACGCTGTGATGTTTGGTAGCACACAAAGTGTTCCTCCGGTATTCGGGAGTTGCATAATCTCATAGTCATAGGAACATATATAAGTCATGAAGAAAGCAATAGCAGTGAACTTAAACGATCAAGTGCTAAGCTAACAAAATGGGCCAAGGCAATCACAACATTCTCCTAATGATGTGATCCCGTTGATCAAATAACAACTCATGTCTATGGCTAGGAAACTTAACCATCTTTGATCAATGAGCTAGTCAAGTAGAGGCATACTAGTGATCCATGTTTGTCTATGTATTAACACATGTATTATGTTTCCGGTTAATACAATTCTAGCATGAATAATAAACATTTATCATGAAATAAGGAAATAAATAATAACTTTATTATTGCCTCTAGGGCATATTTCCTTCAGTCTCCCACTTGCACTAGAGTCAATAATCTAGATTACACAGTAATGATTCTAACACCCATGGAGTCTTGGTGTTGATCATGTTTTGCTCGTGGAAGAGGCTTAGTCAGCAGGTCTGCAACATTCAGATCCGTATGTATCTTGCATATCTCTATGTCTCCCACCTGGACTTGATCCCGGATGGAATTGAAGCATATCTTGATGTGCTTGGTTCTCTTGTGAAATCTGGATTCCTTTGCCAAGGCAATTGCACCAGTATTATCACAAAAGATTTTCATTGGACCCGATGCACTAGGTATGACACCCAGATCAGATATGAACTCCTTCATCCAGACTCCTTCATTTGCTGCTTCTGAAGCATCTATGTAGTCCGCTTCACACGTAGATCCTGCCATGACGCTTTGTTTAGAATTGCTCCAACTGACAGCTCCACCGTTCAATATAAACATGTATCCGGTTTGCGATTTAGAATCGTCTGGATTAGTGTCAAAGCTTGCATCAACGTAACCATTTACAATGAGCTCTTTGTCACCTCCATAAACGAGAAACATATCCTTAGTCCTTTTTAGGTATTTCAGGATATTCTTGACCGCTGTCTAGTGATCCACTCCTGGATTACTTTGGTACCTCCCTACTAAACTAATAGCAAGGCACACATCAGGTCTGGTACACAGCATTGCATACATGATAGAGCCTATGGCTGAAGCATAGGTGATACGTCTCCAACGTATCTATAATTTTTGATTGCTCCATGCTATATTATCTACTGTTTTGGACATTATTGGGCTTTATTATCCACTTTTATATTATTTTTGGGACTAACCTATTAACCGGAGGCCCAGCCCAGAATTGTTGTTTTTTGCCTGTTTTAGGGTTTCGAAGAAAAGGAATATCAAACGGAGTCCAAACAGAATGAAACCTTCGGGAATGTGATTTTCTCAATGAACAAGACCCGGGAGACTTGGACCCTACGTCAAGGCACAAGAGAGGAAGCCACGAGGTAGGGGGCGCGCCTGCCTACCCCAGGCGCGCCCTCCACCCTCGTGGGCCCCCTATTGCTCCACCGACGTACTCCTTCCTCCTATATATACCTACGTACCCCCAAACGATCAGATACGAAGGCAAAACCCTAATTCCACTGCCGTAACTTTCTGTATCCAGGAGATCCCATCTTGGGGCCTGTTCTGGAGCTCCACCGGAGGGGGTATCGATCACGGAGGGCTTCTACATCAACACCATAGCCCCTCCGATGAAGTGTGAGTAGTTTACCTCAGACCTACGGGTCCATAGTTAGTAGGTAG
The DNA here is from genome assembly GCF_002162155.2 of Triticum dicoccoides. NCBI lineage: Eukaryota > Viridiplantae > Streptophyta > Magnoliopsida > Poales > Poaceae > Triticum > Triticum dicoccoides. The sequence continues at coordinate 370,374,138 of NC_041390.1, forward strand.
ATGGCTTCTTCTCTCTTTTTGGATCTCAATACAATGTTCTCCCCCTCTCTTGTGGAGATCTATTCGATGTAATCTTATTTTTGCGGTGTGTTTGTTGAGACCGATGAATTGTGGGTTTATGATCAAGTCTATCTATGAACAATATTTGAATCTTCTCTGAATTCTTTTATGTATGATTGGTTATCTTTGCAAGTCTCTTTGAATTATCAGTTTGGTTTGGCCTACTAGATTGATCTTTCTTGCAACGGGAGAAGTGCTTAGCTTTGGGTTCAATCTTGCGGTGTCCTTTCCCAGTGACAGTAGGGGCAGCAAGGCACGTATTGTATTGTTGCCATCGAGGATAACAGGATGGGGTTTTCTTCATATTGCATGAGTTTATCCCTCTACATCATGTCATCTTGCTTAAGGCGTTACTCTATTTTTAACTTAATACTCTAGATGCATGCTGGATAGCGGTCGATGAGTGGAGTAATAGTAGTAGATGCAGGCAGGAGTCGGTCTACTTGTATCAGACGTGATGCCTATATACATGATCATGCCTAGATATTCTTATAACTATGCTCAATTCTGTCAATTTCTCAACAGTAATTTGTTCACCCACCGTAGAATACTTATGCTCTCGAGAGAAGCCACTAGTGAAACCTATGGCCCCCGGGTCTATCTTTATCATATTAATCTCCTACTACTTAGTTATTTGATTTGCTATTTAATTTACCTTTATTTTACTTTGCATCTTTATCACAAAATACCAAAAATATTATCTTTATCATATCTATCATATCTCACTCTCGTAAGTGGCCTCATAGGGATTGACAACCCCTATTTGTGTTGGTTGCGAGGATTTATTTGTTTTGTGCAGGTACGAGGGACTCACATGTAGCCTCCTACTGGATTCATACCTTGGTTCTCAAAAACTAAGGGAAATACTTACGCTACTTTGCTGCATCGTCCCTTCCTCTTCGGGGAAATCCAACGCAGTGCTCAAGAGGTAGCAATAGGCAACACTTTTCATTTTCTCTCTATCTTTTGTAGTGGTCGGGCATTGAGTCTTACTCAATTTCACACCTTGTAACACAGGCAAGAACCCTTTCTTAGCTTGATCCATTTTGAACTTCTTCAAAACTTTATCAAGGTATGTGCTTTGTGAAAGCCCAATTAAGTGTCGTGATCTATCTCTATTGATCTTGATGCCCAATATATAAGCAGCTTCACCGAGGTCTTCCATTGGAAAACTCTGATTCAAGTATCCTTTTATGCTATCCAGAAATTCTATATCATTTCCAATCAATAATATGTGATCCACATACGATATTAGAAATGCTACAGAGCTCCCACTCACTTTCTTGTAAATACAGGCTTCTCCAAAAGTCTGTATAAAACCATATGCTTTGATCACACTATCAAAACGTTTATTCCAACTCCGAGAGGCCTGCACCAATCCATAAATGGATCGCTGGAGCTTGCACACTTTGTTAGTACCCTTTGGATCGATGAAACCTTCAGGTTGCATCATATACAACTCTTCTTCTAGAAAACCATTCAGGAATGCAGTCTTTACATCCATTTGCCAAATTTCATAATCTTAAAATGCGGCAATTGCTAACATGATTCAGACAGACTTAAGCATCACTACGGGTGAGAAGGTCTCATTGTAGTCAACTCCTTGAACTTGTCGAAAACCTTTCGCAACAAGTCGAGCTTTGTATACAGTAACGTTACCGTCAGTGTCAGTCTTCTTCTTGAAGATCCATTTATTCTCGATGGCTTGTCGATCATCGGGCAAGTCAACCAAAGTCCACACTTTGTTCTCATACATGGATCCCATCTCAGATTTCATGGCCGCAAGCCATTTTGCGGAATCTGGGCTCATCATCGCTTCCTCATAGTTCGTAGGTTCGTCATGGTCAAGTAACATGACCTCCAGAACAAGATTATTGTACCACTCTGGTGCGGATCTTGCTCTAGTTGACCTACGAGGTTCGGTAGTGTGACGCCCCAAGACCGATGCGCCAGGTGTCTTCCAGTTATTCGCTATTGTTGCCATGTCATTTTCTTGCGTGTTTCATTTTATCATGTCATCATATGCATTGCATCATCATGTTTTCAAAACTTGCATCCGCCCGGGTTCCCACACTTCCGTCCGTTGTCCGTTCTAAGCCCAAACACACTTGCACGCACCCGCAGCATGTCCGAAATATTATTTTATAAGTGGCTAGAAAATGTTCTCAGAATGGGTTGAAAGTTGGCATGCGGTGTTGTTATGTTGTAGGTAGGCCACCTGCCAAGCTTCATCGCATTCGGAGTTAGTTTGGTGCCCCAGCGGATAACTATAGCAACATTATAGTCGGTCAAAACGTCGGATGTTTTCGGTCTCCGGAAATAGTTGCCGGGCTGCATTCCTCTCCTCTCATCTCAGCCCAAGCTCTTTTCACAACCCACCTGCAGCCCGCCTAAAAGCCCCTCCGTTCCGGACCGTCAGATCGCGATCAGAGGCTCCGAAACACTCCAAAAGCCCCCCAAACCCACCAAAACCCTAGCCCCTTCCTATTTAAGCAACCCCCTTGCCATTTTGGGCGTCCCTAGCCCCTAAACCTACCCTAACCCTCCTCCCACCTCTCAGCCGACAGCCACCTACCCCCTCCTCAATCTCAGCGCCGGTCTAACCCGCCGCCGCCACTTGGTGCACCGCCATTCGCCCCCGCCGCCATCTGCGCTAGATGCAACCAACCGCCGCACGCCACCTCAGCGTTTGCCTCCCTCCACCTCCCGCGGAACCCGGCGGAGCCCGGCGAAGCCCATGGCAGACCCGCCGCGGGCCGATTTGGGCCCGAGGCCACCCACCGCGAGCCCGCGCGCACGATCCACGCAGCACCCCGCAAACCTCCCACCGGCGACCCCGATCCCCATCGCTGGACTCCGCCGGTGCCGTCCCGGACGTTCCTCGTCACTCCGCCGCCGGCGAGCACCGACCCAGGTCACGCCGCCCGCCTCCTTCTCATTCCCGACTAGATCTCTCCCATCTCACCCATCTATCTCTCTGTAGGGCGCCCCGACGGAGATCCCCTCGCCGCTGCCTCGGATCTCGCCGGGATGCTCTGGATCCGGCGCCTCCCAGCACCCACCATGTCGGCCTCCCTCTTTGGAGTTGGATCCACCATGCCTGACTCATTCCTCGTCGTCTGCTGCCCTCCCCGCGTCTTCCTCTCGCCGGGAACCCGCCCCGCGCATCGCACGCCGGTCAGCTCTCCGGCGCCGACCGTCGTTGTTCGTCAACGCCTGCCTCCCCGATCCAGGCGGGATCGAGAGGATGACGTCCTCCATGTGGGCCTCTGCGGCCTAGGATCCACGGATTGCTCCGGCCGGCCTGCTTTGCCAACGGGCCCAAGGCCCAGGGTGAGCAGCCCCCAGCCTTTTTTCCCTTTGTTGGGTTTCCTACTCAGATTCGGCCCAGAGTCTATTTTTTTAGACTACGCGATTTTGTTTTTTTAGGAGTGTGGCAATTTTACAGAATAGTCCCTCTAGTTCATGCATTTCATAACTCACCAATCGTGCATCAAATTAAAATAAGTTATATATGAAATATGCTTAGATTTCTGTCTAGTTTCATAATATGCCACTTTCATCCATGTTTGAAATGCTTAAAATGATGTTTGATTAAATTTTCTCATATAGCATGCTAAAATGATTTAATTCATAACTAAATAACCGTAGCTCCAAACCTAACAAACTTTATATGTAAATGGGGTAGAAATTTGCCTAGTTTAACATGGTGTACTTGCTTTGCATGTTTAAGAACTCTAAAATTGTGTTTAGGGCAGAACAGTACCAAACCTTAAAACATGGACATGAGGAGTTTCCGGACTTGTTGTTTGTTATTCCGGCCTCATTTAAACTTGCCTAGATAGGTAGTTTTTCATATGCTTCACCTCTTGCCAGGTTAATCAACATTTAATATTGTTGAGTACATAAACGAGAGAGAACTAAATAAGTCACGTGGTGTTTTGTCAATATGCAACGGAGTTGCATATTGAGCTCCACTTAATTTGTAGGATTGTTTGTGCACTTTGCCATGCCATGCTTCTTTAAAGCGGACATGCATCATACTTGGTTGTGCATCATGCCATGCTTATGTGGTGGTTGTTTACTATGTTGTGTGCTTCTTTCCGGTGTTGCTTCTTTGGCTTGGTTCCGATAACATCGTGTTTGTGAGGACCCGTTCATCTACGTCTGTTTGTCTTCTTCATGGAATCGTTCTTCTTCCTTGCGGGATTTCAGGCAAGATGACCATACCCTCGAAATCACTTCTATCTTTGCTTGCTAGTTGCTCGCTCTTTTGCTATGTGTATGCCGCAATACCTACCACTTGCTTATCATGCCTCCCATATTGTTGAGCCAAGCCTCTAACCCACCTTGTCCTAGCAAACCGTTGTTTGGCTATGTTACCGCTTTGCTCAGCCCCTCTTATAGCCTTGCTAGTTGCAGGTGAAGATTGGAGTTTGTTCCTTGTTGGAACATGGAGATTTGTTGGGATATCACAATATATCTTATTTACTTAATGCATCTATATACTTGGTAAAGGGTGGAAGGCTCGGTCTTATGCCTGGTGTTTTGTTCCACTCTTGCCGCCCTAGTTTCCGTTACCAGTGTTATGTTCCTTGATTTTGCGTTCCTTACACGGTTGGGTTATAATGGGAACCCCTTGACAGTTCGCCTTGAATAAAACTCCTCCAGCAAGGACCAACATTGGTTTTACCTTTTGCCACATAGCCTTTTCTTTCCCTTGGGTTCTGCAGACTCAAGGGTCATCTTTATTTAAACCCTGGGCCAGTGCTCCTCTGAGTGTTGGTCCAACCTGTCAGCTGCCGGTGGCCACCAGGGGCAACTCTAGGCTGGCCTACCGGAACCTTGGACAATCCGGTGTGCCCTGAGAACGAGATATGTGCAGCTCCTATCGGGATTTGTCGGCACATTCGGGTGGCTTTGCTGGTCTTGTTTTAACATTGTCGAAATGTCTTGTAACCGGGATTCCGAGCCTGATCGGGTCTTTCTAGGAGAAGGAATATCCTTCGTTGACCGTGAGAGCTTGTGATGGGCTAAGTTGGGACACCCCTGCAGGGATTTGAACTTTCGAAAGTCGTGCCCGCGGTTATGGGCAGATGGGAATTTGTTAATGTCCGGTTGTAGAAAACCTGAAACTTATCTTAATTAAAATGCACCAACCGTGTGTGTAACCGTGATGGTCTCTTCTCGGCGGAGTCCGGGAAGTGAACACGGTGTTGAAGTAATGCTTGACGTAGGTTGTTCTAGGATCACTTCTTGATCATAGTTTGTCGCTCGTGCCTTTGCCTTCTCTTCTCGCTCTCTTTTGCGAATATGTTAACCACCATATATGCTAGTCGCTTGTTGCAGCTCCACATCATACCTTTTACCCTTCCTATAAGCTTAAATAGTCTTGATCGCGAGGGTGTGAGATTGCTGAGTCCCCGTGACTCACAGATACTTCCAAAACCAGCTTGCAGGTGCCGATGAGAATGTGCAGGTGACGCAACCGAGCTCAAGGAGGAGCTCGTTAAAGAACGTGTTCGTTATGTTGTTCCGTTTCCAGTTGATCAGTAGTGGAGCCCAGTCGGGACGATCGGGGATCTGTGTAGCATTTGGGGTAGTCTTCTTTTATTCTGGTTCCGTAGTCGGACCTTGTGTGTATCTGGATGATGTAATGCTTTATTCATGTTATTGTGTGAAGTGGTGATTGTAAGCCAACCATGTATCTTTTTCCCTTATGTATTACATGGGTTGTGTGAAGATTACCTCACTTGCGACAATGCTTTCAATGCGGTTATGCCTCTAAGTCGTGCTTCGACACGTGGGAGATATAGCCGCATCGAGGGTGTTACAAGTTGGTAACCAGAGCCTTCCCCGACTTAGGAGCCCCTACTTGATTGAATCGCTGGCATTGTTGAGTCTAGAAAAATGTTTTGAGTCTTTTAGGATTATATATATTGGAGAGTAGGATTCTTTTTACTCCTCAGTCCCTTCATCGCTCTGGTGAGGCCTCCTGACGTAGAGTTTTGACTCTTCTCTTCTCAAATTTCACGAAAAAAATTTAGGATCACGCGGGTATCTTGGAATCGTTCCGATGGTTTTGTGACGAGAACATTGTTGTTGGTGCCTCCTGACATTTAGGGGTTGTGGCAGTGTCCCGGGGAGTTGAGCTCCGAGGTGTTGTCGTCACAATTTTATCGTTGCAGTTCTGGAATACCTGAGTTCGTCGACATTGAAAATCTCTTTTATGCAGTTGTTGGTGAGATAACCTCGACGCCACCAAGTACTGGGGTGGGAGTTCGGGAGTATTGCCATAACTCGTATAACGGATGCTTTTCGAAGGTTGAGGTAAAGAATTTCCAAAGGTTTCTTGGTTATGTGTTGAAGGATGGATACAGCTGGATGTAGGATTTGTGTAGTTTTGGGTGAGATATTATGCTTCCCATATATCCCCAACACCTGATTGCATAACCGGAAAAATTTCGGGAGTTTATAAGTGGGAATTCAAGTAGCTCCTAGGATATCTTTCCGACAGATGTATGATATGAAATTGGGGTTCGACGTCTAGTTGTCCGCCTATCCACGGTTGGTTTTACAGTGGTCTCATTGTGTCTTAAAGAGTCCTTGGCTATGATGACTTGGGGACGCTTCGTATGTCATGTGCATTGCCTTGTACATGATGGTCTTGTACGATCGAGCCCATGTAGGCCACACCATGAAAACTTCGGGCGAAATCTCTATCATATGTTTGTTCCGGCTTATTCTGCAAGCCAATCCTTTGTTTTTGTTTTGAGTTGTGGTATTCTAGTTGCTTCAATGCCAAGTGTTGATTCCATACCTTTCCTAAGCGGTGTTCTCATATATCTATGTGAATGCTAATCCTTCTTGATCATCAAGATTGTCATCTAAATTCCTTCTCTACGGTCGTCTTTCTCTCCAAGTGGGTCCGTTCATTTTCAGCATCCGCAAGATTCAATCTTAGTTTTTCTCAACAGTGTTCCTTTCATCCGTCCCAAGTTGCCTTTGTTTTCCCACCCTCCCACCCTTTTTCTTCGAGGACTCAGAATTTTTATTCAAGTATCATTTTATTGATGTGAAGTCTCTTCATTCTTTTCCGTCAATATTCTTATCCGGTGATTCTCAAGAAGATACTAACGGAGCTTCAAGTGTATCATTCTACATTCTTTTCATCTCCGGTGGATTCAATTCAAGCTTTTGGTGTTGATCATATCCTTTCCTCGGTTCAAGTGCTTTCTTTTGTTGGTGCACCTCTTAATCATTCCCTTCTCGCTATTCATGTGTTCCGGAGTGCTGTAGATATCTCAGAAGATGCTAGTGCTCATTCTCTATTCGTTCAAGTTCTTTTCAGGATGTTATCTCATTCAAGCCTTTTAATTCAACCGCTGCAATCTCTCTTTTGAATCGTTCTACGGTGTTTCTTTCGAGTGGGCCCTAACCCACAGGTCTTTTCCCAGGATCTTACCTGACTCTTCTATTTTACCGGAGGTATTCTCAAATTCTTTTCTAAGTTTGACGTAAGAATGATTCATCATCGGTCAGATGGTTTCTCCAAGATCTTTCAAATTCTTGTCATCATGGCTCAACCTCTTCGCTTTCATTCTCCCGGGGTGTCTCATCAATTATCATGGTGGTGTTTCCCGTCATCATTCTCGAATTTTGAAGACCGAAGAAGACTTTCTCTTAAATCTTGCTCCATTCTCTTCAAGATTCGTGATTCTAGCTTGTTGCCATCCTCTCATAATTGTTTTCGATTGTGAGAATTCTTTTCACCTATCCAGATAAATTCAAGATTCTTTTCAATTTGATTCTCTAGAGCCCATCATTTCAGAAGACTTATTCATTCTCAGCTTTCAGCTATCATTCTCCAAATCTTACCAGTGCATCATTCAAGTATTCTCTTATCAGCTCTTGATCTCTTCGTTCTCTAGTATCTAAATTCTCTCAAGCATCTTCTTTCATTTCATAATTCTTCCCGGTGTTCCTTTATCTTTATTTCGTTCATTTTTCAATTCTTACGGTGGTTCTTCCAAGAATTTTTCTTCCTTTGTTCATCATATCAATTTATTCGTTGTTTCAATCCTACCGGTGGATCCAAAAGACCTTCTCAAGTTTGCGCTATGTCTATCCTTTTTACGAGAATAAGTAGTATGCCAAATCCGTTGATTGTCATCAATTTAAATTGGTGAAGGATAAGCATGATGTAATTCTTATTCTTGTTACATCGAGTAAATTAAATTCCTGCTTTCCAGAGTGGTTCATCATATCACATTCTCGGTTCGAGATGCTTTATCTTTTCTTTTCCAAGAGTTCCAAGCTCTCACAATTATATCACCATGGAGATCCATTTAATCATTGCAAGGCTTCACCTTGTGTTTTTCAACCTCTCTTTCCTTCCATTTGATCATCCTTTTGTTATCAGAGTTCTTCATGGAGGCTCTACATGATGGGTCATAAAGGATTTAATTCCTTCTTGAAATTTTTCATCGAGATTCTTTTCTAAGGAGCTCAAGTATTCTTCATCTTGAAATCCGGAGTACAATTTGTTCTATCCTATCTTTTGAGATGGTGTTATGTCATTCTTGATGATTTCCCTCCGTGGTTCATGATTCACAAGCTATCAAGAATGAGGTATTTTAAATCCATCAATTTCTTCTTTCGACTTATCTTGGGTTATATTTCACCTATAGCCTTCCCTAAGGAATGTTGCTATTGTGGTGCTTCTCAATGACCCAAGCTTGCTCTTTATCCTCTGGGAGGAACAAGTTCTTCATCTCGTCGTTGATCTCAAGCGAGCAATTGTTTTCATTTGTGGCAGGTTTTCACCTCAAGTTCTTGAGACGTTTTCCATAAGCCCTCAACAAGCCTGTTCTTTTCGTTGTTGATTTCCCAACAACTCCGTTCAATCCTTCTTTTTAAGGATGCTCTCTCAAATTCATTTGAGGTAGAACATGTTTTTTTCTTCTCCGTTCTTTTCTTTGCATTCTTTCATTTCTTCCGGAGGCATTGTGTTGATGCTCTCTTCACTCATTATTTCGTATTGTGAAGATCATGTTCGTTTCTTTGCTTATCTATTCAACCGGAGTGTCGTGTTTTCTTTCGAACTCTCTCATCTTATCAAATTTTGCCTCCCTTCTCAACCGGAGTGCTGTCTGAGATCTTTCTTACCACTTGTGCCATTCTTTCAATAGTTCTGGAGGCAGTGTGTTGTTGATTTCATCAAGCATACTCTCATCTTGTCAAATTCATGATGAATTCCTTCCATTTACAGTCGGGGTGCTGTCCAAATTATATCATTATTTTTCCTCCTCTATTTTGTTTTACCCGAAGTGTTGTGGCTATCATTTCTCTTTGAACCGGAGTCTCATCCAAGTGCTTTCATTTTGCCAAGTTCAAATTCTATGACTTCCATTTTTAACCGGAGTGATGTCGTAATTGATCTTTATCTTTCTTTGTACATCTCGTTTCATCCGTAGTGCTTGCATGTACTTCCTGTCCATTGCAACCTTTGTCTTATGTCTGTCAACCTATAAGGCTCTAGAAAGGTTCTTTGTTCCTCTTTCGAATGGAGTATTTTCAACTTTGCTCATCTTCGTTGCATTCTTTCTTTCAACTTGTTCAACCTCTCAAGGTTCGTCGTTTCACTTGTTTGTCAAAGAAGCAACTTAGTTTTACCTCTTCTCTTCCTCTTCCTTTTCCCTCCAGTGCCATCCTAGATCTCGGGACGAGATCCTCTTGTAGTGGTGGAGTGTTGTGACGCCCCGAGACCGATGCGCCAGGTTGTTGGGGAACGTTGCAGAAAATTAAAAATTTTCCTACGGTTTCACCAAGATCCATCTATGAGTTCATCTAAGCAACGAGTCAAGGGAGAGAGTTTGCATCTACATACCACTTGTAGATCGCGTGCGGAAGCTTGCAAGGTGATGATGGAGTCGTACTCGACGTGATTCGAATCACCGATGACCAAGTGCTGAACGGACAGCACCTCCGCGTTCAACACACGTACGGGACGGGAGACGTCTCCTCCTTCTTGATCCAGCAAGGGGAAAGGAGAGGTTGAGGAAGACAGCTCCACCGGCAGCACGACGGCGTGGTGATGGTGGAGAGGCAGTACTCCGACAGGGCTTCGCCAAGCACACAACGGAGGAGGAGAGGTGTTGGGGAGGGGAGGACTGCGCCTTGGAGGGTGGTCTGGCTGCCCTCCCCTCACCCCTCTATTTATAGGGGGAAGGGAGAAGGGGGCCGGCCCCCTAGAACCCATCTAGGGGGAGTGCGGCGGCCAAGGGGAGAGGGGGAGAGGGTGGCTTGCCCCCCAAGCCAAGGGGGGCGCCCCCTCTAGGGTTCCCCCCTCAACCCTAGGCGCAAGGGCCCAAGGGAGGAGGTGCGCCCAGCCCACCAGGGGCTGGCTCCCTGCCCCACGCAGCCCATGTGGCCCCCCGGGAGGGGTGGCCCCTCCCGGTGGACCCCCGGAACCCTTCCGGTGGCCCCGGTACAATACCGGTATGACCCCGAAACTTCCCGGTGTCCGTTTGACAACTTCCCATATATAAATCTTTACCTCTGGACCCTTCCGAAGCTCCTCGTGACGTCCAGGATCCCATCCGGGACTCCGAACAACATTCGGTAGTCACATACTAGTCTTCCTAATAACCCTAGCGTCACCGAACCTTAAGTGTGTAGACCCTACGGGTTCGGGAGACATGCAGACATGACCGAGACGCTCTTAGGTCAATAACCAACAGCGGGATCTGGATACCCATGATGGCTCCCACATGCTCCTCGATGTTGTCATCGGATGAACCACGATGTCGAGGATTCGATCAAACCCTGTACGCAATTCCCTTTGTCAATCGGTACGTTACTTGCCCGAGACTCGATCGTCGGTATCCCAATACCTTGTTCAGTCTCGTTACCGGCAAGTCACTTTACTCGTACCGTAATGCATGATCCCGTGTCCAACACCTTGGTCACATTGAGCTCATTATGATGATGCATTACCGAGTTGGCCCAGAGATACCTCTCCGTCATACGGAGTGACAAATCCCAATTTCGATCCGTGTCAACCCAACAGATACTTTCGGAGATACCTGTAATGCACCTTTATAGTCACCCGGTTACGTTGTGACGTTTGATACACCCAAGGCACTCTTACGATATCCGGGAGTTACACGATCTCATGGTCGAAGGAAGAGATACTTGACATTGGCAAAGCTCTAGCAAAACGAACTACACGATCTTTTATGCTATGCTTAGGATTGGGTCTTGTCCATCACATCATTCTCCTAATGATGTGATCCCGTTATCAATGACATCCAATGTCCATAGTCAGGAAACCATGACTATCTGTTGATCACAACGAGCTAGTCAACTAGAGGCTCACCAGGGACATATTGTGGTCTAAGTATTCACACGTGTATTACGATTTCCGGATAATACAGTTATAGCATGAATAAAAGACATTTATCATGAACATTGAAATATAATAATACTTTTATTATTGCCTCTAGGGCATATTTCCAACAGTCTCCCACTTGCACTAGAGTCACCAATCTAGTTACATTGTGATGAATCGAACACCCATAGAGTTCTGGTGTTGATCATGTTTTGCACGCGAGAGAGGTTTAGTCAGCGGATCTGCGACATTCAGATCCGTGTGCACTTTGCAAATCTCTATGTCTCCATCTTGAACATTTTCACGGATGGAGTTGAAACGACGCTTGATGTGCCTGGTCTTCTTGTGAAACCTGGGCTCCTTCGCGAGGGCAATAGCTCCAGTGTTGTCACAGAAGAGTTTGATCGGCCCCGACTCATTGGGTATGACTCCTAGGTCGGTGATGAACTCCTTCACCCAAATCGCTTCATGCGCTGCCTCCGAGGCTGCCATGTACTCTGCTTCACACGTAGATCCCGCCACGACGCTCTGCTTGCAGCTGCACCAGCTTACTGCTCCACCATTCAACATATACACGTATCCGGTTTGTGACTTAGAGTCATCCAGATCTGAGTCGAAGCTAGCGTCGATGTAACCCTTTACGATGAGCTCTTCGTCTCCTCCATAAACGAGAAACATGTCCTTCGTCCTTTTCAGGTACTTCAGGATATTCTTGACCGCTGTCCAGTGTTCCTTGCCGGGATTACTTTGGTATCTTGCTACCAAACTTACGGCAAGGTTTACATCGGGTCTGGTACACAGCATGGCATACATAATAGATCCTATGGCTGAAGCATAGGGGATGACACTCATCTCTTCTTTATCTTTTGCCGTGGTGACTGAGCCGAGCTCAGTCTCACACCTTGTAACATAGGCAAGAACCCCTTCTTGGACTGATCCATTTTGAACCTCTTCAAAATCTTATCAAGGTATGTGCTTTGTGAAAGACCTATGAGGCGTCTCGATCTATCTCTATAGATCTTGATGCCTAATATATAAGCAGCTTCTCCAAGGTCCTTCATTGAAAAACACTTATTCAAGTAGGCCTTAATGCTGTCCAGAAATTCTATATTATTTCCCATCAAGAGTATGTCATCTACATATAATATGAGAAATGCTACAGAGCTCCCACTCACTTTCTTGTAAACGCAGGCTTCTCCATAAGTCTGCATAAACCCAAACGCTTTGATCATCTCATCAAAGCGAATGTTCCAACTCCGAGATGCTTGCACCAGTCCATAAATGGATCGCTGGAGCTTGCATACTTTGTTAGCGTTCCGAGGATCGACAAAACCTTCCGGCTGCATCATATACAGTTCTTCCTTAAGATGCCCGTTAAGGAATGCTGTTTTGACGTCCATCTGCCATATCTCATAATCATAGTATGCGGCAATTGCTAACATGATTCGGACGGACTTCAGCTTCGCTACGGGAGAGAAAGTCTCGTCGTAGTCAATCCCTTGAACTTGTCGATAACCCTTAGCGACAAGTCGAGCCTTATAAATGGTAACATTACCATTCGCGTCCGTCTTCTTCTTAAAAATCCATTTGTTTTCTATTGCTCGCCGATCATCGGGCAAGTCTGTCAAAGTCCATACTTTGTTTTCATACATGGATTCTATCTCGGATTTCATGGCTTCAAGCCATTTGTTGGAATCCGGGCCCGCCATCGCTTCTTCATAGTTCGAAGGTTCATTGTTGTCTAACAACATGATTTCCAGGACAGGGTTGCCGTACCACTCTGGTGCGGAACGTGTCCTTGTGGACCTACGAAGTTCAGTAGTAACTTGATCCGAAGTACCTTGATCATCATCATTGTTTTCCTCTTCAGTTGGTGTGGGCATCACAGGAACGGTTTCCTGCGCTGCACCACTTTCCCGCTCAAGAGGTAGTACTTCATCGAGTTCTACTTTCCTCCCACTTACTTCTTTCGAGAGAAACTCTTTTTCCAGAAAGCATCCGTTCTTGGCAACAAAGATCTTGCCTTCGGATCTTAAGTAGAAGGTATACCCGACAGTTTCCTTAGGGTATCCTATGAATACGCATTTTTCCGACTTGGGTTCGAGCTTTTCAGGTTGAAGTTTCTTGACATAAGCATCGCATCCCCAAACTTTTAGAAACGACAGCTTAGGTTTCTTTCCAAACCATAATTCATACGGTGTCGTCTCAACGGATTTAGACGGTGCCCTATTTAAAGTGAATGTAGCTGTCTCTAGAGCGTATCCCCAAAATGATAGCGGTAAATCGGTAAGAGACATCATAGACCGCACCATATCCAATAGAGTGCGATTACGATGTTTGGACACACCGTTTCGCTGAGGTGTTCCAGGCGGCGTGAGTTGTGAAACGATTCCACATTTCCTTAAGTGTGTACCAAATTCGTGACTTAAGTATTCTCCTCCACGATCTGATCGTAAGAATTTTATCTTTCGGTCACGTTGATTCTCTACCTCATTCTGAAATTCCTTGAACTTTTCAAAGGTCTCAGACTTGTGTTTCATTAAGTAGACATACCCATATCTACTCAAGTCATCAGTGAGAGTGAGAACATAACGATATCCTCCGCGAGCCTCAACGCTCATTGGACCGCACACATCGGTACGTATGATTTCCAACAAGTTGGTTGCTCGCTCCATTGTTCCGGAGAACGGAGTCTTGGTCATTTTGCCCAAGAGGCATGGTTCGCACGTGTCAAATGATTCATAATCAAGAGACTCTAAAAGTCCATCGGCATGGAGCTTCTTCATGCGCTTGACACCAATGTGACCAAGGCGGCAGTGCCACAAGTATGTGGGACTATCGTTATCAACTTTAAATCTTTTGGCATCTATACTATGAACATGTGTAATATTACGCTCGAGATTCATTAAGAATAAACCGTTGACCATCGGAGCATGACCATAAAACATATCTCTCATATAAATCGAACAACCATTATTCTCAGACTTAAATGAGTAGCCATCTCGTATTAAACGAGATCCAGATACAATGTTCATGCTCAAACTTGGCACTAAATAACAATTATTAAGGTTCAAAACTAATCCCGTAGGTAAATGTAGAGGCAGCGTGCCGACGGCGATCACATCGACTCTGGAACCATTCCCGACGCGCATAGTCACCTCGTCCTTCGCCAGTCTCCGTTTATTCCGCAGCTCCTGCTGTGAGTTACAAATATGAGCAACGGCACCGGTATCAAATACCCAGGAGTTACTACGAGTACTGGTAAGGTACACATCAATCACATGTATATCAAATATACCTTTGGTGTTGCCGGCCTTCTTATCCGCTAAGTATTTGGGGCAGTTCCGCTTCCAATGACCCTTCCCTTTGCAATAAAAGCACTCAGTCTCAGGCTTAGGTCCATTCTTTGACTTCTTCCCGGTAACTGGCTTACCAGGCGCGGCAACCTCCTTGCCGTCCTTCTTGAAGTTCTTCTTACCCTTGCCCTTCTTGAACTTAGTGGTCTTATTGACCATCAACACTTGATGTTCTTTCTTGATTTCAGCCTCTGCTGACTTCAGCATCGAGAACACTTCAGGAATGGTCTTTTCCATCCCCTGCATGTTGTAGTTCATCACAAAGCTCTTGTAGCTTGGTGGGAGCGACTGGAGGATTCTGTCAATGACCGCCTCATCTGGGAGGTTAATGTTCAGCTGGGTCATACGGTTGTGCAACCCAGACATCTTCAGGATGTGCTCACTGACAGAACTGTTTTCCTCCATCTTACAACTGTAGAACTTGTCGGAGACATCATATCTCTCGACCCGGGCATGAGCTTGAAAAACTAGTTTCAGCTCTTCGAACATCTCATATGCTCCGTGGTGCTCAAAACGCTTTTGGAGCCCCGGTTCTAAGCTATAAAGCATGCCGCACTGAACGAGGGAGTAATCATCAGCACGAGACTGCCAAGCATTCATAATGTCTTGGTTCTCTGGGACGGGAGCGTCACCTAGCGGTCCTTCTAGGACGTATTGTTTCCTGGCAGCTATGAGGATGATCCTCAGGTTCCGGACCCAGTCCGTATAGTTGCTGCCATCATCTTTCAGCTTGGTTTTCTCTAGGAACGCGTTGAAGTTCATGTTGACATTAGCGTTGGCCATTGATCTACAAGACATATTTGCAAAGGTTTTAGACTAAGTTCATGATAATAAAGTTCTAATCAAATTATGAACTCCCACTTAGATTAGACATCCCTCTAGTCATCTAAGTGTTACACGATCCGAGTCGACTAGCCCGTGTCCGATCATCACGTGAGACGGACTAGTCATCGTCGGTGAACATTCTCATGTTGATCGTATCTTCCATATGACTCGTGTTCGACCTTTCGGTCTCCGTGATCCGAGGCCATGTCTGCACATGCTAGGCTCGTCAAGTTAACCCTAAGTGTTTTCGCTGTGTAAAACTGTCTTACACCCGTTGTATGTGAACGTAAGAATCCATCACACCCGATCATCACGTGGTGCTTAGAAGCGATGAACTGTAGCAACGGTGCACAGTTAGGGGAGAACACTTCTTGAAATTTTTGTAAGGGATCATCTTATTTACTACCGTCATCCTAAGTAAACAAGATGCATAAACATAATAAACATCACATGCAATTATATAGTTGTGACATGATATGGCCAATATCATATAGCTCCATTGATCTTCATCTTCGGGGCTCCATGATCATCTTGTCACCGGCTTGACACCATGATCTCCATCATCATGATCTCCATCATCGTGTCATCATGAAGTTGTCACGCCAACGACTACTTCTACTTCTATGACTAACGTTTAGCAATAAAGTAAAGTAGTTTACATGGCGTTATTCAATGACACGCAGGTCATACAAAAAATAAAGACAACTCCTATGGCTCCTGCCGGTTGTCATACTCATTGACATGCAAGTCGTGAATCCTATTACAAAGAACATGATCTCATACATCACAATTCATTATTCATCACAACTTCTGGCCATATCACATCACATGATCAATCGCTGCAAAAACAAGTTAGACGTCCTCTAATTGTTGTTGCATCTTTTACGTGGCTGCAATTGGGTTCTAGCAAGAACGTTTTCTTACCTACGAATCACCACAACGTGATTTTGTCAACTTCTATTTACCCTTCATAAGGGCCCTATTCATCGATTCCGCTCCAACTAAAGTGGGAGAGACAGACACCCGCCAGCCACCTTATGCAACTAGTGCATGTCAGTCGATGGAACCGGTCTCACGTAAGCGTACGTGTAAGGTTGGTCCGGGCCGCTTCATCCCACAATACCGTTGAGCAAGAAAAGACTAGTAGAGGCAAGTAAGATGACAAAATCCACGCCCACAACAAAATTGTGTTCTACTCGTGCAAAGAGAACTACGCATAGACCTAGCTCATGATGCCACTGTTGGGGAACGTTGCAGAAAATTAAAAATTTTCCTACGGTTTCACCAAGATCCATCTATGAGTTCATCTAAGCAACGATTCAAGGGAGAGAGTTTGCATCTACATACCACTTGTAGATCGCGTGCGGAAGCTTGCAAGGTGATGATGGAGTCGTACTCGACGTGATTCGAATCACCGATGACCAAGTGCTGAACGGACAGCACCTCCGCGTTCAACACACGTACGGAACGGGAGACGTCTCCTCCTTCTTGATCCAGCAAGGGGAAAGGAGAGGTTGAGGAAGACAGCTCCACCGGCAGCACGACAGCGTGGTGATGGTGGAGAGGCAGTACTCCGACAGGGCTTCGCCAAGCACACAACAGAGGAGGAGAGGTGTTGGGGAGGGGAGGGCTGCGCCTTGGAGGGTGGTCTGGCTGCCGTCCCCTCACCCCTCTATTTATAGGGGGAAGGGAGAAGGGGGCCGGCCCCCTAGAACCCATCTAGGGGGGGTGCGGCGGCCAAGGGGAGAGGGGGAGAGGGTGGCTTGCCCCCCAAGCCAAGGGGGGCGCCCCCTCTAGGGTTCCCCCCTCAACCCTAGGCGCAAGGGCCCAAGGGAGGGGGTGCGCCCAGCCCACCAGGGGCTGGCTCCCTGCCCCACGCAGCCCATGTGCCCCCCCGGGAGGGGTGGCCCCTCCCGGTGGACCCCCGGAACCCTTCCGGTGGCCCCGGTACAATACCGGTATGACCCCGAAACTTCCCGGTGTCCGTTTGACAACTTCCCATATATAAATCTTTACCTCCGGACCCTTCCGGAGCTCCTCGTGACGTCCAGGATCCCATCCGGGACTCCGAACAACATTCGGTAGTCACATACTAGTCTTCCTAATAACCCTAGCGTCACCGAACCTTAAGTGTGTAGACCCTACAGGTTCGGGAGACATGCAGACATGACCGAGACGCTCTTAGGTCAATAACCAACAGCGGGATCTGGATACCCATGATGGCTCCCACATGCTCCTCGATGTTGTCATCGGATGAACCACGATGTCGAGGATTCGATCAAACCCTGTACGCAATTCCCTTTGTCAATCGGTACGTTACTTGCCCGAGACTCGATCGTCGGTATCCCAATACCTTGTTCATCGCTCTGGTAAGGCATCCTGGCGTAGAGTTTTGACTCTTCTCTTCTCAAATTTCACTAAATTTTTTTTAGGATCACGCGAGTATCTTGGTTTTGTTCCGATGGTTTTGTGACGAGAACATTGTTCTTGGTGCCTCCTGTCTTTAGGGGTTGTGGCAGTGTCCCGGGGAGTTGAGCTCCGAGGTGTTGTCGTCACAATTTTATCGTTGCAATTCTGGTATACTTGAGATATGTGCGCGCCATCGGAAATCTCTTTTATGCAGTTCGTTGGTGAGATAACCTCGACGCCACCCAGTACTGGGGCGGGAGTTCGGGAGTATCGCCATAACTTGTATAACGGATGCTTTTCGAAGGTTGAGATAGATGGTTTCCGAAGGTTTCTTGGTTATGTGTTGAAGGATGGATACAGCTGGATGTAGGATTTGCTAGCTTGGGTGAGATATTATGCTTCCCCTGTATCCCCAACACCTGATTGCATAACCGGAAAGGTTCGGGAATTTCATAGGTGGGAATTCTAGTAGCTCTAGTTCTTCTTCCACGGATATTGGTTTGAGATTGGGATTTCTTACCGATTATTCGTTCTTGATCCGTACCTTGTTGAATTATTTCTCTACCTTAATTCTACGTGGCTTCTCAATTTATGGATATGTGACCATTTGAAGAGGAATGCATTCGTTCATTTTGTTCGGATGTGAAGACTATATGTTGCATTTTTCATTCCGTTGGATTCAGCTTCTATATTGTTGTCTATCTATGTGCTAATGGTGGTCAACCTCTTCAGGATGGCTCCTCCAACGCGCACGACTCTGAATCCTGATCCGCCTCCACCTCCGCCTCCTCCGGAAGCATGGCAAGCTGTGATGGCCGCTACTAATGCAAACACACAGTTGATCATGCAAATCCTCCAAGAGCGCAATCAAGGCAGTCAAGGGAATCAAGGCCATAATCAGCACCACTTTGCTACACTGAACCAGTTCCTTGCTAATGGCCCAAAGACGTTCAGCGGTTGTGTTGAGGCTACCGATGCTGACGATTGGCTAGTGGATCTGGGCAAGCATTTTGAATGCAGCAACGTCAGGCCTGAAGATTTCGTCAAGTTCGCTTCTTTCCAGCTCAAAGATCAGGCTGCAGAGTGGTTCCAGCAGTACAAGGATTCCAGAGGTGGACGTTTGATCACTTGGAATGATTTTCGTCAAGATTTCCGCGCTCAACACATTCCTCAAAGTGTGGTTGAGAGTAAGCGTCAGGAATTCCGCAATCTGAAGCAAGGCTCTTTGTCTGTCTATGACTACAACAAGTTGTTCCAGAAGCTCGCCCGTTTTGCCAAGCAGGATGTTCCTGATGAGAAGAGCATGATCTATCAGTTCAGGGGTGGTCTTCGTGAGGAAATTCAGCTCGCTCTTGTCCTCTTTGAGCCGTTGAGATACGATGAGTTCTACAACATGGCACTGAAGCAAGAGGCTGCTCAGATGAGGTGTGATGCTTCCAGGAAGCGTGCCAGAGATGTTACTCCTTCTTCCTCTACTCAAGTGGTCAAGCAGCAGAAGTATTGGCTTCCTCCTCCCCCGTTCCGTCAGCCGTATCAGCAGAAGAGCAAAGGTGGCAGTGGTTTCTCCCACCCACCCAACCCAGGCTTTTAGAACAAGTCTTCGTCTCAAGCGCCAAGATCGAGTGCTCCGTATCACCGTCCGCTTTCAGAGGTCACGTGCAACAAGTGCCAACAGAAGGGTCACTATGCCAACAAGTGTACCAACCAGAGGCGTCTTCCTCCTCCTCCTCCTGTCAGATCGGCAAGTACAGCTGTGGTCAAGCACAATCCCAAGCACGCCAAGGTCAATATGGTGAATGCAGCTCAGGCAGAGGACTCGTCAGATGTGATCATGGGTAACCTTCCTGTTAACGATGTTCCTGCAAAAGTTCTTTTTGACACAGGTGCATCGCATTGCTTCATTTCCAAACCTTTTGCATCAAAGTATGAGTGTGATTATCAGTATCTGCAAAGTTCCTTGCAAATTGTGTCACCGGGCAAGCAGATGACAGCTAACACCTGCGTCCCTGAGGTTACTATCACATTGGGTGACTACAAGTTCCTTTCTTCCCCAATTGTTCTCGGTAACTCGGCTATTGATCTTATTCTCGGAATGGATTGGCTTTCTAAGCACAAGGCACATCTTGACTGTGCTGCCAGGCAGATTCAATTGACTCATTCGTCTGAGGATGTCATTGTCTTTGCCGCTCGGGATAATACCATCCGGTTGTTTTCTCTCAATGAGAAGGGTGAATTGGATGCCATCTCTCAAATTCCTGTCGTTTGCGAATATCAAGACGTCTTTCCAGAAGAACTTCCAGGGATGCCTCCAAACCGGCCGGTTGAATTTGTTATTGAACTTGAGCCTGGCACGGAACCTATGTGCAAACGTCCTTACAAGCTCGGCCCCGAAGAGTTGAAGGAGCTGAAGAAACAACTCGATGAGCAAGAAAGATTGGGTCTCATTCGGCCTAGTACTTCTCCGTGGGGTTGTGGTGTTCTTTTTGTGAAGAAGAAGGATGGATCGAGTCGACTTTGTGTTGATTACCGTCCAGTAAACAAGAAGACACTCAAGAACAAATACCCACTTCCCAACATCAATGAGCTGTTCGAACAACTCAAGGGTGCTCAAGTATTCTCCAAGCTTGATCTCCGTATGGGTTATCATCAGATTCGTATTCGTGAGCAAGATATTCCCAAGACGGCGTTCAGAACAAGCTTTGGTTCATATGAATACACTGTCATGTCTTTTGGCCTCGCCAACGCTCCTCCGACGTTCTCTCGCATGATGAACTTCATCTTCAGCCCCTACACCAATGAATTCGTTTTGGTCTATCTCGACGACATTCTGGTTTTCTCGAAGAACAAGAAAGACCATGCCAAGCACTTGCGTTTGGTACTTGACAAGCTCAGAGAACATCAGTTCTACGCCAAGTTCTCCAAGTGTGAATTTTGGCTCGATGAGGTTCTTTATCTTGGTCATATCATCTCTGCCAAGGGCATTTCCGTGAATCCTGAGAAGGTGTCTGCAATTGTGAATTGGGAACCTCCTCAGAACATAAAGCAACTCCGCAGTTTTCTCGGTCTCGCAAGCTATTGCAGAAGATTCGTTGAAAACTTTTCTAAGATCGCCAAGCCTCTCTCAAATCTTCTTCAGAAGCACGTCAAATACGTTTGGTCTCCGGAGTGTGATATTGCTTTCAACACTTTGAAAGAGAAATTGATCACTGCTCCAGTTCTGACTCCGCCTGATGAAACCAAGCCGTACGAGGTCTTTTGTGATGCCTCTCTCCAAGGTCTCGGTGCTGTACTGATGCAAGAGAAGAAAGTTGTTGCTTATACCTCTCGCTAGTTGAAGCCTAATGAGAAGAACTACCCCACTCATGATCTCGAGTTGGCGGCAGTTGTGCACGCTTTGTTGACTTGGAGACATCTTCTATTGGGAAGGAAAGTGGATATTTTCACTGATCACAAGAGTCTCAAGTACATCTTCACTCAGCCTAATCTCAACCTCAGGCAGACTCGATGGGTCGAAATGATTCAAGAGTACAATCCGAGTATCGAGTATACTCCAGGCAAGGCTAATGTGATTGCTGACGCTTTGAGCAGGAAAGCATATTGCAACAGTCTGATTCTCAAGCCTTATCAACCCGAGCTTTGTGAAGCTTTCCGCAAACTTAATCTGCAAGTTGTTCCTCAAGGTTTCCTCGCCAACCTTCAAGTCTCTCCTACCTTAGAAGACCAGATTCGCCAAGCCCAACTTCTTGATGCTATGGTGAAAAAGGTGAAGATTGGTATTGCAAAGAGTCAGTCCAAGTACAAGTGCTACCGACTTGATGACAAGGACACTCTCTTCTTCGAGGATCGAATTGTTGTGCCCAAAGGTGAACTTCGTAAGGTGATCATGAACGAGGCTCACAACTCTCTCCTCTCCATCCACCCTGGGAGTACGAAGATGTATCAGGACCTCAAGCAAGCTTATTGGTGGACTCGAATGAAGCGCGAGATCGCTCAATTCGTGAATGAATGTGATGTCTGCAGAAGAGTGAAGGCGGAACGCCAAAGGCCAGCTGGTCTCCTCCAACCTCTTGCCATTCCAGAATGGAAGTTTGACCACATTGAAATGGACTTCGTGACTGGGTTTCCAAAGTCCAAGCGTGGCAATGATGCTATATTTGTTGTCATCGACAAGCTCACCAAAGTGGCTCACTTTCTGCCTATCAAAGAGTCGATCACTGCAGCTCAATTGGCGGAACTCTATACCTCTCGCATTGTCTCTCTGCACGGTATTCCTCAAGTGATATCTTCAGACCGTGGTAGCATCTTTACCTCCAAGTTTTGGGATTCTTTTCAGAAGGCCATGGGCACCAACATCCGCTTCAGCACAGCTTTCCATCCTCAAACGAGCGGTCAAGTCGAGCGTGTCAACCAGATTCTCGAAGATATGCTCAGGGCTTGTGTGATCTCCTTCGGCATGAAGTGGGAGGATTGTCTTCCTTATGCTGAATTCTCATACAACAACAGCTTTCAAGCAAGTTCGGGCAAGGCCCCCTTTGAAATTCTATATGGCAGGAAGTGTCGTACCCCTCTCAACTGGTCTGAAACCGGTGAACGTCAGCTGCTGGGTAATGACTTAATCACAGAAGCAGAAGAAATGTGCAAAGTCATTCGTGATAACCTCAAAGCAGCTCAATTCCGCCAGAAGTGCTACTATGATAGTAAGCACCGTGATCTGGTTTTCGAGATCGGAGATCATGTTTACCTCCGCGTCTCTCCCATGAAAGGTACTCGTCGCTTCGGTATCAAAGGGAAGCTTGCCCCTAGATACGTGGGACCTTTCAAGATTGTCAGCAAGAGAGGCGACCTCGCCTATCAACTCGAGCTTCCTTCAAACTTTGCAAATGTTCATGATGTGTTCCATGTCTCTCAGCTTCGAAAGTGCTTCAAGACTCCTGACCGCACCGTCAACTTCGAGGACATTGAGCTCCAAGAAGATCTCTCCTATCGTGAGCACCCAGTTGCTATTCTTCAAGAGACTGAATGCAAGACTCGCAACAAGTCAATCAAATTCCTCAAAGTTAAGTGGTCTCACCATTCCGACCGTGAAGCTACCTGGGAACGCGAGGATCACCTCCGTTCTGAGTACCCGGAGTTCTTTCAGTCCTAGATCTCGGGACGAGATCTTTTCGTAGTGGTGGAGTGTTGTAACGCCCCAGATGTAACTTTCCCCATTTGTACTCCAACTCTTGCCGTTTCCGGTGTCAAGTTATATTTATTTCTCGGGTTCGGGTCCTTGTCTCCGTGTGTTGTTTTCGTTTTCATGCATCTCATACCATGTCATCTCATGCATTGCATTTGCATATATGTTCATCTCATGCATTCGAGCATTTTCCCCGTTGTCCGTTTTGCATTCCGGCGCTTCGTTCTCCTCCGGTGGTCATTTCTAGTCTTCTTTCGTGTGTGGGGTTTAAACATTTCCGGATTGGACCGAGACTTGCCAAGCGGCCTTGGTTTACTACCGGTAGACCGCCTGTCAAGTTTCGGGTCATTTGGACTTCGTTTGATACTCCAACGGTTAACCGAGGGACCGAAAAGGCCTCGTGTGTGTTGCAGCCCAACACCCTCCAAATTTGGCCCAAAACCCACCAAACTCTGCTCCATGTCCTAGAGCGTTCGATCACGATCGTGTGGGCGAAAACCGCACCTCATTTGGACTCTCCTAGCTCCCTCTATGCCTATATATAGACCCCCTCCTCCAAATCCCGGATCCCCTCGTCTCAAACCCTAGTTTAAAAAAAACAGCTCCCAGCCACCGACGGACATGTTCGCCGCCTGACCGGACACGTCCGCCGGCGCCCCCGACCACTCCGGTGCCGCCACGTGGCAGGACCACATTGCCGCCGCCGTCCCGGCCTGGGAGGCCCAGGAGGGGCCCCCGCGAGCCCGCGCCCCCGCGCCTCTTCCTCCTCTCGGGCGCCGCCGCCTCCCCGACCTCCCGCGACCGGCGCCGTCGCCGCCACCGCACCGGCCGCCGCCGCGCCGGGCCCCGCCGCCCGTCCGCTCCACGCCGCGCGCCCGCGCCTCCGTGGTCGCGCCCTCGCCCGCGGTCGGCCTCGCCGGCCACCTCGCCGCCCCTCGACGCCGGCCACCGCCTCCCCCTACGCCCGCGGCCTCGGATCCGGCGCCGACGAACCTCGTCGCGCGTGCCCAGCTACAGTGCCCGATCCGGCTACAGTAAACCCTAGATCTAGGTTGACTTTCCCTCTTCCCCCTTATTTTTTTTGCTAACTTTGACTGCTTGTATCTCCGCAACCGTAGCTCCGTTTTGGGCGTATGATATATCAAAATCTTCGACTCGACATGTACATCATTTCATTCCATTGCATCATTTGCATTTGAGGTCATCTTGATGCCCAAAATGCTGTTAGAAGGAGGCTTCGTGAGTTAAATTGCAGATCCGTTAGTTCATCATGCACTTTTGTCATTTTTGCCATGTTTAATTCGTGCATGATATGCCTGTGCCCCTTTGGGATGAATTGTTAAGCATTTTGTCTTCTTTCCAGAGGTGCCACCCATGTATTTTTAGGATGTGTGTGTTGTCTTGTGCAAGCTTGCGAAGAGAGGTACCTGAGATTGCAGATTTCAGGGACTTAGTGATTTTCACTGTCTGGGATATTTTAGTTCATGATGCTATATGTCCAGCTTGTTTCCTAGTGATCCGTGCCTCTTTTGAGGATGAGCAGTAAGGGAGTTTTGATATTTATGTTATTCTCTATCCATCCATGTCTTTGTTGGCATATATGGAATGCTCTAGGTTGACTCAATCGAGCTCAACTTTTGCTTCGTTGTTAATCTGGGCAGATCGTCAACTTGTTTGCGATTTTGCCGATGCTACCGTTAGAGTTCCATGCATGCTATGCCTTCGTTCTTGCCATGTGTAGCTAGCACATTATGCCTTCTTGCTGGTTATAGGCTTTCCTTGTCATGACTTGCACCGTAGTGAGTGCATCGAGCTCGTTTACATGCCTTCGTGAGTTATATTTCAGCGTGTCTCAGTTTTCACTAAGTCTGAAAACTGATTGTGTTCGAGCTATGTTCGTGAGCTCGGTAGAGTATTTTGTGAACCCTTTTGGCCCCAGGTCACTTTGGGTGTTTTGTTAAGCTTGTTGAGTAGCTTCATGCCATGTTCTTACTTGTCATGTTCAGGTTTTCTATCATGTTGTTTTGCTGCTCCGAAGAGAGCATTGTGATCTGAAATTTCAGACTAGTGTTAATTTCACTAAGTCTGGAATCTGTTTTGCATTTGCGTTTTAGCCATGCTTGTTTGAACCTCTTAATGGATGAATTGGCCGTGGCTCAGTGCTAGTGTTTTGTCAACCATCTTGTGTAATTCACTGCCATGTATTTTGTTTTCATGTTTGGTGGCTGTAGCATGTTCATTTCGTTGCATTTAGATGCCTACTTGCTGTAAATCACAGACCGGTGTCATATCTTAAAACGCTTGCCATTCCCAAACCGTAGCTCCGATTCCAATGATCTTTATATCGTTTTCAAGCGATTTCATCCCCTCTATCCAGTGGCACACTTGGTTTTCCAAGTTGATACCAGGTTCATGCATTTCCTGGCATATCTTGCATTTTGCATCCCGCATCGCATCCCGCATAGCATATCGTCATTTCATCATATTGCTTGGTCTTGCCCGTGGTTGATGGTATCCTTGTTGCTTGTTTGTCTTGTGGGTAGAGCCGAGAGACGAGTTCGCTACCGAGGAGCCCGTTGAGTTTGCTTGTGAGGATCCAGTCAACTCTGACAACTGTGCAGGCAAGATGATCATACCCTCGAAATCACTACTATCTTTGCTATGCTAGTTTGCTCGCTCTTTTGCTTGCCACTTCTACGATGCCTACCATTTGCTTGTCAGCCTCCCAATTGCCATGTTGAACCTCTAACCCACCATTGTCCTAGCAAACCGTTGATTGGCTATGTTACCGCTTTGCTCAGCCCTTCTTATAGCGTTGTTAGTTGCAGGTGAAGATTGGAGCCGTTCCTTGTTGGAACATTTATTTTCTTGTTGGGATATCATTATATTGCTATGTTGTCTTAATGCATCTATATACTTGGTAAAGGGTGGAAGGCTCGGCCTCTCGCCTAGTGTTTTGTTCCACTCTTGCCGCCCTAGTTTCCGTCATATCGGTGTTATGTTCCCGGATTGTTGCGTCCCTTACGCGGTTGGGTTATAATGGGAACCCCTTGATAGTTCGCCTTGATTAAAGCTTTTCCAGCAATGCCCAACATTGGTTTTACCATTTGCCACCTAGCCTCTTTTTCCCTTGGGTTTCCGGAGCCCGAAGGTCATCTTATTTTAACCCCCCCCCCCGGGCCAGTGCTCCTCTGAGCGTTGGTCCAAACTAGAGTCCTGTGCAGCGCCCCCTCGGGGAAACTCGAGGTTTGGTTTTAGTTGTATGGAGCGCTCATCTGAGTGTGCCCTGAGAAAGAGATATGTGCAGCTCCTATCGGGATTTGTCGGCACATTCGGGCGGTGTTGCTGGTCTTGTTTTAACCTGTCAAATTGTCTTGTTGTACCGGGTTGCCGAGTCTGATCGGTGTGTCTCGGGTGGAGGTCTATTCCTTCGTTGACCGTGAGAGCTTGTCATGGGCTAAGTTGGGACCCCCCTGCAGGGATTGAACTTTCGAAAGCCGTGCCCGCGGTTATGGGCAGATGGGAATTTGTTAATGTCCGGTTGTAGATTACTTGAACTAAACTTAATTAAAATGAATCAACCGTGTGTGTTACCGTGATGGCCCCTTCTCGGCGGAGTCCGGGAAGTGGACACGGTGTTGGAGTTATGTTTGCGCAGGATGTTCCTTTAGCTTCTCGCTCGTGCTTCGCCTTCTCTTCTCGCTCTCTTTTGCGTATAAGTTAGCCACCACATATGCTAGTCGCTTGCTGCAGCTCCACATATTTTTGCCTTATCCATTCCTATGAGCTTAAATAGTCTTGATCGCGTGGGTGTGAGATTGCTGAGTCCCTGTGGCTCACAGATACTACAACTCCAGATGCAGGTCCAGGTGTTTCTGCTCCAGTTGACGATTACGAGCTCAAGTGGGAGTTTGACGAGGACTCTCAGCGATACTACGTGTCTTTTCCGGATGATCAGTAGTGGTGCCTAGTTGGGGTTATCGATTTAGGACCTTGTCGCATGTTGGGGGTCTTTTCTATTTTGGCACCGTAGTCGGGCCATGAGTGATTTGTTCGATGGATGTTATTTGTGTACTCTGATGTGACGTGGCGAGTGTAAGCCAACTATGTTATCTCCCCCTTTTATTATATATTACATGGGATGTTGTAATGATTGCCTGACTTGCGACATTGCTTTCAATGCGGTTATGCCTCTAAGTCGTGCCTCGACACGTGGGAGCTATAGCCGCATCGAGGGCGTTACAGTAATGCATGATCCCGTGTCCAACACCTTGGTCACATTGAGCTCATTATGATGATGCATTACCGAGTGGGCCCAGAGATACCTCTCCGTCATACGGAGTGACAAATCCCAATCTCGATCCGTGTCAACCCAACAGATACTTTCGGAGATACCTGTAATGCACCTTTATAGTCACCCAGTTACGTTGTGACGTTTGATACACCCAAGGCACTCTTACGATATCCGGGAGTTACACGATCTCATGGTCGAAGGAAGAGATACTTGACATTGGCAAAGCTCTAGCAAAACGAACTACACGATCTTTTATGCTATGCTTAGGATTGGGTCTTGTCCATCACATCATTCTCCTAATGATGTGATCCCGTTATCAACGACATCCAATGTCCATAGTCAGGAAACCATGACTATCTGTTGATCACAACGAGCTAGTCAACTAGAGGCTCACCAGGGACATATTGTGGTCTATGTATTCACACGTGTATTACGATTTCCGGATAATACAGTTATAGCATGAATAAAAGACATTTATCATGAACATTGAAATATAATAATACTTTTATTATTGCCTCTAGGGCATATTTCCAACACAGGTGTCTTCCAGTTATTCGCTATTGTTGCCATGTCATTTGCTTGTGTGTTGCATTTTATCATGTCATCATATGCATTGCATCATCATGTTTTCAAAACTTGCATCCGCCCGGGTTCCCCCACTTCCGTCCGTTGTCCGTTCTGAGCCCAGACACACTTGCACGCACCCACGGCACGTCCGAAATATTATTTTATAAGTGGCCGGAAAATGTTCTCGGAATGGGTTGAAAGTTGGCATGCAGTGTTGTTATGTTGTAGGTAGGCCGCCTGCCAAGTTTCATCGCATTTGGAGTTCGTTTGGTGCCCCAACGGATAACTATAGCGACATTATAGTCGGTCAAAACGTCGGATGTTTTCGGTCTCCAGAAACAGTTGCCGGGCTGCACTCCTCTCCTCTCATCTCAGCCCAACCTCTTTTCACAACCCACCTACAGCCCACCTAAAACCCCCTCCGTTTCGGACCGTCAGATCGTGATCGGAGGCTCCGAAACGCTCCAAAAGCCCCCCAAACCCACCAAAACCCTAGCCCCTTCCTATTTAAACAACCCCCCTTGCCATTTTGGGCGTCCCTAGCC
Source organism: Triticum dicoccoides (assembly GCF_002162155.2). NCBI lineage: Eukaryota > Viridiplantae > Streptophyta > Magnoliopsida > Poales > Poaceae > Triticum > Triticum dicoccoides. The sequence goes on from NC_041390.1 coordinate 370,402,765, forward strand.
CCTAAACCTACCCTAACCCTCCTCCCACCTCTCAGTCGGCAACCACCTACCCCCCTCCTCAATCTCAGCGCCGGTCTAACCTGCCACCGCCACTTGGCGCACCGCCATTAGCCCCCGCCGCCATCTACCCTGGATGCAACCAACCGCCGCACGCCACCTCAGCATTTGCCTCCCTCCACCTCCCGCAGAGCCCGGCGAAGCCCATGGCAGACCCGCCACGGGCCGATCTGGGCCCGAGGCCACCCGCCGCGAGCCCACGCGCACGATCCACGCAGCACCCCTCAAACCTCCCGCCGGCGACCCCGATCCCCACCGCTGGACTCCGTCGGCGCCGTCCCGGACGTTCCTCGTCACCCCGCCGCCGGCGAGCACCAACCCAGGTCACGCCGCCCGCCTCCTTCTCCTTCCTGACTGGATCTCTCCCATCTCACCCATCTATCTCTCTGTAGGGCGCCCCGACGGAGATCCCCTCGCCGCTGCCTCGGATCTCGCCGGGATGCTCTGGATCCGGCGCCTCCCCGCCCATCGTGTCGGCCTCCCTCTTTGGAGATCGGATCCACCATGCCCGACTCGTTCCTCGCCGTCTGCTGCCCTCCCCGCGTCTTCCTCTCGCCGGGACCCCGCCGCGGCGTCGCACGCCGGTCAGCTCTCCGGCGCCGACTGCCGTCGTTTGTCAACGCCTGCCTCCCCATCCAGGCGGGATCGGGAGGAGGACATCTATGGGAGTCCTGGATTAAGGGGTCTCCGGACAGCCGGACTATCTGCATTGGCCGGACTGTTAGACTATGAAGATACAAGATTGAAGACTCCGTCTCGTGTCCGGATGGGACTCTACTTGGCGTGGAAGGCAAGCTAGGCAATACGTATATGGATATCTTCTCCTTTGTAACCGACCTTGTGTAACCCTAACCCTCTCCGGTGTCTATATAAACCGAAGGGTTTTAGTCCGTAGGACAACAATCACAACATACAATCATACCGTAGGCTAGCTTCTAGGGTTTAGCCTCTCTGATCTCGTGGTAGATCTACTCAGTAACACCCATATCATCAATATCAATCAAGCATGACGTAGGGTTTTACCTCCATCAAGAGGGCCCGAACCTGGGTAAAACTTCGTGTCCCTTGCCTCCTGTTACCATCCGGCCTAGACGCACAGTTCGGGACCCCCTACCCGAGATCCGCCGGTTTTGACACCGACAACATCCTCCACGTGGGCCTCTGCGGCCCAGGATCCGCGGATTGCTCCGGCCGGCCTACTTTGCCAACGGGCCCAAGGCCCAGGGTGAGCAGCCCTCGGCCTTTTTTCCATTTGTTGGGTTTCCTACTCAGATTCGGCCCAGAGTCTATATTTTTTAGACTCTGTGATTTTGTTTTTTTAGGAGTCTGGCAAGTTTACAGAATAGTCCCTCTAGTTCATGCATTTCATAACTCACCAACCGTGCATCGATTAAAATAAGTTATTTATGAAATATGCTTAGATTTCTGTCTAGTTTCATAATATGCCACTTTCATCCATGTTTGAAATGCTTAAAATTATGTTTGATTAAATTTGCTCATATAGCATGCTAAAATGATTTAATTCATAACTAAATAACCGTAGCTCCAAACCTAACAAACTTTATATGTAAATGGGGTAGAAATTTTCCTAGTTTAACATGGTGTACTTACTTTGCATGTTTAACAACTCTAAGATTGTGTTTAGGGAAGAACAGTACTAAACCTTAAAACATGGACATGAGGAGTTTCCGGACTTGTTGTTTGTTGTTCCGGCCTCATTTAAACCTGCCTAGATAGGTAGTTTTTCATATGCTTCACCTCTTGGCAGGTTAATCAACATTTAATATTGTTGGTTACATAAACGAGAGAGAACTAAATAAGTCACGTGGTGTTTCGTCAATATGCAACGGAGTTGCATATTGAGCTCCACTTAATTTGTAGGATTGTTTGTGCACTTTGCCATGCCATGCTTCTTTAAACCGGACATGCATCATACTTGGTTGTGCATCATGCCATGCTTATGTGGTGGTTGTTTACTATGTTGTGTGCTTCTTTCCGGTGTTGCTTCTTCGGCTTGGTTCCAATAACGTTGCGTTTGTGAGGACCCGTTCATCTACGTCCGTTTGTCTTCTTCATGGAGTCGTTCTTCTTCCTTGTGGGATTTCAGGCAAGATGACCATACCCTCGAAATCACTTCTATCTTTGCTTGCTAGTTGCTCGCTCTTTTGCTATGCCTATGCCGCGATACCTACCACTTGCTTATCATGCCTCCCATATTGTTGAGCCAAGCCTCTAACCCACCTTGTCCTAGCAAACCGTTGTTTGGCTATGTTACCGCTTTGCTCAGCCCCTCTGATAGCGTTGCTAGTTGTAGGTGAAGATTGGAGTTTGTTCCTTGTTGGAACATGGAGATTTGTTGGGATATCACAATATATCTTATTTACTTAATGCATGTATATACTTGGTAAAGGGTGGAAGGCTCGGCCTTATGCCTGGTGTTTTGTTCCACTCTCGCTGGCCTAGTTTCCGTCATACCGGTGTTATGTTCCTTGATTTTGCGTTCCTTACACGGTTGGGTTATAATGGGAACCCCTTGATAGTTCGCCTTGAATAAAACTCCTCCAGCAAGGCCCAACATTGGTTTTACCTTTTGCCACCTAGTCTTTTCTTTCCCCTGGGTTCTGCAGACTGAAGGGTCATCTTTATTTAAACCCCCAGGCCAATGCTCCTTTGAGTGTTGGTCCAACCTGTCAGCTGCCGGTGGCCTCCAGGGGCAACTCTGGGCTGGCCTACCGGAACCTTGGACAATCCGGTGTGCACTGAGAACGAGATATGTGCAGCTCCTATCGGGATTTGTCGGCACATTCGGGTGGCTTCACTGGTCTTGTTTTACCATTGTCGAAATGTCTTGTAACCGGGATTCCGAGCCTGATCGGGTCTTCCTGGGAGAAGGAATATCCTTCGTTGACCGTGAGAGCTTGTGATGGGCTAAGTTGGGACACCCCTGCATGGATTTGAACTTCCGAAAGCCGTGCCCGTGGTTATGGGCAGATGGGAATTTCTTAATGTTCGGTTGTAGAAAACCTGAAACTTATCTTAATTAAAATGCACCAACCGCGTGTGTAACCGTGATGGTCTCTGCTCGACGGAGTCCGGGAAGTGAACACGGTTTTGGAGTAATGCTTGACGTAGGTTGTTCTAGGATCACTTCTTGATCATAGTTTGTCGCTCGTGCCTTTGCCTTCTCTTCTCGCTCTCTTTTGCGAATATGTTAGCCACCATATATGCTAGTCGCTTGCTGCAGCTCCACATCATACCTTTTACCCTTCCTATAAGCTTAAATAGTCTTGATCGCGAGGGTGTGAGATTGCTGAGTCACCGTGACTCACAGATACTTCCAAAACCAGCTTGCAGGTGCCGATGAGAACGTGCAGGTGACGCAACCGAGCTCAAGGAGGAGCTCGTTAAAGATCGTGTTCGTTATGTTGTTCCATTTCCAGATGATCAGTAGTGGAGCCCAGTCGGGACGATCGGGGATCTGTGTAGCATTTGTGGGTAGTCTTCTTTTATTTTGGTTCCGTAGTCAGACCTTGTGTGTATCTGGATTGATGTAATACTTTATTCATGTAATTGTGTGAAGTGGCGATTGTAAGCCAACTATGTATCTTTTTCCCTTATGTATTACATGGGTTGTGTGAAGATTACCTCACTTGCGACAATGCTTTCAATGCGGTTATGCCTCTAAGTCGTCCTTCGACACATGGGATATATAGCCGCATCGAGGGTGTTACAGGTAGTAACTTGATCTGAAGTTTCATGATCATCACCATTAGCTTCCTCGCTAATTGGTTTAGGTGTCATAGGAACCGGTTTCTGTGATGAACTACTTTCCAATAAGGGAGCAGGTACAGTTACCTCATCAAGTTCTACTTTCTTCGCACTCACTTCTTTCGAGAGAAAATCCTTCTCTAGAAAGGATCCATTCTTGGCAACGAATGCCTTTCCTTCGGATCTGTGATAGAAGGTGTACCCAATAGTTTCTTTTGGGTATCCTATGAAGACATATTTCTCCGATTTTGGTTCGAGCTTATCAGGTTGAAGTTTTTCACATAAGCATCGCAGCCCCAAACTTTAAGAAACGGCAACTTTGGTTTCTTGCCAAACCACAGTTCATAAGGCGCCGTCTCAAAAGATTTCGATGGTGCCCTATTTAACGTGAATGTAGCTGTCTCTAAAGCATAACCCCAAAACGATAGCGGTAAATCAATAAGAGACATCATAGATCGCACCATATCTAGTGAAGTACGATTATGACGTTCGGACACACCATTACGTTGTGGTGTTCCGGGTGGCATGAGTTGGGAAACTATTCCACATTGTTTCAAATGTAAACCAAAATCGTAACTCAAATATTCTCCTCCACGGTCAGATCGTAGAAACTTTATTTTCTTATCACGATGATTTTCCACTTCACTCTGAAATTCTTCGAAGTTTTCAAATGTTTCAGACTTATGTTTCATTAAGTAGATATACCCATATCTGCTCAAATCATCTGCGAAGGTGAGAAAATAACGATACCCGCCATGAGCCTCAACATTCATCGGACCACATACATCAGTATGTATGATTTCCAACAAATTTGTTGCTCGCTCCATTGTTCCAGAGAATGGCGTTTTAGTCATCTTGCCCATGAGGCAGGGTTCGCAATTACCAAGTGATTCATAATCAAGTGATTCCAGAAGTACATCAGTATGGAGTTTCTTCATGCGCTTTACACCAATATGACCCAAACGGCAGTGCCACAAATAAGTTGCACTATCATTATCAACTCTGCATCTGTTGGCTTCAACATTATGAATATGTGTATCACTACTATCGAGATTCAACACAAATAGACCACTCTTCAAGGGTGCATGACCATAAAAGATATTACTCATATAAAGAGAACAACCATTATTCTTAGGTTTAAATGAATAACTGTCTCGCATCAAACAAGATCCAGATATAATGTTCAAGCTTAACGCTGGCACCAAATAACAATTATTCAGATCTAAAACTAATCCCGAAGGTAGATGTAGAGGTAGCATGCCGACGACGATCACATTGCCTTTGGAACCATTTCCCACGCGCATCGTCACCTCGTCCTTAGATAGTCTTCACTTAATCCGTAGTCCCTGCTTCAAGATGCAAATATTAGCAACATAACCAGTATCAAATACCCAGGTGCTACTGCGAGCTCTAGTAAGGTACACATCAATAACATGTATATCACAAATACCTTTGTTCACCTTGCCATCCTTCTTATCCGCCAAATACTTGGGGCAGTTCCGCTTCCAGTGACCAGTCCCTTTGCAGTAGAAGCACTCAGTCTCAGGCTTAGGTCCAGACTTGGGTTTCTTCTCTTGAGCAGCAACTTGTTTGCCGTTCTTCTTGAAGTTCCCTTTCTTCTCCCCTTAACCCTTTTTCTTGAAATGGGTGGTCTTGTTGACCATCAACACTTGATGCTCCTTCTTGATTTCTACCTCTGCAGCCTTTAGCATTGCAAAGAGCTCGGGAATTGTTTTATCCATCCCTTGCATATTATAGTTCATCACGAAGCTCTTGTAGCTTGGTGGCAGTGGTTGAAGAACTCTGTCAATGACACTATCAACCGGAAGATTAACTCCCAGCTGAGTCAAGTGGTTACGGTACCCAGACATTCTGAGTATATGTTCACTGACAAAACTATTCTCCTCCATCTTGCAGCTGTAGAACTTATTGGAGACTTCATATCTCTCAATCCGGGCATTTGCTTGAAATATTAACTTCAACTCCTGGAACATCTCATATGCTCCATGACGTTCAAAACGACATTGAAGTCCCGGTTCTAAGCCGTAAAGCATGGCACACTAAACTATTGAGTAGTCATCAGCTTTGCTCTGCCAGACGTTCATAACATCTAGCGTTGCTCCTGCAGCGGGTTTGGCACCCAGCGATGCTTCCAGGATGTAATTCTTCTGTGCAGCAATGAGGATAATCCTCAAGTTACGGACCCAGTCCGTGTAATTGCTACCATCATCTTTCAACTTTGCTTTCTCAAGGAATGCATTAAAATTCAACGGAACAACGGCATGGGCCATCTATCTACAATAACATAGATAAGCAAAATACTATCGGGTACTAAGTTCATGATAAATTTAAGTTCAATTAATCATATTACTTAAGAACTCCCACTTAGATAGACATCCCTCTAATCATCTAAGTGATCACGTGGTCCATATCAACTAAACCATAACCGATCATCCCGTGAAATGGAGTAGTTTTCAACGGTGAACATCACTATGTTGATCATATCTTCTATATGATTCACGCTTGACCTTTCGGTCTTAGTGTTCCGAGGCCATATCTGCATATGCTAGGCTCGTCAAGTTTAACCTGAGTATTCTGCGTGTGTAAAACTGTCTTACACCCGTTGTAGATGAACGTTGAGCTTATCACACCCGATCATCACGTGGTGTCTCGGCAGGACGAACTTTGGCAACGATGCATACTCAGGGAAAACACCTTTACCTTGAAATTTAGTGAGAGGTCATCTTATAATGCTACCATCAAAGAAAGCAGAATAAGATGCATAAAGGATAAACATCACGTGCAATCAATATAAGTGATATGATATGGCCATCATCATCTTGTGCCTTTGATCTCCATCTCCAAAGCACCGTCATGATCACCATCGTCACTAGCGCGAAACCTTGATCTCCATCATAGCATCATTGTCGTCTCCCCAACTATTGCTTCTATGACTATCACTACTGCTTAGTGATAAAGTAAAGCAATTACAGGGCGATTGCATTGCATACAATAAAGCGACAACCATATGGCTCTTGCCAGTTGTTGATAACTCTGTTACAAAACATGATCATCTCATACAATAAATATAGCATCATGTCTTGACCATATCACATCATAACATGCCCTGCAAAAACAAGTTAGAGGTCCTCTACTTTTGTTGTTGCAAGTTTTACGTGGCTGCTACGGGCTGAGCAAGAACCATTCTTACCTACGCATCAAAACCACAACGATAGTTCGTCAAGTTAGTGTTGTTTTAACCTTCTCAAGGACCGGGCGTAGCCACACTCGGTTCAACAAAAGTTGGAGAAACTGACACCCGCCAGCCACGTGTGTGCAAAGCACGTCGGTAGAACCAGACTCGCGTAAGCGTACGCGTAGTGTCGGTCCGGGCCGCTTCATCCAACAATACCGCCAAAACAAAGTATGACATGCTGGTAAGAAGTATGACTTGTATCTCCCACAACTCACTTGTGTTCTACTCGTGCATATAACATCTACGCAATAACCTGCCTTGGATGCCACTGTTGGGGAACGTAGTAATTTAAAAAAAAATCCTACGCACACGCAAGATCATGGTGATGCATAGCAACGAGAGGGGAGAGTGTCGTCCACATACCATCATAGACCGTTAAGAGGGAGCGTTATGACAATGCGGTTGATGTAGTCGTACGTCTTCATGATCGACCGATCCTCGGTACCGAATGTACGGCACCTCTAGGGCTGGAATTCGAGCCGAGTTGAGCCAGCTCGGCTCGACTCGCTAGAGCTCGTTTCATTAACGAGCTAGCTTGACTCGACTCGTTATTATAACGAGATCAAATTCAAGATTGGCTCGACTCATATAACTCGCGAGCTGGATCGTTTAGCTTTTTAAGCTCATTAAAGATATGAACATAAAACCCCTAAATATTATAAAAATGATTATGTATATATTGAACATATATATCACTAACAATAGTAATTTCCTTGTAATGCATGAGTCTTCTAGGAGGTTGGGCCTTCAATGGCTAGGCCTTGTGTTGTGCGCCTAGGACATAGGGTGCTGAGTGGCTGATCTTTTTTTGTATTGGGAGTGGCTGATCTTTTGTACCGAGCCTAACGAGTTACACGAGTACTCATGAGATTGGCTCGTTTAACTTGGTCTATAAACGATCTTAAACTAAAGCTTGGCTCGACTCGTTATTCTTCGAGTTTGAGTCGATTCGAGCCGACTCACGAGCTACTCGTTTAGCTCACGAGCTTCGAGCTTTTTTCCAGCCCTAGGCACCTCCGCGTTCAGCACACGTTCAGCATGGTGACGTCCGACGAACTCACGATCCAGTAGAGCTCGGGGAAGATTTTCGTCTGCATGATGGCGTGCTGATGATGTTGATGAAGCTACCGTTGCAGGGCTTCGCCTAAGCACCGCTATAGTATGACCGAGGTGGATTATGGTGGAGGGGGCACCGCACACGCCTGGAAGAGATCAATGATCAACTTGTGTGTATAGAGGTGCTCCCCTGCCCCCGTATATAAAGGAGCAAGGGGGAGGCCAGCCGGCCCTAGAGGGCACGCCAGGAGGCGCTCTTTCCTACTCCTAGTAGGAGGGGGAAAGGAAGGGGGGAAGGAGAAGGAAAGGGGGCGCCCCCCCCCCCTCTCCTAGTCCAATTAGGACTAGAGTGGGAGGGGGCGTGCGGCCTACCCTGGCCGGCCCCTCTCTCTCTCCACTAGGGCCCAATAAGGCCCATTATTGTGACGCCCCAAGACCAGAGCTTCAGATGCCTTCCAGGGTTTCCGGGTTCCGTCGTGTGATTTGTTTGGTTCATTGCATTCATCTTTGCATCGTGTGCATTGCATCATGTCATCATGCCATCATGTCATTTCTTTTTCTTAACTCAACTAAATAAACCGTATGGGTCTTCGATCCATTTAAATCGAGAGAACTCACTTGTGTTTTCTCTTTATAACATATTAAAGCCTCTCAATACTATTAGGGACCTATAATAAAATTATTCCATTTTTTGGAATTACTTTTAACACACTTGCAATTTAATTCCATGCCTCTTATGCTTCAAGTTGCACCTCCAAACTTTGTCAACAATTCTTTTCCCATTTATCGAGGCTCCTCCTAAATTCTCAATATTTTTGGACCTACCGAATACCCACTTCTTATTCAAACTCATTTGGATTTAAATTCAAATGAGTTCAAATCAAATCTTCATGCACACACTCACTTCTATTTTCTTGGATCAAGCTCATTTTTGGAAGTCCGGGAAATTATCCGCGTGTCCCACTTCTTTTCCTAACCTCCTTTTTTCTTTTCTTTCTTTTCTTTGTTTTGTTTCTTTTCTTTTCTTTAGAGTGAGAGGGAAAGAGAGCCCAACCCAGCCTTGCAGCCTTGCTCTCCTCATGCCCAGCCAGCGCCCTCCCCACTGGGCCGACCTTTTGGCCCATCTACCCTCCTAACCCTAGGCCCGAGCGAACCCCCATCCCGATAAATCCCCTCCTCTCCTGCGTTTCCTCCTCGTGCCGCCAGAGCGCCACCTCCTTGATCCCCATCTTTCCCCTTCGTCTCGCTCCCCCTCAGCGCCATCTCTCGCTCGATCCCTACTCCCTCCTTTCGCTCTCTCCCTCAAGCAACGCACGTTCACCGCCATTTCCCCGCCTAGCTTTCCTTGTGCTCGCACCCTCCTGGCTAGCAGTGGCCCTCCATGGCCTTCTGCCCGAGCCACCAACCCATCGCGCCTCCATGTGCCTGCTCCGGCGACCTCCGCCTCCAGCCGTGGCCGGCGAGTAGGCTCTCGCCGTCGCCTTCTTGCCATCTCCGCGCGCCTCCTCTTCTCGTCGCCTTCTCCAGCGCCGTTGCTGCCTACCCCGCCGACGACCAAACCACCGGAGTGCCGCCAGCCTCGTCCCTCTCCCCTTCATTCTCCTGCGCCGTCATAAGCAGAGGAGCAGGGCCCTTGCGCCGCGCGCCTCGTGCCCCTGCTCCCGGACATCCTCGATGGCGACCTCCGCCACGGCCCTGTTCGCGTGGAGCCCCTGCTCCACCACCATAAGTGCCAGGCAGCACCTCCTCTGTCTACGGATTGTGATGCTACTCGCCTTGCTCCTCGTGCCCCGCTCTTGCCTCTGCTATGACAGGAGCCCCGAAGCTCCTTTGCTTTGCTACACGCCCATGGCGTCATTGGCGCTCGATCCTTGCCATGCTCGCTGATGCCGCTGTTTTTCCCCTTTCAAATGAACGAGCAATGCCTTTGGGGGGTTTCGCCAAGTTCTTTTTCCGGAGACCTCTTCAAGACCAGGATACGCCAAGACCTGTTTGTGGATTTCGTCAAGTTCGAGCTTCGTTGGACGAGGGCTTTTGCCTTGCTCATTTTGGGACGCGACAAGTTCCTCTTTGAAAGAACGTCTGCATGATGATCTGACAAGTACCGTGGCACCGAAGACCTTTCATGCGTCAAGTCCATCTCCGAGGATTTCATCAAGTACCACGACGGCCGTTATTCGTCAAGTACCCCTTCGGATCACCAAGTTTCGGCTACCATCATCGTGAATTGCTTTTGAAACATGTATCACTAATGCCAAGTACTAGTTCTACGAGGACCGCCAAGTTCGTCTTCCGTCGTCTCCGAAATCGCCAAGTACCACGTCGATACGAGAACAACTACCCTCGACATGCATTTTGCCAAGTACCACTACCGTCGACCCTCGAAGACACCGTGGACGTCAAGTTTCTCGCCGTGACCCTAAGATCACGAGTACCTCTACCGTTGTCATGTACCTCTACTACCTCTCGAACGTGGCGAGGCCGTCTACTTCTGCTACGAACTTGATCCGTTTCGAAAAGTCTCACCTCGAAGGTATAACCCCGAGACGACGCCCGTGAACGAATGAATGCATGTCGGATGAGATGCACCCTTTGTCTGCACCGTGTCTGTATTGTCACTCATTTCCATGCCACTAACTCGTGGGACACCCGGAATACGGGAGCGCCCCACCATCTTTTGCACGCATCCGCACACTTCTCCTTTGCTTCGGTATCTCAATCGAGTTATCGGAACCGGAACGCTACCGTGGCACCGTTTTCGTTATCGCCGGGGCACCCCTTTCGCTTCCGCCACGATGACAAATGCTTCATATAATGCTCTTGTCAACATTTTCATAAAACTTGCATAAACTTGCACATGTCATTTTCATCATGATAATAACATTTAAATGGTTAAAATTGTTGTTTGCTTTAAATTACTAAGACATATGGGGATTTACCGGATTTGTTGTTTGTTATATCCGGCCCCATTTAAATTGTTTAATTGGTATAGTTTTGTTATGCTTCACCTCTTGCCATGTTAAGAACATTTAATATTGTTGGGTTCATAACAAGATCAAACTAAATAAGTCACGTGGTGTTTCGTCAATATGCAACGAGCTCCACTTAATTTGTAGGGTTGTTTGTGCACTTTGCCATGCCATGCTTCCTTAAATCGGACATGCATCATACTTGTTTGTGCATCATGTCATGTTCATGTGTTGATTGTTTACTATGTTGTTTGCTTCTTTTCGGGTGTACTTCTTCTCGGTAATCCGGTAACGTTGCGTTTGTGAGGATCCGTTCGACTTCGTCTGTTTGTCTTCTTTATGGACTCATTTTTCTTCCTTGCGGGATTTCAGGCAAGATGATCATACCCTCGAAATCACTTCTATCTTTGCTTGCTAGTTGCTCGCTCTTTTGCTATGCCTATGCTGCGATACCTACCACTTGCTTATCATGCCTCCCATATTGTTAAGCCAAGCCTCTAACCCACCTTGTCCGAGCAAATCGTTGTTTGGCTATATTACCGCTTTGCTCAACCCCTCTTATAGCGTTGTTAGTTGCAGGTGAAGATTGGAGTTTGTTCCTTGTTGGAATATGGATATTTTGTTGGGATATCACAATATTTCTTATTTAATTAATGCACCTATATCTCTCCCTAATAATAAAGCACGGATTGAGTCTCCGGATTCACCGTCGTGGCATTTTTACATAAAGGTCCATGTGGTTTTTATGAATTAAACCCGCCATCCCTGTTTTATCTGGAAAAAAAATGTTTAGTGTTCAACCCGCAGCCACGTCCTATGTAAAAAATAACAGAGTTTCTGCCCGTATAGAACCGTCGAGGAGGAGGAGGAGGGTTTCGGCGGCGGCCGTAGACGAGGGCGTGACGGAGGGGACGGGATCTGGCAACGGCGCTCCGGATCTGATCTGGAATGGGGCGTCGACGACTTGGAGGCGGAGGCCCAGGCGGCACAGGTGCTCGATGCAGAACGGCGGGGGTGGCTGGATCGGCGGCGGCGGCGGCTGGAGCTTGCGAACGACGGCGGCGGCTGGAGCTGTGGATTGCCATCCCTGGGAGGTGCGCGTGTCGCAGGCCGCGGCTTCACTGGGGGAGCGCAGCTCCGTAGTCCGTCGCTCGCGCCGCTGCTTCGCCGGGAGGAGCACCGGCTACGTCCCTTGCCATCCCCGCGGTCGCCGCTGCTGCCCCAAACGTTGGTGATGGAGAATCGCTCCTTGGTTTTCGTTGCTGCCAGATCCCCAATCGCTACCTCGATCTCGCCATCACCATCCCGGCAAGGGCTTCAATATCCTCAGGTATCCACCAGCGAAAAAGGAAGAAGCTCTAGCCCATGTGGTTGATGGCATCTCTTGTCTTATTTGCTTAGCGTATTTATGTTTCATCAGGATGCAAGTTGCTGCTTGAGGAGTGTTAGAATTTGTGAAATACCGATTTTCTCTTTGCCCCAACGAGATTGCTTCGGTACACTCAAAACGCCAGTTGCCAAAGAAGATTTATACAATCTGATCATCTATACATTGGACAGATAAACAATAGAAAGGGAACTCAATCTGATATATTATTTGTTCAGGTCCAGATATAGAAACCATAGATTGGTAAATGCATCTAAATTCTAAAAAAAAATATGCTTAATATTGATGGTTAATGATAGAAGCATATCAAGTATAACAGTGAAATTGCACTACTGTTTGTTCATCGTGATGTTCTTCAGTTAAAGGTTAATATGTCCAAACTTCATTCTCTCTTTTTGTAGAAGCTCTTGCCTAACAACTTATTTTCTAGGACTGTTAGTCTTTAACAAATTTGCATCTTGATGTGGCTGAACGGTGAAGCAATTCCACTGTAAACATAAGTGCGTATGTAGCTCTTTTATTCCTACTAAAATTAGTCCGCTCATTAAATTTAAATGCAATATCAATTCACTCTTTAGAGGCTTATCCTCTTTCACTAAATACATATTCCATTGACCTATCAAACAATCCTAATGATCCCTTTAAATTGGTTCTAAATGTTTATGCAGCATTAGTGTTATAAGGTACCAGAAAACATGTGGAGAGGATACTTAGTTCCGTTGTGAAAACAATAGCTGAACTCTCTAGGTTTTGTTAGATCAACTGGCTACTTTGACGGATTCTTGCGTGGCTGTGACCGGCAGGTACCTTGCCCTCTCCCTCATCCTTTATGTACTCCCCGTATCTCTTATTTGAGCACTCCCCACCCAATTTTTTTTTCCTTATTTGCACATCTGTTATAACAGCAATGTGACATTATGGTATGATATTTGTAATCATCCACTTATATGGCACCTTCAGTTCCAAAGAAAATAGATGTATGTGACTCTTTTTTGTTTACATTCATCATGCAGACAATGATTAGAGGAAAGCAGTAGTGATAGCATGAGTTGTTGACTTACTTGGTCTTGGTACAGCACTGCCGTATACTTAGAGACACTATGCGATGCTAGATTTGGTATGATGTGATGGCGGCTGTGAATCTGGCAGTGAAGGAGGTCACAATGGAGCGGCTCCTTCTCCATCATGGTTTGTAGCACTCAATACCATGCAATTAATTAACATTCAATTTTCTAGCACTCGATTGCAGTCCAGCCCCTTCCTTTGTGACGCGGACTGCTACGTCTCCAGCACAAGGTAAGTTCCCGAGTGCAGTCCAGCCCCTTCCTTTGTTTTTTGTCTCCCACTGCGTTGCGTCGTGGAAATCCATGGCCGGGGAGGGATAGGAGGAGGGAGGAAGGGGGTGGGGTTGCTGTAAATTTGAGAGAAATCCCGAGCTGAACTTCAAATCTCGGCAGCCAATCGACACCTGAAGGCTTAGGTACGTCTTCCACGCGCACAAATCCATCTCCCGAGTGTGTTGTTTTTCCGCGCCAGCCAAGGGGGTGGGGGATGAACCTGCCCACGCTGCCGCAGATGGTTTTGGAGAGGTTGGGAATCCAGAATCACAGGATAAGCAAATAATTTCTCGCACCCAATCCCGTGAGCAACATGCGTTCTACATGTTTGTAGGCAATAGTACTGCTGAACTTGGGCAAAAGCACTGATGAATACGGGCAATAGTGCTGAACTTTTTCAGGTAATAGTATACTGAAATGAACTGGGCAATAGCACTGAACGAACCGTGACGCAACTATTCTATTTTTTTTAAGTAAATCCAGAATCACAGAATAGGCAGGATGTAGGCAATAGGAGAGGAAATAAAAGGCAACAATATAGTAGGATGGATGTTTTTTCAGGCAATACAGTAGATTGCATACTGTTTTGAAAGGAGAAAACAGCTTGTTTCATTTATGTGTAGGTTGTTTCAGGCAATCAGATAGGAAATCAGATAGGATGGCATAAATTTTTTTGTGATAAAATGCAGGCATCGTAATTGTAGTTTCAGACACGATTGTAGGCATTTTGGGAGAAAATGCAGGTCATATTCAATTGTAGGTTCAGACATTTTTGTGGGATAATATGGCGGCATTTTCATTTGTAGTTCCAGACACCATTGTAGGCATTTCTGAATCCTAGGACAAATAGACATATAGCACAGGCAAATAACTTTTCCTAATGGCTGTTTGTCCATGGACTTTAAGGCTGAATCCTGTTCATTCAGCACATCATGGTACTACCACCACCCCCTCCTAGCAGCATATAGACATTCTCACACGGAAAGCAAATCCGACTACTGATGAAATAGGGCGTTTCCCTGGTGCAGTTCAGCTCAGGGAATGTAGTGGTTAATTTATTTTTGGCATTCAATTTTTTATGTATGTTGATGATTGTATGACCGTAAGTATAGGGATGCAGATCACTTTTGGGGGTGCAAAAGTTAAGTGCAAAACAGAGGGAGCACCAAGGTGACCTCGCCCAAGTACGGTCCCCGCGGACGACGACAGTTGACAATTTCTTTGTATTTTTGAAGTTTTTATTGATATACTCAGCGGTTTGTTTGTTTCGTGGTGCCCCGCCTCAACCGACGCAAGCTTCTCAATCTCCGACATCCTGCTCCTGTGTCTGATTTGGATTAATTTCGTGTCTGCATCCTTCTCCAACACAAATCAAGGGAGTGTCCCACCCGGATTGGACTTGGCTCCTATAAGAAGAAAGGATCCTCGGCCGGAATCTCCATCAGATTGTGTGCTTGGAAGTAAATCCATCAAATCCCGGAGTACTTGGACCAGAAAAGCATCATGTCGCCTTCAAGTTCGCCGGAGGTCGAAGGACATCCATCGAGCCGTCCAATATTGCCAACGATGGCTACAACAGAGGCATGTAGCCCCTTGAAAGCCAAATCAATACCAAGACCGATGAAATCATGGGTAGCCCCTGTTTCTATCCCTGTTTCTCTGTCTGCCACCCAAGTGCGAAGCTGTTCTTTTATTCAGTACATAAGCATCGACAATGTTTTTAGCAAAGTTTCAGTTATGTTCTATCTACTTTCTTCAGAGTTCATAAAGTTTGATCCAAGTTCTGAGAGTTGATTCAAGTCTGTAGTGCTTCCACTAGATTCATAGATGCTACACTTCTGTTAGTATGTTCAATATGTTTGCCTTCTGAGACTAAACAGTGTAGCTGCTCTGCATCCAGTACACCTGCTCAATATTTGTAAAATCTGAATTTTTATTTACTTCAGAAATTTCAGAGTGAACACTGAATTGCAACATAGCAAAATTTCCCTCACAAACTTTGCAGATTTTGTTTCAGTTTTGCAGTTCAATTTGCTTGATTGTGTATATGTGCGTGCATACTGAGAGAGATGGAGAGATTATTCTATTCTAGCTGTTGTATTCCTGTTAAAAATCTGCACCCATCCACTCCATTTCCAATTGCTTGAAATCTGAATGTGAAAAGCAGCTGCAAATTGAGAGCAGCAGAGTAAATGTGCAAAAGTTCAGAGCAGGTGCATGTTTTCGAGATTCAGAGGACATGTAAGCTGGGAGATGGGTTGTCATGCTTTGTAAGTATGATTAGATGGATTAGGAACGTGTTTCTTTGTGCGCAATGTAACTAGGACAAACTACATGTAATTAAACTAACAGCATATATTTTGGACTGTATTTTCTCGGTGGAGGGATTTGTGCACGTGGACGGAGGCAAT
The DNA here is from genome assembly GCF_002162155.2 of Triticum dicoccoides. Taxonomy (NCBI): domain Eukaryota; kingdom Viridiplantae; phylum Streptophyta; class Magnoliopsida; order Poales; family Poaceae; genus Triticum; species Triticum dicoccoides. The sequence goes on from NC_041390.1 coordinate 370,419,006, forward strand.
CAAGGGAAGCAGTCATGAGCGAGGTGTTCGAGGGCTACGAGCGCCGGTAATGCAAGGTCTCAGACGCCTCCGCTCTTGTACTTGTTTCGATTCTATTTATCCGCTGCCTTACATTCTGCTGTTAGGAAGTTATCAGTACTAGGCATGTGATTTTGGCAGGTGGAGGCTTTAATTTGGTGTATGTGCAAATGGTGCATACAGACTATGGAAAAAGTGCATATATACTGGGATCAGGAATCCATTAACTTATGTTAGTATCTCTTTTTTATTTGATTTAAATATCATCTTTTTCATGCATTTAATTTGCCGCGCAGGTGTCTTATGATGAGATACTAAGGATTACATAACTTTCTTTACCAATTACAACACCTATGGTGGCAGGACATGCTTTCTATTTGCAGTTCTCCAACTAAAAGTCATCTTAAGTCAACATTGTATATAGAATCTTCTTTACTTTTTTTTGAGGGTTTAGAACCTTCTTTACTTAACTAGCTGAAACTCACGGACTATATATTGTCAGCTATATCACATAAGCAGCCTTGCAACCACAAACCTTGCCGACTTCTCATATATATCCAAACTTTGTAAACATTCCATTCATATTTGTAAAATTGTTATATGTTTATTTGTAGTCTGCCAAGAAAAAAAATAAAGTAGTGACCAAATGTGCGGAAATCCAACTCGGTGCCCAAGCCCATCTGCTCCTGGTCAGGAAAAAATCAAAACAAATACTAGAAAAATTAAAAAAAAATCAAAATAAATCCGTGTGATAGATAATTTGATGTGTGAGGTCTGCTTCAAATTTCAACTCAGTTGGACATCTGAGAAGCTCTCGGCAAAAAAGAAAAATTGGGTCAGTGCGTGAACAGTAACTTTTTTATAAACCCTGATTTTTTTTTGCTGAGAGCTGCTCAAATGTCCAAATGAATTCAAATTTGGAGCGGATCCAACACATCAAATTATCTACTACACAAAAAATTAATTTTTTTTGAATTCTTTTAGTATTTGTTTTGATTTATTTCGTCAGCGCGGGTGCAACTGAGCCTGGTAGCAGAAACTCCGCGTCCCCAAATGTGCTTATATACTGCTGCCTCAAGTTTCTTCTCCTTAAAGTTCTGTTAGTATATGCCTCTATTTTTTGACCTATTTTTGTTACCATTAAAATTTAGTTACATTTCTAAATTTTGTATGAAACACATAGATCTTATGAAATTTGAATTAACTGTAATTTAGTTACTCTACATTAGTTATTAAACTCTCGAAGAGTATGTAACTATCACTGGTATGTTTCCCCCACTCAAAGACTATTCCATGCAACACTATTCCTTTCGATAGCAATGCCGAGCTGAAGTAGGCACTACCGAAGGACGTTAGGGTGTCTTCATATCCACGCTACGTGGTACGAAAAATGATAATTCTTTCTGTCTTTGTTTTGCGGAAAGGCATAAGGCCAAATATTAAGCAACACATGTCCTTACAAACTCACCCATAAAAAAGGAAAATTACAATCAAATTCTTGGCGGAGCCGAACTTTTCTTCCTCCTACATCTATCGACGGCGCGTCGTAAGCATAGCTCAATGCCGTCTCTGGGAAGCACCATTGTCTCGCTTCCCTATTGAAAACACTAAGACAACCGAAAACATGTCGCCTCCGAGGATCCCGTCGTGCAACCCCCTTCTCCAATGACCAGGCCAAAGGTCCAACACCAAAGATTGCTAATGCACCGTCGCTGAGCTGCCAAGCCAGACCAACCATCAATGTACACGCAACAACTAGCCCTCCCAGGCATATTGTGCACCCCCACCAGGGCACCACACCTCTAAAGGACCTCCCTGCCACCATCGGAGTTGCGTGAGCTTTGCCCAGCGGTGCACCATGGCGGTGGCAAGAGGAGAAGAGGTTATCCAAGTTTTCATGTGGAGGCGGTTGAAAAGTAGACTTGTACCTCAACATAAAGCATAGCTTAAGCGATAATTCAACATGCGGTAACACAAAGGCATATTCATCTTATAGAGAATGAGGTTAACCTTAATGTTTGTCCGAGTTGGTTATAAGAAGTGTCCGGTAGTGGCACGCGGAGCTGGTATTTTGAATTTTTTTCACCCGGTGTAACGCACGGGCATTTGCACTAGTACTTGGTAAAGGGTGGAAGGCTCGGCCTTATGCCTGGTGTTTTGTTCCACTCTTGCCGCCCTAGTTTCTGTCATATCGGTGTTATGTTTCCGGATTTTGCGTTCCTTACACGGTTGGGTTATAATGGGAACCCCTTGACAGTTTGCTTTGAATAAAACTCCTCCACTAAGGCCCAACCTTGGTTTTACCATTCGCCACCTAGCCTTTTTCCCTTGGGAGTTGCGCATCCCGAGGGTCATCTTTATTTTAACCCCCCCGGGCCAGTGCTTGTCTAAGTGTTGGTCCGAAACAGAGCCACTTGCGGCGCCACCTCAGGGAAACTTGAGGGCTGGTTTTAGCCATACGTAGTGTTCATCCGGTGTTGCCCTGAGAACGAGATATGTGCAGCTCCTATCGGGATGTCGGCGCATCGGGCGGTCTTGCTGATCTCGTTTTACCATTGTCGAAATGTCTTGTAACCGGGATTCTGAGTCTGATCGGATTGTCTTGGGAGAAGGAATATCCTTCGTTGACCGTGAGAGCTTGTGATGGGCTAAGTTGGGACACCCCTGCAGGGATTTGAACTTTTGAAAGTCGTGCCCGCGGTTATGGGCAGATGGGAATTTGTTAATGTCCGATTGTAGAAAACCTGAAGTTGATCTTAATTAAAATACATCAACCGCGTGTGTAACCGTGATGGTCTCTTTCCGGCGGAGTCCGGGAAGCGAACACGGTGTTAGAGTAATGCTTGACGTAGGTTGTTCTAGGATCACTTCTTGATCATAGTTTCTCGACCATGCTTTGCCTTCTCTTCTCGCTCTCATTTGCGTATGTTAGCCACCATATATGCTAGTCGCTTGCTGCAGCTCCACCTCATACCTTTTACCCTACCTATAAGCTTAAATAGTCTTAATCACGAGGGTGTGAGATTGCTGAGTCCCCGTGACTCACAGATTACTTCCAACACCAGTTGCAGGTGCCGATGATACCGTGCAGGTGACGCAACCGAGCTCAAGGAGGAGCTAGTTGAAGATCGTGTTTGTTATGTTGTTCCGTTTCCAGTTGATCAGTAGTGGAGCCCAGTCGGGTCGATCTGGGATCTGTGTAGCATTTGGGGTAGTCTTCTTTTATTTTGGTTCTGTAGGCGGACCTTGTGTGTACCTGGATGATGTAATGCTTTATTCATGTAATTGTGTGAAGTGGCGATTGTAAGCCAACTATCCATCTTTTTCCCTTATGTATTACATGGGTTGTGTGAAGATTACCTCACTTGCGACATTGCTTTCAATGCGGTTATGCCTCTAAGTCGTGCTTCGACACGTGAGAGATATAGCCGCATCGAGGGCGTTACATGTTGGTAATCAGAGCCTTCCCCGACTTAGGAGCCCCCTGCTTGATCGAATCGTTGGCGTTGTTGAGTCTATAAAAATGTTTTGAGTCATTTAGGATTATATATATCGGAGAGTAGGACTTCTTTTTACTCCTCAGTCCCTTCGTCGCTCTAGTGAGGTATCCTGACGTAGAGTTTTGACTCTTCTCTTCTCAAATTTCACTAAAATTTTTTTTAGGATCAAGCAGGTATCTTGGAATTGTTCCGATGATTTTGTGATGAGAACATTGTTCTTGGTGCCTCCTGACATTTAGGGGTTGTGGCAGTGTCCCAGGGAGTTGAGCTCTGAGGTGTTGTCGTCACAATTTTATCGTTGCAGATCTGGAATACTTGAGTTTTCGCCGACATCGAAAATCTCTTTTATGCAGTTGTTGGTGAGATAACCTCGACGCCACCCAGTACTGGGGCGGGAGTTCGGGAGTATTGCCATAACTCGTATAACGGATGCTTTTCGAAGGTTGAGGTAAATGATTTCCGAAGGTTTCTTGGTTATGTGTTGAAGGATGGATACAGCTGGATGTAGGATTTGCTAGTTTTGGGTGAGATATTATGCTTCCCCTGTATCCCCAACACCTGATTGCATAACCGGAAAGTTTCGAGAGTTTATAAGTGGGAATTCAAGTAGCTCTTAGGATATCTTTCCGACAGATGTATGATATGAAATTGGGGTTTGACGTCTAGTGGTCCGCCTATTCACGGTTGGTTTTAGAGTGGTCTCGTTGTGTCTTAAAGAGTCCTTGGCTATGCCGACTCGGGGACGCTTCATATGTTTGTTCCGGCTTATTCCGCAAGCCAATCCTTTGTTTTGTTTTGAGTTGTAGTATTCAAGTTGCTTCGAAGTCAAGTGTTGATTCCATACCTTCCCCAAACGGTGTTCTCATATTTCTATGTGGATACTAATCCTTCTTGTTCACCGAGATTGTCATGTCAATCATTTCAACCGGCATGTTTCTCTTCAAGTGGATCCGATCATTTCAACATTCACAAGATCCAATCTCAGTTTTTCATCAACGTTGTTCATTTCATCCGTCATCAAGTTGACTTTGTTTTCCCGCCCACCCACCCTTTTTCTTCAAGGACTAAGATTTCTTTATCAAGTATCTATCTTATGATTATGAAGTCTCTCCATTCTTTTCCGTCAATGTTCTTACCCGATGATTCTCATGAAGATTCTAACAGAGCTTGTAGTTCGTCATTCCTCATTCCTTTTCTTCTCCGGTGGATTCAATTCAAGCTTTTGGTGTTGATCATATCCTTTAACTCGTTTCAAATGTTTTCCATGTCGGTGCACCTTATTATCATTCCACTTCTCGCTATTCAATTGTTCCGGAGTGCTTAAGATATCTCGAGGTTGTTATCCCATTCAAGCCTTTTAATTCAACCGATGCATTCTCTCTTTTAAATCGTTCAACGGTGTATCTTTTCAGTGGGCCCTAACCCACAAGTCTTTTTCCAGAATCTTACCTGACTCTTCTAATTTTCCCGAAGCTATCCTAAATTCTTTTCAAAGTTTGCCGTAAGAATGATTCATCATCAGTCAAATGCCTTCTCCTAGATCTTTCACAATTCTTTTCATCGTTGGCTCAACCTCTTCGGTTTTGATTCTTCTGGAGTGCCTAAACGATTCATGGTGGTGTTTCTCATCGTCATTCTCTGCATTTGAAGACCGAAGAACATTTTTCTCTCGATTTTGCTCCATTCTCTTCAAGATTCGTGATTCCAGCTGTTGGGGAACGTTGCAGAAAACAAAAATTTTCCTACGGCTTCACCAAGATCCATCTATGAGTTCATCTAGCAACGAGTAATCGGATGCATCTACATACCTTTGTAGATCGCGAGCGGAAGCGTTCAAAGAACGGGGACGAAGTAGTCGTACAGGACGTGATCCAAATCACCGGAGATCCTAGCACCGAACGGACGGCACCTCCGCGTTCAACACACGTACGGTCAGCGTGACGTCTCCTCCTACTTGATCCAGCAAGGGGAGAGGAGAAGTTGATGAAGACCCAGCAGCACGATGGTGTGGTGGTGGATGCAGGGCGTCACAGTAGCAGGGCTTCGCCTATACTACGAGAGAGAGATGTAACAGGGGAGAGGGAGGCGCCAAAGGCTGAGGTGTGATATCCTTCATCTCCCCCACTATATATAGGGGTGTCTAAGGGGGGGAGCCAGCCCTAGGAGATCCAATCTCCTAGGGGGGCGGCGGCCAAGGGGTGGGGGGCTTGCCCCCCAAGCAAGGGGGCGCCCCCCTTTAGGGTTTCCCCAAACCCTAGGTGCATGGGCCCTTTTGGGGCTGGTGCCCTTGGCCCATATAGGCCAAGGCGCACCCCCTACAGCCCATGTTGCCCCGGGGCAGGTGGCCCCACCCGGTGGACCCCCGGGACCCTTCCGGTGGTCCCGGTACAATATCGGTGACCCCGAAACTTGTCCCGATGGCCGAAATAGCACTTCCTATATATAATTCTTTACCTCCGAACCATTCCGGAACTCCTCGTGACGTCCGGGATCTCATCCGGGACTCCGAACAACATTCGGGTTACTGCATATACATATCTTCACAACCCTAGCGTCACCGAACCTTAAGTGTGTAGACCCTACGAGTTCGGGAGACAGGCAGACATGACCGAGACGACTCTCCGATCAATAACCAACAGCGGGATCTGGATACCCATGTTGGCTCCCACATGCTCCACGATGATCTCATCGGATGAACCACGATGTCGAGGATTCAAGCAACCCCGTATGCAATTCCCTTTGTCAATCGATATGTTACTTGCCCGAGATTCGATCGTCGGTATCCCAATACCTCGTTCAATCTCGTTACCGGCAAGTCACTTTACTTGTACCGTAATGCATGATCCCGTGACCAGACACTTGGTTACTTTGAGCTCATTATGATGATGCATTACTGAGTGGGCCCAGTGATACCTCTCCATCATACGGAGTGACAAATCCCAGTCTTGATCCGTGTCAACCCAACAGATACTTTCGGAGATACCCGTAGTCTACCTTTATAGTCACCCAGTTACGTTGTGACGTTTGGTATACCCAAAGCACTCCTACGGTATCCGGGAGTTACATGATCTCATGGTCTAAGGAAAAGATACTTGACATTGGAAAAACTCTAGCAAACGAACTATACGATCTTTATGCTATGTTTAGGATTGGGCCTTGTCCATCACATCATTCTCCTAATGATGTGATCTCGTTATCAATGACATCCAATGTCCATAGTCAGGAAACCATGACTATCTGTTGATCAACGAGCTAGTCAACTAGAGGCTTACTAGGGACATGTTGGTGTCTGTTATTCACACATGTATTACGATTTCCGGATAACACAATTATAGCATGAATAAAGACAATTATCATGAACAAGGAAATATAATAATAATGCTTTTATTATTGCCTCTAGGGCATATTTCCAACAGTCTCCCACTTGCACTAGAGTCAATAATCTAGTTACATTGTGATGAATCGAACACCCATGGAATTCTGGTGTTGATCATGTTTTGCCCTAGGGAGAGGTTTAGTCAACGGATCTGCTACATTCAGGTCCGTATGTACTTTACAAATCTCTATGTCTCCATCTTGAACATTTTCACGAATGGAGTTGAAGCGACGCTTGATGTGCCTTGTCTTCTTGTGAAACCTGGGCTCCTTGGCAAGTGCAATAGCTCCAGTGTTGTCACAAAAAGAGTTTGATCGGTCCCGACGCATTGGGTATGACTCCTAGGTCGGTGATGAACTCCTTCACCCATATTGCTTCATGTGCTGCCTCCGAGGCTGCCATGTACTCCGCTTCACATGTAGATCCCGCCACGACGCTCTGCTTGCAACTGCACCAACTTACTGCCCCACCATTCAAAATATACACGTATCCGGTTTGTGACTTAGAGTCATCCAGATCTGTGTCGAAGCTAGCGTCGACGTAACCCTTTACGACGAGCTCTTCGTCACCTCCATAGACGAGAAACATTTCCTTAGTCCTTTTCAGGTACTTCAGGATATTCTTGACCGCTGTCCAGTGTTCCTTGTCGGGATTACTTTGGTACCTTCCTACCAAACTTACGGCAAGGTTTACATCAGGTCTGGTACACAGCATGGCATACATAATAGAACCTATGGCTGAGGCATAGGGGATGACACTCATCTCTTCTATATCTTCTGCCGTGGTCGGACATTGAGCTGAGCTCAATTTCATACCTTGTAACACAGGCAAGAACCCCTTCTTAGACTGATCCATATTGAACTTCTTCAATATCTTATCAAGGTATGTGCTTTGTGAAAGACCTATGAGGTGTCTTGGTCTATCTCTATAGATCTTGATGCCTAATACATAAGAAGCTTCTCCAAGGTCCTTCATTGAAAAACTCTTATTCAAGTAGGCCTTGATGCTGTCCAAGAGTTCTATATCATTTCCCATCAAAAGTATGTCATCTACATATAATATGAGAAATGCTATAGAGCTCCCACTCACTTTCTTGTAAACGCAGGCTTCTCCATAAGTCTGCGTAAACCCAAACGCTTTGATCATCTCATCAAAGCGAATGTTCCAACTCCGAGATGCTTGCACCAACCCATAAATCGAGCGTTGGAGCTTGCACACTCTGTCAGCATTCTTAGGATCGACAAAACCTTCTGACTGCATCATATACAATTCTTCCTTAAGGAAACCATTAAGGAATGCCGTTTTGACGTCCATTTGCCATATCTCATAATCGTAAAATGCGGCAATTGCTAACATGATTCGGACGGACTTTAGCTTCGCTACCGGTGAGAAAGTCTCATCGTAGTCAACCCCTTGAACTTGTCGATAACCTTTAGCGACAAGCCGAGCTTTATAGATGGTCACATTACCATCCGCGTCTGTCTTCTTCTTAAAGATCCATTTATTTTCTATGGCTCGCCGTTCAACGGCAAGTCAGTCAAAGTCCATACTTCGTTTTCATACATGGATCCTATCTCGGATTTCATGGCTTCTAGCCATTTGTCGGAATCCGGGCCCGCCATCGCTTCTTTATAGTTCGAAGGTTCACCGTTGTCTAACAACATGATTTCCAAGACAGGGTTGCCGTACCATTCTGGTGCTGAACGTGTCCTTGTGGACCTTCAAATTTCAGTAGGAGCTTGATCAGAACTATCTTGATCATTATCATTAACTTCCTCTCTAGTCGGTGCAGGCACCTCAGGAACATTTTCTTGAGTTGCGCCATTTTCCGGTTCAAGAGGTAATACTTCATCAAGTTCTACTTTCCTCCCACTTACTTCTTTCGAGAGAAACTCTTTCTCTAGAAAGAATCCATTCTTGGCAACAAAGATCTTGCCTTCGGATCTGAGGTAGAAGGTATACCCAACAGTTTCTTTAGGGTATCCTATGAAGACGCATTTTTCCGACTTGGGTTCGAGCTTTTCAGGTTGAAGTTTCTTGACATAAGCATCGCATCCCCAAACTTTTAGAAACGACAGCTTAGGTTTCTTCCCAAACCATAATTCATATGGTGTCGTCTCAACGGATTTCGACGGAGCCCTATTTAAAGTGAATGCGGCAGTCTCTAAAGCATAGCCCCAAAAAGATAGCGGTAAATTGGTAAGAGACATCATAGATCGTACCATATCTAATAGAGTACGATTACGACGTTCGGACACACCATTACGCTGAGGTGTTCCAGGCGGCGTGAGTTGTGAAACTATTCCACATTTTCTTAAGTGTGTGCCAAATTCGTGACTCAAGTATTCTCCTCCACGATCTGATCGTAGAAACTTTATTTTCCTGTCACGTTGATTCTCAACCTCACTCTGAAATTCCTTGAACTTTTCAAAGGTTTCAGACTTGTGTTTCATCAAGTAGATATACCCATATCTACTCAAATCATCAGTGAGGGTGAGAACATAACGATAGCCACCACGAGCCTCAACACTCATTGGACCGCACACATCAGTATGTATGATTTCCAATAAGTTGGTTGCTCGCTCCATTGTTCCTGAGGACGGGGTCTTGGTCATCTTACCCGTGAGGCATGGTTCGCACGTGTCAAATGATTCGTAATCAAGAGACTCCAAAAGTCCATCTGCATGGAGCTTCTTCATGCGTTTGACACCTATGTGACCAAGGCGGCAGTGCCACAAGTATGTGGGACTATCATTATCAACTTTACATCTTTTGGTACTCACACTATGAATATGTGTAGCATTACGCTCCAGATTCATTAAGAATAAACCATTCACCATAGGAGCATGACCATAAAACATATCTCTCATATAAATGGAACAACCATTATTCTCGGATTTAAATGAGTAGCCATCTCGAATTAAACGAGATCCCGATACAATGTTCATGCTCAAAGCTGGCACTAAATAACAATTATTAAGGTTTAAAACTAATCCCGAAGGCAAATATAGAGGTAGCGTGCCGACGACGATCACATTGACCTTGGAACCATTCCCGACGCGCATCGTCACCTCGTCCTTTGCCAGTCTCCGCTTATTCCGCAACCCATGCTTTGAGTTACAAATGTGAGCAACTGCACCGGTATCAAATACCCAGGAGCTACTACGGGTACTAGTAAGGTACACATCAATTACATGTATATCATATATACCTTTTGTTTTGCCGGCCTTCTTGTCTGCTAAGTATTTGGGGCAGTTCCGCTTCCAGTGACCACTTCCCTTGCAATAAAAGCACTCAGTCTCGGGCTTGGGTCCATTCTTTGGCTTCTTCCCAGCAGCTTGCTTGCCGGGCGCGACAACTCCCTTGCCGTCTTTCTTGAAGTTCTTTTTACCTTTGCCCTTCTTGAACTTAGTGGTTTTATTGACCATCAACACTTGATGTTCCTTCTTGACTTCTACCTCTGCTGATTTCAGCATAGCAAATACTTCAGGAATGGTCTTTTCCATCTCCTGCATATTGAAGTTCATCACAAAGCTCTTGTAGCTTGGTGCGAGCGACTGGAGGATTCTGTCAATGACCGCATCATCCGGGAGATTAACTCCCAGCTGAGTCAAGCGGTTATGTAACCCAGACATAGTGAGTATGTTCTCACTGACAGAACTATTTTCCTCCATCTTACAGCTAAAGAATTTGTCGGAGACTTCATATCTCTCGACCCGGGCATGAGCTTGGAAAACCATTTTCAGCTCTTCGAACATCTCATATGCTCCATGTCTCTCAAAACGCTTTTGGAGCCCCGGCTCTAGGCTGTAAAGCATGCCGCACTGAACGAGGGAGTAGTCATCGGCACGTGTCTGCCAAGCGTTCATAACGTCTTGGTTCTGTGGGACGGGTGGATCACCTAGCGGTGCTTGTAGGACATAATCTTTCTTGGCAGCTATGAGGATGATCCTCAGGTTCCGGACCCAGTCCGTATAGTTGCTGCCATCGTCTTTCAGCTTGGTTTTCTCTAGGAACGCGTTGAAGTTGAGGACTACGTTGGCCATTTGATCTACAAGACATATTGTAAAGATTTTAGACTAAAGTCATGATAAATAAGTTCATCTAATCAAATTATTCAATGAACTCCCACTTAGATAGACATCCCTCTTTTAGTCATCTAAGTATAACATGATCCGAGTCAACTAGGCCGTGTCCGATCATCACGTGAGACGGACTAGTCAACGTCGGTGAACATCTTCATGTTGATCGTATCTTCTATACGATTCATGCTCGACCTTTCGGTCTTCTGTGTTCCGAGACCATGTCTGTACATGCTAGGCTCGTCAAGTCAACCTAAGTGTTTGCATGTGTAAATCTGTCTTACACCCGTTGTATGTGAACGTTTGGATCAAACACCCGATCATCACGTGGTGCATTGAAACAACGAACTGTCGCAACGGTGCACAGTTAGGGGGAACACTTCTTGAAATTATTATGAGGGATCATCTTATTTACTACCGTCGTTCTAAGTAAACAAGATGCAAAACATGATAAACATCACATGCAATCAAATAATAATAGTGACATGATACGGCCAATATCACATAGCTCCTTTGATCTCCATCTTGGGGCTCCATGATCATCTTGTCACCGGCATGACACCATGATCTCCATCATCATGATCTCCATCATCGTGTCTCCATGAAGTTGCTCGCCAATTATTACTTCTACTACTATGGTTAACACGTTTAGCAATAAAGTAAAGTAATTTACATGGCGTTTCTCAATGACACGCAGGTCATATAAAATAAAGACAACTCCTATGGCTCCTGCCGGTTGTCATACTCATCGACATGCAAGTCGTGATTCCTATTACAATAGCATGAACATCTCATACATCACATATAGATCATTCATCATTCATCACAACTTTGGCCATATCATATCACAAAGCACTTGCTGCAAAAACAAGTTAGACGTCCTCTAATTGTTGTTGCAAGTTTTACGTGGCTGAAACAAGGTTCTAGCAAGAACGTTTTCTTACCTACGTGAAAGCCACAACGTGATTTGTCAACTTCTATTTACCCTTCATAAGGACCCTTTTCATCGAATCCGCTCCAACTAAAGTAGGAGAGACAGACACCCGCCAGCCACCTTATGCAACTTGTGCATGTTAGTCGGTGGAACCGGTCTCATGTAAGCATACGTGTAAGGTTGGTCCGCGCCGCTTCATCCCACAATACCGTTGAAGCAAGATAAGACTAGTAGCGGCAAGAAAGTTGACAACATCTACGCCCACAACAAATTATGTTCTACTCGCGCAAGAAGAACTACGCATAAACCTGGCTCTGATACCACTGTTGGGGAACGTTGCAGAAAACAAAAATTTTCCTACGGCTTCACCAAGATCCATCTAAGAGTTCATCTAGCAACGAGTAATCGGATGCATCTACATACCTTTGTAGATCGCGAGCGGAAGCGTTCAAAGAATGGGGACGAAGTAGTCGTACACGACGTGATCCAAATCACCGGAGATCCTAGCACCGAACGGACGACACCTCCGCGTTCAACACACGTACGGTCAGCGTGACGTCTCCTCCTACTTGATCCAGCAAGGGGAGAGGAGAAGTTGATGAAGACCCAGCAGCACGACGGTGTGGTGGTGGATGCAGGGCATCACAGTAGCAGGGCTTCACCTATACTACGAGAGAGAGATGTAACAGGGGAGAGGGAGGCGCCAAAGGCTGAGGTGTGATGTCCTCCATCTCCCCCACTATATATAGGGGTGTCTAAGGGGGGGAGCCGGCCCTAGGAGATCCAATCTCCTAGGGAGGCAGCGGCCAAGGGGTGGGGGCTTGCCCCCCAAGCAAGGGGGCGCCCCCCTTTAGGGTTTCCCCAAACCCTAGGCGCATGGGCCCTTTTGGGGCTGGTGCCCTTGGCCCATATAGGCCAAGGCGCACCCCCTATAGCCCATGTTGCCCCGGGGCAGGTGGCCCCACCCGGTGGACCCCCGGGACCCTTCCGGTGGTCCCGGTACAATACCGGTGACCCCGAAACTTGTCTCGATGGCCGAAATAGCACTTCCTATATATAATTCTTTACCTCCGGACCATTCCGGAACTCCTCGTGACGTCCGGGATCTCATCCGGGACTCCGAACAACATTCGGGTTACTGCATATACATATCTTCATAACCCTAGCGTCACCGAACCTTAAGTGTGTAGACCCTACGGGTTCGGGAGACAGGCAGACATGACCGAGACGACTCTCTGGTCAATAACCAACAGCGGGATCTGGATACCCATGTTGGCTCCCACATGCTCCATGATGATCTCATCGGATGAACCACGATGTCGAGGATTCAAGCAACCCCGTATGCAATTCCCTTTGTCAATCGATATGTTACTTGCCCGAGATTCGATCATCGGTATCCCAATACCTCGTTCAATCTCGTTACCGGCAAGTCACTTTACTCGTACCGTAATGCATGATCCCGTGACCAGACACTTGGTTACTTTGAGCTCATTATGATGATGCATTACTGAGTGGGCCCAGTGATACCTCTCCGTCATACGGAGTGACAAATCCCAGTCTTGATCCGTGTCAACCCAACAGATACTTTCGGAGATACCCGTAGTCTACCTTTATAGTCACCCAGTTACGTTGTGACGTTTGGTATACCCAAAGCACTCCTACGGTATCCGGGAGTTACACGATCTCATGGTCTAAGGAAAAGATACTTGACATTGGAAAAACTCTAGCAAACGAACTATACGATCTTTATGCTATGTTTAGGATTGGGCCTTGTCCATCACATCATTCTCCTAATGATGTGATCTCGTTATCAATGACATCCAATGTCCATAGTCAGGAAACCATGACTATCTGTTGATCAACAAGCTAGTCAACTAGAGGCTTACTAGGGACATGTTGGTGTCTGTTATTCACACATGTATTACGATTTCTGGATAACACAATTATAGCATGAATAAAGACAATTATCATGAACAAGGAAATATAATAATAATGCTTTTATTATTGCCTCTAGGGCATATTTCCAACACCAGCTTGTTGCCATCCTCTCATAATTGTATTCGATTGTGAGAATTCTTTTCGCCCATCCGGAGTAATTCAGGAGTCTTTTTCAGTTTGATTCTCTGGAGCCCATCATCTTAGAATTATTCATTCTCAGCTTTCAGCTCTCGTTATCTAAATCTTACCGGTGCATCATTCAAATTTCTCTAATCACCTCGGGATCTCTTCGTTCACTTGTATCTAAATTCTCTCAAGTATCCTCGTTCATTTCATAATTCTTCCCGGTGTTCCTTTATATTTCCTTCGGTCATTTTAATTCTTACGGTGGTTCGTGCAAGAGTTCTCGTCATTCATTATCATATCAATTCATTCGTTCTTTCCAATCCTACCGGTGGTTCATTGAAGACCTTCTCAAGTTTGCGCTACGAGAATAAGTAGTGTGCCAAATCCGTTGCTTGTCATCAATTTAAATTGGTGAAGGATACGCATAATGTAGTTCTTATTCTTGCTTCATCAAGTAAATTCAATTCCTTATTCCGAAGGTTCATCATATCACATTCTCGGTTCGAAATGCTTTATCTTTTCTTTTCCGGAGTTCCAAGTCTCCATATCTCATCGCAAAGCTCCATTTAATCATTGGTAGGCTTCTCCCGGAGTCCTTTTCAACTTTCCTTTCGTTTGATCATTCTTTTGTTATCGGAGTTCTTCATGCAGACTCTACATGTTGGTTCATCAAGAATTTAATTCGTTCTCGGAGTGTTCATCGATATTCTTTTCGAAGGAGCTCAAGTTTGCTTCATCTTGCAATCCGGAGTGCAATTCTTTCACGCATATCTTTTTTTTGACTATGTACTGCAAGGCAACAACCTCACATTGTTTTATTAGATAAAAAAGGTCTACATAATTACATCTACATAATTACAGAGAAACTAGAAGCAATGTGTGGGGACCCCGACTCATAAGTCGTGATCACCGAATGCACGTGTACAGTGATCCCAGAGATCAATGCTCACTGAACACACATAAGGTGAATAACAAGAGTCTTACATCCATACATACCGTATTACACAAGTAGGACCATTATGGTCAAGTCTTGAGTATAACATCGCAGCGGAAATCTTCGTCGATAACTTGGACCCATGCCATCTGCCTTAACCCTACAGGCATTCTGACTGGGACGCATCCTAGCTCGCATGTTCGTCAGCGAAGTATTCTTCATCATATCCTGTTCTTTCATGCCTGGCCAATAAAATAACCAGTGGCAAGCCAATGAGTACTTTGAATGTACTCGCAAGCAACCCATGTTTTGGTTCAAGATACAATAATGCATGATATAGGTAAATTTTTGCGGAAAGCTAGTTTTGAGTGCAATTACATGTTCAACAACGTGTAAGACATGCATCAGGAGAATTCAAGTAACCATGAGGACAGGTTACATATATCAACATAAATAGAGTGGGCACCAGCCCAACTCAATCATGTCAAGTCCTTGACTTGACCCAAGTAGTTCTTCCCACTTATCCAACACACACACTGGTTTGTAAACAAGTGGACGTAGCCCAAGAGCGGTTACCCAATTGTCCTTGACCGTGGACACGGCTATTCGAATAGTTTTACACTCTGCAGAGGTTGCACACTTTACCCACAAGATCCGGGGAACTTCCGTGTCATCCATGACCCGCGGTACCCCAAGTACCCGGGGTAAGCACCCGATCACTATCTTTCCCTAGACGACACTAACATGGAGTCCACTCGATTGGTAGTAACCCCCGTGCCCAACATTTCACAACTTAAAATTGTGGAGCCTCGCTCCCATATTCATCACATACCACTGGCACGGGGTACCAACGTTGTGTCCGGTGCCCCATAAAAATGTTCTTGGCCGCCCTACCTGGCACGACCCCGTCCCGAGAGAGAGCACCAATAACTCTCCCGTCACTAGTAATGCGGGCTCCAAGCTAGTATCGACCTAGGTAATCAATAATGCCCTTTCCCATACAAGGGTAGAGTGGTTGCGCATGTAAGGTTGGAATAACGATCACAACTTAAACCAATCCGTTTTGAAAAACAACACACACACTTGCCTCGGTACACCACTTCGTCATCAAGTGGTTACCCAACTCATCATCTCCCCCGGGCATAAGTGGCACCCAGTGGGGGTTTTTGAAAAGTCTTTTGAAAATACTTTGTCTCCTTCACCATGCATATTCCCATCCCTTTTGCGTAGAACTACTTAGCATCCTATCTACTCCCACCGGCATAACCCTCATAAGGAGGTACGGTCATGCACAATGCAAGTATCAACGAGGAGGTAACAGAGGCAACCCATCAAAGTGGTTACCATCTCATCATGATTCCGATGCAACAATAATAAAGTGCTATATGAAATGCATAAAAAGGGTTTCATAAATATGGTCAAAGGGCTGCTTGCCTGTTTTAACAAAGTCTTCGAGGTCTTCAAATAGCTCTGGTCCAACTCCAAGCATTTCGTCTACTTCGTCAACTATCGTTGAAAGCAACCATAATAAGCAACACAACAAGGCAGAAATAAAAGTGCTCCAAAAATATTGATTTGACTTTTCTAGGATACCTCTGGCCATGTGAGGAATGACCAAAGTGATTTCATTGGAATTGGATCAACGGATATTTCTAAATATTTTGATATGATGGAATCAAGGGGTTTATGGATTTGCAAGAAGTGTAGAGAAACATATTTTTGAAAAATGAGCAAAGGCACCCATTTAACAAACCATGATTTTAGAAGCATCTAGGAGTTGGTTTCACTGGATTTGGAGTTCAAATGATTTTCCTATGAATTTACAAAGTTGGCTATATATGAAGAAATAGACCATTATTTGAGGTGATATAGAAAGTATTAGTAAAAATGTTCAAAAACTAAGTTTTGAACTTATAGACATCTAGGATTTTGAATCATGGAATTTGGATCAAAAATGGGCTCTTTGTGATTTTCTAAAGTTCAACACAGAAATAAGAAAATAGGATTTATTTAATATGTGTGAAGGGAAATGTGCTAGAAAAATGTGCAAAAAGCACCATGTGATAGGGCATGATTTTAGGAACTACTAGAAATTTGAATCATCCAATTTGGAGTTAATTTGAACTATGTATGGATTTTACAAATTGTTCAGAAAAGAAAAGGGAAAAGGGCTCTGTGCCTGCTGGGCCAGAACAGCCGCAGGGCAGCGGCCCAGCCAGCGACGCGGCCCAGCGCACTGGTGCACGCGCGCGCGCCAGGTTTAAACTTGACGGGCGGGGCCCAGGCGTCAGCGAGAGAGAGGGGGGCGATGGAGGGGAGAGGCTGACAGGCGGGGCCCGCCTGTCATCCCTAACCCCGAGTCCAGGCGGCTGGCGAGCTCACCGGCGATGATCCAGGGCACGGCGAGGTCGGGCGAGGGCACGGCTGGGCTCAGCGTCGTGTCGCCGTTTGGGTGGAGGTGGTGGACGTCACCGGAGTTGCCTGGCTTGCCGGCGACGAGGTCTCGCGGCGGAGAGGCTTCGGGTGGTGGTCGTTCCGGTCGACTCCGGCTGCAAACGAGGCGGGGGAGAGAGGGGAAATGATCAGTGGGAGGAGGCGGTTTCAGATCGGGGCAGAGGAGGAGCGGGGAGGCCTATACCTCGCAGACTCCGACGAGCCGAAGCGGCGGAGCTCGAGCTCGATCTCGAGCTCGGGCGGCTCTGGAGAGGAACTGGGGGTGCAGGGGGAGGGTTTGGTGGTGTAGAGAGCGAGTGGTGAGGAGAGAAGGGCTCGGGGAGGCCTTTAAATAGGCGAGCGGCGAGGTCCCGTAGACCCGTGCGCCGGCGAGCTCACGCTCGTCGCTGCAGGGCTCGGGAGGAGCTGGTGCCGTGTCTGGGGTGTTCCTGGGCGTGGACTACGCCGAGGGGAGCTAAGGGAGAGAGCGGGGAGAGGTCAGAGACGCGCGCGTGTGAGCCGCTCCATTGGCGCGCTCGGGCGGCCTCTGTTCGCTAGCGCGGAGGCGCAGGGAGGAGGAGAGAGGAGGGGGCCGACCGTGTAGCGTGCTGCGGACGCCGAGGCGCATCGGCAGGCGCGCGGGGGAGGCCCGAGGTGGTTGGACGGGGGCGGCTACAGTGCGGGAGCGCACTGTAGCGCGCTCCAGAGCGCCCAAATGGCCGGCATGGCCATTCTTTATGCATGGTGAGCGTGTCTTTTGGTGTCTAGCAGGTCTAGGAGTGAGTAAAGAAATGGAGTGGTGCATTGGATGCCATGGATGGCCACTGGAGTGAGGAGGGAGGAAGAAGAAGTGTGCAAATGGGCTGTCCAGAGAGAGAAAGTGGGGTTTTACCCATCCAATAATGGAGCTGTGGACTTGCCATTGTTACTGGAGGTGAAAGGGGACTAGGAGG
The DNA here is from genome assembly GCF_002162155.2 of Triticum dicoccoides. Taxonomy (NCBI): domain Eukaryota; kingdom Viridiplantae; phylum Streptophyta; class Magnoliopsida; order Poales; family Poaceae; genus Triticum; species Triticum dicoccoides. The sequence goes on from NC_041390.1 coordinate 370,437,300, forward strand.
GGCTGTGGTAAAAAGTTGAGCTTAAGGAGAATAGTTTTAGTGGTCAAAATGGGGATTTTTGAAAAGTGGCAGAAGGTGTTTGATAAGGTTTTTGGCAAGCAAATGATTTCCAATTGCCATGATACTCAAGAGGGTGAAATGACACATATAATTAGGGCCTTCCACCAATTTGGAGCTTATTTGGGCAAAGTTGCCAATGCAACTTTTGTAAACCCTAGAAATGAGCAGAAATGGACTTGTGTAGATCCAGTTGAGCACAACACTTCTCCTTGATGCACTACTTGGTGTAGTGGCCTCATTTGGTCATATGAACATGTCCACAAAAGTTGAGATCAAAAGGAGAAAGTTGCCAATGTAGAGTTGTTCAAATTTGGTTCTGAACAGGAAGGGTTTTGGGGCACTTTGAGCAAGATAACATTCTCTCCAACTTGTGCCATTTGGTCTAGATGAATAATTAGACCATTTGAGCATGTTCACAAGGTTTGAGAACATTTGGACATGTTTGGCAATGTAAAGTTGCTCAAACTTCAAAATGGACAGAAATGGTTTTGGGGAGATTTCATGGGGTTATACTATTCTCCATGACATGATACTTGGCAAGATCATCAAACATGTCATATGTGACATGCTAGAATTTTCTTGGAGTTGCTGGGGAATATTTCCTGTAGAAATATTTCAAATCCTTGTAATGGGCAGAAATGGTTTTTGAGGGATTTGACCAATATTTTGAACATGACCATGTGTTGAAGCTCTTATATATGGACAATATATGTCCATTGAGTTTCCCTGATTTTTGTCAAATATTTGTGAAACAATAAAATAATTTTTCCCTATTAAAGACCATTTCTGGCCTTAAGAAAAAGCTTTTAAATAAAATAGTAAAATAACTTTTAAAATAATATTTTTGTGGTTTCTGGGTATCCTATATCTAATAGGAGTCAAACATATTTTTGGAAAGATTTTTACTGCCCTGAATTAAGTACTTGCAGTACAAATCTTAATTCAGGGGTTTTTGGAAAACTAATTTTTGAAAATACTTTTTGGCCAAATTATTTTTGTAAGAAAATACTATATTGCTCTATACACATGGCATGATCATTGGTTCAAGAGTTTGGAGCAAGGAGATGAAGTATATGAGTTGGAGGATTTATTTGATTTTTAGAGCACTTGCAAACAACAGACAAAATCCAAACAAGGCAAGGTCCAAAACACTCAAAAGTTTTTGTCAAACCACATTTTATCATGATTTATTAGCTTAAGTGTTGTGGCATGAAAATCAGGGTGTGACACAATGAGAGTAATACTTACAAGAGATCTATGAGAGAGAGGCTATCCAAGAAACTAGACTATCCCTATATTTACATTTGATTCTATGAGCTAATAAGGAAATATCATGTATGAAGTTCCTCCTCCAAGAAATGAAGGTAGGTCTCTCATTTCTAAAGATTTTCCCATTCCTTTGAATCCAGATGTTCCAAGTAGCAGTAAAAACCACCTCAGTGAAGAAAGGATAACCAAAGTCCCTCCTAGCAGCAAGAGCCATGTCATATGTATTCTGGTTGCGTTGAGCATTCCAAGAAATCCCAAGGTAATTCCAAACCCTCTGGCTGAAGTTGCAGGCAAAGAAAAGGTGTGCACGATCCTCATGTGTAGCAGAGAGGCAAAGAACACATGTATCATCCTGGATGATCCAGTTCCTGTGTTGCATCATATCCCTAGTGTTTAAACGGTCCATTAAAAGAAGCCATCCAAACACTTTAAAATTTAGCGTGCAGGCACACTTCCAAATCCATTTGAAGATGGGATCGACCACCAAATGTGAGAAGCAAGACTCATAATATATCTTTGATTTGAACTCCCCAGATTTGGAAGGCCACTTCCATATGTCCTTACCCTCCTCATTCAAGTTGACTAAAGTGAGCAAGTCTTGGAGCTGAGTTAGTTCAGTATATGCCTCTTGCGATAGAGGCAGATGTAAGTGCTCCATGATCTCTGGAAGCTCCAAAAACTCTCTGACAGTGATTGTGTCATTAATGACAAAAGAATGGAGCCTAGGGAATTGCTCGCACAAAAGGACCACATTATTTCCCAGCTGCCATCGATCAAGCCAGAATACCACCGTGTTGCCAGCATGCACTTGTGGGATGGCTAACTTGCAGAAGTTGGTGTACAATCTCACGCATATCTTTTGAGGTGGTGTTATGTCATTCTTGATAATTTCCCTTTGTGCTTCGTGATTCACAAGTTATCAAGAATGAGATATTTTAAATCCATCAACCTCTTCGTTGGAATTATCTTGGGTTATATTTCACCTAAAGCCTTCCGTAAGGATTGTTGCTATTTATGGTGCTTATAAATGACCCAAGTTCTTCATTTATCCTCCCGGTGAAATAAGTTTCTCGTCTCCTCGTTGATATCAATCCAATCTTTTCCGTGAGTGGCAAGTTGTCACCTCATAATGTTGGGATGCCTTCTATATGACCATATCAAGCTTATTCTTTTCGTTGTTGGTTTTCCAACTACTCCGCTCGACCCTTCTCCTAAAGATGCCTTTGTCAAGCTCTTTTGTGGCGGAAGTGGGCATTTTCTTCTCCATTCTTTCATTCCAATGATCTATCTTCCATTCTTACTTTTGTTCTAGAAACATGGTGATGTTGCTCTCTTCAATCCATCATTTTGTTTGTCAAGATCATGTTCAATTTCTTCCATTTACAGTCGAAGTGCTGTCCAAATTATATCAGTCTTATTCCTTCTCTATCTTGTTTATCCGGAGTGTTGTGCCCTCTGCTCAAGTTCTTGTCATGTTATCAAGTTTCATATCACTTTTCAACCGGAGTGCTGCTCGAATTGGTTCTTCCTTGTTCCTCTTTTCTAATGGAGGTTTTTCAACTTTGTTCATTTTTGTTGTATTCTTTCTTTCAATTTGTTCAACCTCTCAAGGTTCGTGGTTTCACTCGTTTGTCCAAGAAGCAACTTAGTTTTACCTCTTATCTTCCTCTTCCTTTTCCCTCCGGTGCCATCCTAGATCTCGGGACGAGATCCTCTCGTAGTGGTGGAGTGTTGTGACGCCCCAAGACCGGAGCTTCAGATGCCTTCCAGGGTTTCCGGGTTTCGTCGTGTGATTTGTTTGGTTCATTGCATTCATCTTTGGATCGTGTGCATTGCATCATGTCGTCATGCCATCATGTCATTTCTTTTTCTTAACTCAACTAAATAAACCATATGGGTCTTCGATCCATTTAAATCGAGGGAATTCACTTGTGTTTTCTCTTTATAACATATTAAAGCCTCTCAATACTATTAGGGAGCTACAATAAAATTATTCCATTTTTTGGAATTACTTTTAACACACTTGCAATTTAATTCCATGCCTCTTATGCTTCAAGTTGCACCTCCAAACTTTGTCAACAATTCTTTTCCCATTTATCAAGGCTCCTCCTAAATTCTCAATATTTTTGGACCTACCGAATACCCACTTCTTATTCAAACTCATTTGGATTTAAATTCAAATGAGTTTGAATCAAATCTTCACGCACACACTCACTTCTATTTTCTTGGATCAAGCTCATTTTTGGGAGTCTGGGAAATTATCCGCGTGTCCCACTTCTTTTCCTAACCTCCTTTTTTCTTTTCTTTCTTTTCTTTGTTTTCTTTTTTTCTTTTCTTTAGAGTGAGAGGGAAAGAGAGCCCAACCCAGCCTTGCAGCCTTGCTCTCCTCATGCCCAGCCGGCGCCCTCCCCACTGGGCCGGCCTTTTGGCCCACCTACCCTCCTAACCCTAGGCCCGAGCGAACCCCCATCCCGGTCGATCCCCTCCTCTCCTACGTTTCCTCCTCGCGCCGCCAGAGCACCACCTCCTCATCCCCATCTTTCCCCTTCGTCTCGCTCCCCCTCAGCGCCATCTCTTGCTCGATCCCTACTCCCTCCTTTCGCTCTCTCCCTCAAGTAGCGCACGTTCTCCCCCGTTTCCCCGCCTAGCTTTCCTTGTGCTCGCACCCTCCTGGCTAGCAGTGCCCCTCCATGGCCTTCTGCCCGAGCCACCAACCCATCACGCCTCCATGCGCCTGCTCCAGCGACCTCCGCCCCCAGCCGTGGCCGGCGAGTAGGCTATCGCCGTCGCCTTCTTGCCATCTCCGCGCGCCTCCTCTTCTCGTCGCCTTCCCCAGCACCGATGCTGCCTACCCCGCCGGCGACAAAGCCACCGGAGCACCGCCAGCCTCGTCCCTCTCCCCTTCATTCTCCTGCGCCGTCATACGCAGAGGAGCAGGGCCCTCGCGCCTCGTGCCCCTGCTCCCGGACATCCTTGACGGCGACCTCCACCGCGGCCCTGTTCGCGTGGAGCCCCTGCTCCACCACCATAAGTGCCAGGCAGCACCTCCTCTGTCTGCGGATTGTGATGCTGCTCGCCTTGCTCCTCGTGCCCCTCTCTTGCCTCTGCTATGATAGGAGCCCCGAAGCTCCTTTGCTTTGCTACACGCCCATGGCGTCATTGGCTCTCGATCCTTGCCATGCTCGCTGATGCCACTGTTTTTCCCCTTTCAAATGAACGAGCAATGCCTTTGGGGGTTTTCGCCAAGTTCTTTTTCCGGAGACCTTTTCAAGACCAGGATACAACAAGACCTGTTTGTGGATTTCGTCAAGTTCGAGCTTCGTTGAACGAGGGCTTTTGCCTTGCTCATTTTGGGACGCGACAAGTTCCTCTTCGAAAGAACGTCTACATGATGATCTGACAAGTACCGTGGCACCGAAGACCTTTCATGCGTCAAGTCCATCTCCGAGGATTTCACCAAGTACCACGACGGCCGTTATTCATGAAGTACCCCTTCGGATCACCAAGTTTCGGCTACCATCGTCGTGAACTGCTTTTGAAACATGTATCACTAACGCCAAGTACTAGTTCTACGAGGACCGCCAAGTTCGTCTTCCGTCGTCTCCGAAATCGCCAAGTACCACGTCGATATGAGAACAACTACCCTCGACATGCATTTTGCCAAGTACCACTACCGTCGACCCTCGGAGACACCGTGGATGTCAAGTTTCTCGTCGTAACCCTAAGATCACGAGTACCTCAACCGTCGTCATGTACCTCTACTACCTCTACGAACATGGCGAGGCCGTCTACTTCTGCTACGAACTTGATCCATTCCGAAAAGTCTCACCTCGAAGGTATAACCCCGAGACGACGCCCGTGAACGAATGAATGCATGTCCGAAGAGATGCACCCTTTGTCTGCACCGTGTCCGTATTGTCACTCGTTTCCATGCCACTAACTCATGGGACACCCGGAATCCGAGAGCGCCCCACCATCTTTTGCACGCATCCGCACACTTCTCCTTTGCTTCGGTATCTCAATCGAGTTACCGGAACCGAAACGCTGCCGTGGCACCGTTTTCGTTATCGTTGCCGTGGCACCCCTTTCGTTTCCGCCACGATGACAAATGCTTCATATAATGCTCTTGTCAACATTTTCATAAAACTTGCATAAACTAGCACATGTCATTCTCATCAGGATAATAACATTTAAATGGTTAAAATTGTTGTTTGCTTTAAATTACTAAGACATATGGGGATTTACTGGATTTGTAGTTTGTTATATCCGGCCCCATTTAAATTGTTTAATTGGTATAGTTTTGTTATGCTTCACCTCTTTCCATGTTAAGAACATTTAATATTGTTGGGTTCATAACAAGATCGAACTAAATGAGTCACGTGGTGTTTCGTCAATATGCAACGGAGTTGCATATTGAGCTGCACTTAATTTGTAGGGTTGTTTGTGCACTTTGCCATGCCATGCTTCCTTAAACCGGACATGCATCATACTTGGTTGTGCATCATGCCATGTTCATGTGTTGGTTGTTTACTATGTTGTTTGCTTCCTTTCCGGTGTACTTCTTCTCGGTAATCCGGTAACGTTGCGTTTGTGAGGATCCATTCGACTTCGTCCATTTGTCTTCTTCATGGACTCGTTCTTCTTCCTTGTGGGATTTCAGGCAAGATGACCATACCCTCGAAATCACTTCTATCTTTGCTTGCTAGTTGCTCGCTCTTTTGCTATGCCTATGCTGCGATACCTACCACTTTCTTATCATGCCTCCCATATTGTTAAGCCAAGCCTCTAACCCACCTTCTCCGAGCAAACCGTTGTTTGGCTATGTTACCGCTTTGCTCAGCCCCTCTTATAGCATTGTTAGTTGCAGGTGAAGATTGGAGTTTGTTCCTTGTTGGAATATGGATATTTTGTTGGGATATCACAATATCTCTTATTTAATTAATGCACCTATATACTTGGTAAAGGGTGGAAGGCTCGGCCTTATGCCTGGTGTTTTGTTCCACTCTTGCCGCCCTAGTTTCTGTCATATCAGTGTTATGTTCCCGGATTTTGCGTTCCTTACACGATTGGTTTATAATGGGAACCCCTTGACAGTTCGCTTTGAATAAAACTCCTCCAGCAAGGCCCAACCTTGGTTTTACCATTCGCCACCTAGCCTTTTTCCCTTGGGAGTCGCGCATCCCGAGGGTCATCTTTATTTTAACCCCCCCGGGCCAGTGCTTGTCTAAGTGTTGGTCCGAAACAGAGCCACTTGTGGCACCACCTCGGGGAAACTTGAGGGCTGGTTTTAGCTGTACGTAGTGTTCATCCGGTGTTGCCCTGAGAACGAGATATGTGCAGCTCCTATCGGGATGTCGGCGCATCGGGTGGTCTTGCTGGTCTTGTTTTACCATTGTCAAAATGTCTTATAACTGGGATTCTGACTCTGATCGGATTGTCTTGGGAGAAGGAATCTCCTTCGTTGACCGTGAGAGCTTGTGATGGGCTAAGTTGGGACACCCCTGCAGGGATTTGAACTTCTGAAAGCTGTGCCCACGGTTATGGGCAGATGGGAATTTGTTAATGTCCGGTTGTAGAAAACCTGAAGTTCATCTTAATTAAAATACATCAACCGCGTGTGTAACCATGATGGTCTCTTTCTGGCGGAGTCCGGGAAGCGAACACGGTGTTGGAGTAATGCTTGATGTAGGTTGTTCTAGGATCACTTCTTGATCATAGTTTCTCGACTGTGCTTTGCCTTCTCTTCTCGCTCTCATTTGCGTATGTTAGCCACCATATATGCTAGTCGCTTGCTGCAGCTCCACCTCATACCTTTTACCCTACCTATAAGCTTAAATAGTCTTGATCGCGAGGGTGTGAGATTGTCGAGTCCCCGTGACTCATAGATTACTTCCAACACCAGTTGCAGGTGTCGATGATACCATGCAGGTGACGCAACCGAGCTCAAGGAGGAGCTAGTTGAAGATCATGTTCGTTATGTTGTTCCATTTCCAGTTGATCAGTAGTGGAGCCCAGTCGGGTCGATCTAGGATCTGTGTAGATTTTGGGGTAGTCTTCTTTTATTTTGGTTCCGTAGGCGGACCTTGTGTGTACCTGGATGATGTAATGCTTTATTCATGTAATTGTGTGAAGTGGCGATTGTAAGCCAACTATGTATCTTTTCCCTTATGTATTACATGGGTTGTGTGAAGATTACCTCACTTGCGACATTGCTTTCAATGCGGTTATGCCTCTAAGTCGTGTTTCAACACGTGGGAGATATAGCCGCATCGAGGGCGTTACAATTAACCCCTGGGGGGTTCCGATAAGCCCTCCGGCACTCCGGTAAAATCCCGATTTCACCCGGAACTCTTCCGATGTCCAAATGTAGGCTTCAAATATATCGATCTTTATGTCTCGGCCATTTCGAGACTCCTCGTCATGCCCGTGATCATATCCGGGACTCCAAACTACCTTCGGTACATGAAAACATGTAAACTCATAATAACGATCGTCACAGAACTTTAAGCGTGCGGACCCTACGGGTTCGAGAACTATGTAGACATGACCGAGACATGTCTCTAGTCAATAACCAATAGCGTAACCTGGATGCTCATATTGGTTCCTACATATTCTACGAAGATCTTTATCGGTCAAACCGCATAACAATATAAGTTGTTCCCTTTGTCATCGGTATGTTACTTTCCCGAGATTCGATCGTCGGTATCCCAATACCTAGCTCAATCTTGTTACCGGCAAGTCTCTTTACTCGTTCCGTAATACAACATCCCACAACTAACTCATTAGTCACATTACTTGAAAGGGTTATAGTGATGTGCATTACTGAGAGGGCCTAGAGATACCTCTCCGACAATCAGAGTGACAAATACTATTCTTGATCTATGCCAACTCCGTGAACACCATCGGAGACACCTGTAGAGAACCTTTATAATCACACTATTATGTTGTGACGTTTGGTAGCACATAAAGTGTTCCTCCGATATTCGGGAGTTGCATAATCTCATAGTCATAGGAACATATATAAGTCTTGAAGAAAGAAATAGCACTAAACTTAAGCGATCAAGAGCTAAGCTAACGAAATGGGTCAAGTCAATCACATCATTCTCCTAATGATGTGATCCTGTTGATCAAATAACAACTCATGTCCATGGCTAGGAAACTTAACCATCTTTGATCAATGAGCTAGTCAAGTAGAGGTATACTAGTGACACTATGTTTGTCTATGTATTCACACATGTATTATGTTTCCGGTTAATACAATTCTATCATGAATAATAAACATTTATCATGAAATAAGGAAATAAATAATAACTTTATTATTGCCTCTAGGGCATATTTCCTTCACAAAATACATAGTAATACCATTTGGGCATTTTATCTTGCACCCCACAAGATGTTTTAGGCCCCCAGCGATAGCATCTGACGCCTTTGATTTCCGGCTAGAGACCCTTCCCTGCGAAAGAAAGTTAGGTTTTCTTAACCACCCACATCTGGAGGGGTGGCTTCGAAGCAATAAGTCTAAGTGCAACATCTGAGAACTTTGGCTTTGGAGCCCTAGCAAATAGTGTTGCAGGAGGTGAATAATACTCATAAGAGTAGGCAGAATAGTTCTTGGTCCTATGAACATGGCGGTTTGATGAAACACGCTCATATTCATAGGCCTAAGTATGTTTTCCCTACAAAACATTAGTGTTTGGGTGACTCTGGTGAGTCCTCTGTCTGTATGAAGCCTTTGGACCATGTGAAGCCTTTGGTCTGGGGTTGTCTTCTTCCCAGGTGGTGTCATGATGAAATTCACCTGAAGATTTTCAAGACAACTCTTGGGCACCTAGATCTTCTTCAAAGGTGGTCCATTCCTGTAGTTAGTACCAATATACCTGGCAAACACTTCACCATTCTGATTCTTAAGCAGTTTATAGTTTGCATCAAAGGATTCATCAATGATAATCGGGTTAGCACAAGTGAAGCCAGATAAGGTAGATGGATCCACTGAAGGTCCCTTTGCAGCAACCCATGTGGTTTTTGGGGTACTGCTCAGGCTTCCAGTAAGAACCATCAACATTCATTTTCCTTTCGAACCCAACACCCTCTTTCCTAGGGTTTCCTCTCAGAATCTGTTTCTTGAGGACATCACATAGTGTCTGATGCCCTTTGAGACTTTTGTACATTCCTATCTCAAGCAATGTCTTCATACTGGCATTCTCATCAGCAATAGTAGTGAGATCCTCAGTAGAGGGGTTAGTTACCACATCAGCAGTTGAAGATATAGCAACAATAGCAGTAGAAGATCTAGCAACAGAAGTAGCGTTATCACGCTCAAGGCATTTTAGACATGGTGGTTCAAATCCTTCCTGAGTTGAACTGGTCTGTTGAGTGCGGAGTGACTCATTCTCTTTTTGAAGATCTTCGTGAGCCTCTCTCAAGTTCTCAAGTTCTTGCTTCCTTTGAAGATAATCGTAGGAAAGCTTTTCATGAGTAGTTGAGAGCGTTTCATGATGACTTTCAAGTTCTTCGTACTTAACAAGGAGATTTTTAATATCTTCAATTAAGGACAGAGTTCGAGTCATTTCCGCGTCCAACAAGTCATCGCTTTTGTCTAACAGTTTTTGAATATGTTCCATAGCAGACTGTTGTTGTGTTGCAATTTCAGCAAGTGTTTTATAGCTAGGTTTAGATTCACATTTAGAGTCCTCTTCACTTGATGTTTGATAGTGAGCATTACGTGAGTTTACCTTGGCACCATGTGCCATTAAGCAGTAGGTGGGTGCAGAGTCATCCTCATTAGCATCAGCATTGGTGACGAGGCCATCGTCTTTAGTGTTGAAGATGGACTTGGTGACATATGCTGTAACACCCACGATGCGGCTATATCTCCCACGTGTCGAGGCACGACTTAGAGTCATAACCGCATGGTGGTTTAGTCTCAAGTGGGGTAATCTTCACACAATCCCATGTACTGAATAAGAAAGGGATAAAGAGTTGGCTTACAATCACCACTTCACACAAATAACAAGTTAAACATACATCATCCAGAGTACAATCAAGGTCCGGCTACGGAACCAAAATAAAAGAAGACAACCCAAATGCTAGATCCCCGATCGTCCCAACTGGGCTCCACTAATGATCAACCGGAAAGACACAAAACAATGAACAAGATCTTCATCGAGCTCCCACTTGAGCTGGGTTGCGTCACCTGCACTTGTATCGTCGGCACCTGCAACTGTTTGGAAGTATTCGTAAGCCACGAGGACTCAACAATCTCACACCCACGAGATCAAGACTATTTAAGCTTATGGGTAGGATAAGGTAGTGAGGTGGAGCTGCAGCAAGCACTAAGCATATATGGTGGCTAACATATGCAAATAAGAGCGAGAATACAAACATCGCAACGGTTCAGAAGCTAGAAGTGATCCTGAAACTACTTACGATCAAGCATAACACAAGACCGTGTTCACTTCCCGGACTCCGCCGAAAAGAGACCATCACGGCTACACAAGCGGTTGATGCATTTTAATTAAGTCAAGTGTCAAGTTCTCTAGAACCGGATATTAACAAATTCCCATCTTCCACATAACCGGGGCACGGATTTTGAAAGTTTATACCCTGCAGGGAAGTCCCAACTTAGCCCATCACAAGCTCTCACGGTCAACGAAGGATATTCCTTCTCCCGGGAAGACCCGATCAGGCTCGGAATCCTGGTTACAAGACATTTCAACAATGATAAAACAAGACCAGCAGAGCCACCCGATGCGCTGACATTCTCGATAGGAGTCGCACGTATCTCGTTCTCAGGGCAACACCGGATGAGACAAGCTACGAGTAAAACCAGCCCTTGAGTTTCCCCGAGGCGGCCCCGCAGGCGGCTCGGTTCGGACCAACACTTAGAGAAGCACTGGCCCACGGGGGTTAAAATAAAGATGACCCTCGGGTTAATTACTCCCAAGGGAAAGGTAATAGGTTGTTAGGAAAAGTAAAACCAAGGTTGGGCCTTGCTGGAGGAGTTTTATTCAAAGCAAACTGTCAATGGGTTCCGATAACACCCAACCGCGTAAGGAACACAAAATCAAGGAACATAACACCGGTATGACAGAAACTAGGGCGGCAAGAGTGGAACAAAACACCAGGCATAAGGCCCAGCCTTCCACCCTTTACCAAGTATATAGATGCATTAATTAAATAAGAGATATTGTGATATCCCAACATATCCATGTTCCAACATGGAACAAACATCAACTTCACCTGCAACTAGCAACGCTATAAGAGGGGCTGAGAAAAAGCGGTTACATAGCAAAACAATGGTTTGCTAGGAAGGTGGGTTAGAGGCTTGAAATGGCAATATGGGAGGCATGATAAAATAAGTGGTAGGTAGTGTGACATAGCGATAGAACAAACAACTAGCAAGAAAAGATAGAAGTGATTTCGAGGGTATGGTCATCTTGCCTGAGATCCCACAAGGAAGAAGAACGAGTCCATGAAGAAGACAAACGAAAGTAGTCGAACGGATCCACACAACTGTGGAACGAAACCGAAGCTAACGAGAGAAGCAACCCGGAAAGAAGCAAGCAACATAGTAATCAACCATCACATAATCATGGCATGATGCACAACCAAGTATGATGCATGTCCGGTTTAATGAGGCATGGCATGGCAAAGTGCACAAACAATACTACAAATTAAGTGGGTCCCAAATGCAACGAGTTGCGTATTGATGAAACACCACATCAATTATTTAGTTCTCTCCCGTTTAGGTACCCAACAATATTAAATGTTATTAAACATGGCCAGAGATGAAGCATAAGAAAACTACCTATCTAGACAAGTTTAAATGAGGCCGGATATAACAAACAACAATTCCGGAAAATCCTCATATGCATATTATGAATTTGTTATTGTTCTGCCCTAAACCATATTTTAGTGTTGTTAAACATGCAAAGTAAAGCCACCATGTTAAACTAGGCATTTTTTCTACCCATTTACCTATGAAGTTTATTAAAAATGGAGTTATTTAGTTATGAATTAAATCATTTTAACACGGCAATATGGAAAATTATATGCAAACATCATTTTAAACATTTTTAACATGGTTGAAAGTTGGATATTATTAAACTAGATGAAATTCTAAGCATTTTAAATATATAGATCACTTTAAACCAATGCATTCTTATTTTAGTTATTAACAAATTGGAACAAGGGCATTTTCTGTAATTATGCATGCACAGGAAAATAGATAAATTCGCAGAAAAAAAGAAACGTCTATGTGCCAAATCTGGAGGGCTGGGGGAGCTGCTCACATCGGGCCCTTGAGGCCTTCGGCCCGTGGAGGCTGGCAGGCTTGGCGCGGGAGTTGGGCCGCAGGAGCTGACAAAGGGAAAAGCGCTGCTGGGCCTCGGTGCCATCATGGCCCACGCGCGGGACTACGGAGTCAACGGGCATGGGCGAGCGTTCTCCTGCTTGATTCTGAAGAACAGGAACAGCAGTAGGCACTAGCGATGCGAAAGACGGCGCAAGGAGGCGTTCGAAGCAGAGGAGGCAGGGCGAGGGCGCACGGGAACCGGCCGGATCCGAGGCCAAGACGACGAAGCAAAGGAGATCGGGGCCAGACGCGAACTTGACGGCGGCTGGGTAAAACGGTGACGAGGCATGCGCTGGCGTGGTCGATGGGGCACAGAGGAGGTCGCAGGCAGCGGGGCTCCTCCTGTTGATGAACCAAGATAGAGGGAGCAATGTGAGAGCGAGAGAGAGAGAGAGAGAGAGAGAGAGAGAGAGAGAGAGAGAGAGAGGAAAACCCGGGGAAGGAGGAAGAGAAGGGAGACGGAGCTCTGGCCTGGTCATAGCGGTGGTCGACGGGCGTGCTGTAGCGGTGGATCGAGCCGGTGCTCGGGTGGACAGGGTCTTAGGTGCTAGCGGTTGCAGGGCCGAAGGACGACGGGGTTGAGGCGACCAAGAGCAGGCATGGGGACGACGCATGGTTGGAGGGAGTGGTTGGGCGGCGGTGCAAATCACGGGAGGTGGTCGGAGCTACGGGGTGGAGGCTGAGAGGAATTTTGGATCGGGGGCGTGGCGTGGTTGGTTGGGAACGGATAGCAAGGGGAAGGCTGTAGGTGGCGGCGGCTAGCAGGGACAAACTTCCTAGAATTTAGGGTTTGGTCTATAAATAGACAAGGAGGTCTATATATAGCAAAACAGATCATTTTAGGGCGGTTAGGTCCCTCCGATCGTAATCGGACGATCCGAGATAATTAGGTTAGGAGACTCCAACGAGAAAATGATGATACTTTATAGATGTTTGGGGATGTCCGGGTTGGATTCGGGGGAGTTTCGGACGCACGAGAGGGGTCTATGCACTGCACAAAGAGGGGTTTCGAGGCCTGGCGGTTGGAAGCGGATTGTGTAGATGGTCTAGGGAGGAAAGAGAAGGAAAACCCGGCAACAATTTTCAGAGACCGAAAATGTCCGACGATTTGATCGACTATATTGCCGCTATAGTTATCCGTTGGGGCATCAAACGGACTCCGAATGCATTGAAACTTGGTAGGCGGCCTACCTACAACATAACAACACCGCACGCCAACTTTCATCCCAATCCGAGAACATTTTCTAGCCACTTATAAAATAATTCGGAGGTGCCGCGGGCGCGTGCGAGTGTGAAAGGGGCTCGGAACGGACAACTGAGAGAACTGGGAGACGCGGACGGATGCAAGTTTTGAGAACATGCAGATGCAATGCACATGATGACATGGCAAGATGCAACACACAAGCGAATGACAAGGCAACAACAGCGAATAACTGGAAGACACCTGACGCATCGGTCTCGGGGCTTCACAACACTCCACCACTACAAGAGGATCACGTCCTGAGATTTAGGATGACACCGTAGAGAAAACGGAAGAGGAAGTGGTAAAACTAAGTTGCTTCTTTGACAAACGAGTGAAACCAACAAACCTTGAAGGGTTGAACAACTTGAAAGAAAGAATACAATGGGGATGAACGAGCTTACAAAAACTCCGTTAGAAAAGAGGAATAAGGAACATGATGAGAACGAAGAACTTAGGAGACAAGATAAAGTTTGAAGCCACTCCGATTAAAATTAGTTGGACAAGGAACAAGAATAAAAGAATTTGGGCAGCACTCCGGTTGAAAAGAGATGCAAGACTTGATAAGATGAAAGAACTTGAATGGAGGACACGACACTCCGGTTGAATGGATAAGCAAAAGAAAGAACATGATCATTGACAAAAAATGGGATGATGGGTCAAAGCGTGCAACATCACAATGCCTCCGGAACAAAAGATAGAACGGTGAACGTAACGAAGAAGAAAACAACATCTTCTACCTCGAATGAATTTGAAAGCATCCTTCCATAGAGGATTGGACGAAGTTGTTGGGAAATGAACAATGAAAAGAATAAACTTGTAGTGGGCTTATGGAAAACATCTCAAAATTGAGGTGAAATTCTGCCACTAACGGAATCAATTGCTTGCTTGAGAGCAACGAAGAGATGAAAACTTCTTTCATTGCGAGAATAGGAGGAACTTGGATTATTGATAAGCACCACAATAGCAACATTCCTTAGGGAAGGCTTTAGGTGACATATAGCCCAAGATAACTCCAATGAAGAGAATGGTGGATTTAAAATACCTCATTCTTGACAACACGTGAATCGCGAAACAAGAATAGAAATTGTTAAGAAAAGATATAGCACCACCTCAAAAGATAAGGTAGAAAAAATCGCACTTCATAATGCAAGAAGAGGAATACTTGATCTCCTCAAAACAAACGTGTGTTGAGCACCACGTTCATTTTAGAGTAAAGCTTGGCGGATCATATGTGACACCCACGATGCGGCTATATCTCCCACGTGTCAGAGCACAATTTAGAGGCATAACCTCATGGTAGGCATGTCGCAAGAGGGGTAATATTTACACATCCCATGTACTGAATAAGAAAGGGATAAAGAGACGGCTTACATTCGCCACTTCACACAATACATAAATAATCCATACATCAACCAGAATATAATCAAGGTCCGACTACGGAACCAAAATAAAAGAAGACAACCCCAAATGCTAGATCCCCGATCATCCCAACTGGGCTCCACTACTGATCATCCGGAAAAGAGACATAGTAACGGCCCGAATCCTCGTCGAACTCCCACTTGAGTTCAGTAGCGTCCCCTGCACTGGCATCATCGGCACCTGGATCTGTTTGGAAGTAACTGTGAGTCACGGGGACTCAGCAATCTCACACCCTCGCGATCAAGACTATTTGAGCTTAAGGGTAGTAAAAGGTAGTGAGGTGGAGCTGCAGCAGGCACTAGCATATATGGTAGCTAACTTACACAAAAGAGAGCGAGAAGAGAAGCAAAGCACGGTCGAGAAGCTAATAGTGATCAAGAAGTGATCCTGAAGCAACTTACATTCAAACATAACAAGAGACCGTGTTCTCTTCCTGGACTCCGCCGAAAAGAGACCATCACGGCTACACACGCGGTTGATTCATTTTAATTAAGTTAAGTGTCAAGTTCTCTACAACCGGCTATTAACAGATTCCCATCTGCCCATAACCGTGGGCACGGCTTTCGAAAGTTCAAAAACCTGCAGGCATGTCCCAACTTAGCCCATCACAAGCTCTCATGGTCAACGAAGGATATTCCATATCCCAGGAAGACCCGATCAGCCTCGGAATCCCGGTTACAAGACATTTCGACAATGGTAAAACAAGGCCAGCAAAGCAGCCCGAATGTGCCGACAAATCCTGATAGGAGCTGCACATATCCCGTTCTCAGGGCACACCGGATGAGCAGTCGATACAACTAAAACCAACCCTCAAGCTTCCCCGAGGTGGCGCTCCAAGGGGCTCTTGTTTGGACCAACACTCACAGGAGCACTAGCCCGGGGGGTTAAAATAAAGATGACCCTCTGGCTTCGGAAACCCAAGGGAAAAAGGCTTAGGTGAGGCAAATGTAAAACCAAGGTTGGGCCTTGCTAGAGGAGTTTTATTCAAAGCGAACTGTCAAGGGGTTCCCATAACACCCAACCGCGTAAGGAATGCAAAATTAAGGAACATAACACCGGTATGACGGAAACTAGGGCGGCAAGAGTGGAACAAAACACCAGGCATAAGGCCGAGCCTTCCACCATTTACCAAGTATATAGATGCATTAATTAAAATAAGTGATATTGTGATATCCCAACATATCCATGTTCCAACATGGAACAATCTTCAGCTTCACCTGCAACTAGCAACGCTATAAGAGGGGCTGAGCAAAAGCGGTAACATAGCCAAACAATGGTTTGCTAGGAAAGGTGGGTTAGAGGCTTGACATGGCAATATGGCAGGCATGATATAGCAAGTGGTAGGTATCACGACATAGCAATAGAGCGAACAACTATCAAGCAAAGGTAGAAGTGATTTCGAGGGTATGGTCATCTTGCCTGAGATCCCACAAGGAAGAAGAACGAGACCATGAAGAAGACAAACGGACGTAGTCGAACGAATCCTCACAACTCCAGAACAAAACCGAAGCTAACGCGAGAAGAGACCCGGAAAGAAGCAAGCAACATAGTAAACAATCATCACATAAGCATGGCACGATGCGCAAACAAGTATGATGCATGTCCGGTTTAATGAGGCATGGCATGTCAAAGTGCACAAACAACACTACAAGTTAAGTGGAGCTCAATATGCATCGGGATGCATATTGACAAAACAACACATTCCATTTTTTAGTTTCACTCCTAATTAGGTAGTCAACAAAATTAAATGTTGGTAAACATGGCAAGAGGTGAAACATGAGTAAAACACACAGCTCGGCATTTTAGATGAGGCTGGAAACATCAAACAACAATTCCGGTAAATCACCATATGCATTTAGCAATTGAAGCAAGCATCAATTTAAACATTCTTGAAGTTCTTATCATGATGCGGATGACATATGCAAGTTTATGCAATTTCAATGAAAATGTTGATAAGAGCATTATGAAGCATTTGTCACCGTGGTGGAAAGAAAGGGAGCCACGGTGATGAATCCGAAAATGATGCCACGGCAACATATTGGTTCTAGTAGCTCATGGAGATACCAGTGCAAAAGGAAAAGTGATGGAAGCGTGTCAAAAGATGGT
Source organism: Triticum dicoccoides (assembly GCF_002162155.2). Taxonomy (NCBI): domain Eukaryota; kingdom Viridiplantae; phylum Streptophyta; class Magnoliopsida; order Poales; family Poaceae; genus Triticum; species Triticum dicoccoides. The sequence goes on from NC_041390.1 coordinate 370,454,750, forward strand.
GGGGTGATCCTGGTAACCGGGTTTCCCACGAGACGATGGTAAGGCAATGGGGAACATGCAAGAAACACGTCGGGCACGGTGCAAACACGGGCATTTCATACAAGACACAACATTCGTTCACGGGCGTCGTCTCGGTGGTTATACCTTTGAAGCGTGCATTTTCGGAACGTATCAAGTCGGCGTAGAGGAAGTAGTGGAAGTAGACATTCTCGCGACAGTAGTGGAAGTAGTGGTACATATCTCAGTGAGGAAGTAGTCGTTTTCGTTCGCGAAGCGGTAGTGGTACATGGTCATCGAGGAACTTGACTAATCCACGTTCAACGGTAGTCATTCACGACGCTTGTGAACCACAGTTCTTCGGGCAACGGTAGTCGTACACGTCCCTAGGCGTTCAGGTCTTCTGTAGAGGTACTTGACAAATGTGTTACATGGGTCTTCGACGACGGACATCGTTCGCGCTCCAAGGTCGTCAGTACAGGTTCTCGCAATCTTGGCGATGATAGTGGAACACGTTTTCTTAGGGGTTCAAGTCATCAGTAGCGGTACTTGATGAATACCGAAACGGTCTTGGCGTCTTCGCGCGTAGGGTTACTTGCCGTTTCCATGTAGCCGAACTTGAGGGGCATCGACATCGTTGTACTTGGCGTCCATGGGTACTTGACAAAGATGAAACGAAACACAACGGCGGTCATGCGCAAAGAGGCCCCGGTCTCGCAAGACTTGGCATGAACTCAAAAGAAGTGGCACAAAGGCCTCGGTTCGAAGGTGGGGGTCCGAGCTGCTGTGCTGCAGCAAGGCGGCGCAAGGAGGGCCATGGCAGACACGGTTCTGCCGGACCTGTAGCTGCGGCTGATGACGATGGCAGAGGAGACCTTGGGGTCGGCCCTGGCATCAAGTTGACCAGGGAGAAGGTGGAGGCTGGCGCCTGTGGTCGTCGGACAACACGGATGACGCTAGAACTAGGCATGAGGAGGAGCAACGGGGAAGGAGCACGGAGCTTGAGGCGGCGGGAACGGGCGCGCAGGGTCACACCGGCAGCGGCGTTGGAGGAGGTCAGGCGGTGGCTCCTGCTGGCGCGCAGGCGGAGAGGTCCTGGCGAGCTTGCTGATGAAGCATCCCTGAAGAGGAAGCAGGAGTAGAGGGGCGGCGGAGCAGCGGGGACACGAGGGGAGGAGGCTGCTGGCGGAGAGGAGAGCTCGGGGCGCCGGCGCGACTGTCGTAGGAGGCCAGAGCAGAGGCGGAGGAAGGGCTCCGGCGAACGGCGGGATAGAGCGGATGGCTGGCGGTGGAGGAGAAGGACGGCTGCGCTGGTGGGAGAAGGAGGCGGGGGCGTGGGGCTCGCGCGTGTTGGGGAACACCTCTCCCTAGCGATGCGTGTGGGAGCGAGGGGAAGAGAGAAGCGCGAGGGGATCAAGCGTGGTGGCGGCGGTAGAGGGAGAGATCGAGAGGGAGTGGTCGGACCTAGGGTTAGGTGGGAAAACGGGCAGGCCTGGCTAGGAGATGTTGGGCCGGCCTGGGAGTCAGGCTCAAGAGGCCAGCGGGGCTAAGGGGAGGTTGGGCCGATGAGAGGCCCAGCTGGGCTTGACTCTCCTCTGCCTCAAACTCTCTTTCTTTTAACTATTTCAAAGAAAACCCAAACTTGGAAGAAATGCCGAGAGGGATAGCAGTGGAGTTTGGGCAGGAAGTAAATTTTCGTAGACTCGCAAAAATGAGCCCGATCCAAGAAAAATGGAAACAAACACGTGGGTGAAGTTTGAATCGAACTCATTTAAATTTAATTCAAATGGTTTTGCATAGGAAGTAGGTGATAGGGGGTCCGAAAATGTTGAGGTTTTTGGTGGAACTCCGAAAAGTGAAGAAAGAATTTAAGGCAAAGGTTGGAGACCTAGAATTAAGATAACAAAGCCTTTGGGACATTTTGCAAGTGTGTTAGAATATTTACTATAGCTCCCTAATATATTGAGAGGATATGTTATATAGAGAAATCACCATGTGAGTTCCCTCAATTTAAATAGATCAAAGAACTATGCATTTTATTTAAGTGAGTTTTAGTTAGTTTGAGAAAAAGATGGCATGATGAAATGATGCAATGCAAAAGATGACATGATGCAATGCAAAAAATAAAAGAGCAAGGACAAACGAAACACATCGAGGTCATGAAAATAAGGAAGTCTTCCGGAAGCGTCGGTCTCGGGGCGTTACAACACTCCACCACTACAAGAGGATCTCGTCCCGAGATCTAGAATGACACCGGAGGAAAAATGGAAGAGGAAGAGGTAAAACAAAGTTGCTTTTTTGACAAACGAGTGACACCACGAACCTTGAGAGGTTAAACAATTTCGAGAAAAGAATACAACAAAGATGAACAAGGTTGAAAACACTCCGTTAGAAAAGAGAAACATGGGACACGACGAGAACCAAGAAGTTGAGTGACAGATAGATATGGAAACCACTCCGGTTAAAACAATATACAGAAGGAATACAATTTATATAATTTGGGCAGCACTCCGACTGTTAATGTAAGGAATTGAACATGGATTTGACAAGATGAGAGGATACTTGATGAAAACAACAACACACTGCCTCCGGAACAATTAAAATAATGGCACAAGGGGTAAGAAAGATTTCAGACAACACTCCGGTTGAGAAGGGAGGAACGAGTTGACAGGATGGAAAGAACTTGAAAAGAGGGCACAACACTCCGGTTAAATGGATATGCACGAAAAGAACACGTTCCTTACAATTCGAGATGATGAGTGAAGAGAGCAACATCACAAAGCCTCCGGAAGAAAGAATAGAAGATAGATCATTGGAATAACGTAATGGAGAAGAAAATGCCAACTTGTACCACCAATGAGTTTGGAAAGCATCCTTGCAAAGAAGGATTGAACAGAGTTGTTGGAAAAATCAACAACAAAACGAATAAGCTTGTAGTGGGCTTATGGAAAACATCTCAAAACTGAGGTGAAATTCTGCCACTAACGGAATCAATTGCTTGCTTGAGTGCAACGAAGAGATGAAAATCTCTTCACCGAGATAGGAAGGAGAAGATTGAATCATTGATAAGCACCACAATCACAACCATCCTTAAGATAGGCTTTAGGTGAAATATAACTCAAGATAACTCCAATGAAGAGATTGATGGATTGAGAAGAGCTCATGCTCGAAGAAATTGATGGGTTTAACTATATCATTCTTGACAACTTGCAACTCATGAAACACGAAAGGAAATTTTCAAGAATCACATAACACCACCTCAAAAGATGAGATATGAAAGAATTGCACTTTGGAATGCAAGAAGAAGAATGCTTGAACTCCTCAAAACCAAACATGTGTTGAGCACCCTATTTAATTTTGAGTATAACTTGGAGGATCATAACTTCGAGAGATATCTTGAAGAACAATTGAAGAATGAAAAGAATCCTTGACAAACCACCATGTAGAGCCTCCGTGAAAAACTCCGGTAATAAAAGAATGATCAAAAAGAAGTGAAGGATGAAAAGAATAAGATTGAAGCCTTGCAATGATTAGATGGAGCTTGGCGATGATATAATTGAGAGATCTTGGAACTCCGGGAAAGAAAGATGAACAATTGAAATCAAGAATTTTGATAAACCTCCAGAATAAGGAATTAATCACTTGGATGAAACTAGAATAAGAATTACATTATGCTTATCCTTCACCAATTTAAATTGATGACCAGCAACGGATTTGGCATACTACTTATTCTCGTAGAAAGGATTAAGGAGAGATATAGCGTAATCTTGAGAAGGTCTTCAACGAACCACCGGTAGGATTGAAACAACGAATGAATTGATACGATAATGAAGGAAGAGAAATTTTGAATGAACCATCGTAAGAATTGAAAATTAAAGTAGCAGAGGCACAATTCACCAGGAAGAATTAGCAAATGAACGAAGATGCTTGATTAGAGAATATTTTGATGATGCACCGGTAGGATTTATGAACGACAGCTAAAAGCTGGAATTAAATAATTCTGAGATGACGGGCTCTGAAGAATCAAACTGAAAAATACTCTTGAATTTCTTCGGATGGGTGAAAAGAATTCTCACAATTGAAAACTATTAAGAGAATATGGCATCAATCTTGAACTACACATCTTTGGAAAAACGGGTAAGGATTTAAGAGGAACTATTCTTCGGTCTTCAAATATTGAGAATGACGATGAGAAGCACCACCATGAATTGTTGAGACACTCCGGAATGAAGAATATAAAGGTTGAACCAACGATGAAAATAATTTGAAAGATCTTGGAGAAAGAAATACATATGACTGATGATAATTCATTCTTACGTCAACTTTGCAATGAATTTGAGAATAACTCTGGAAAGAATTAGAAGAGTTAGGTAAGATCCTGGGAAAAGACCTGTGGGTTAGGGCCCACTCAAAAGATACACCGTTGAACGATTACTTGAAAAGGAGATTGCTCCGGTTGAATTAAATGGCTTGAAAGAGATAACCACCTCGAAATAGCTAGAAAGGATTGATAATAGAAACTTGAATCTTCTGAGATAATCTTAAGAACTCCGGAACAAATGAATAACAAGAAGTGAAAAATTATGAAGTGCACCGGTATGGAAAAGTATTTGAAACGAGGAAAAAGGATATGATCAACAAAGCTTGACTTGAATCCACTGGAGAAGAAAATAATGAAGAATAATACACTTGAAGCTCCGTTAGTATCTTCCTGACAATCACCGGATAAGAACATTGACGGAAAAGAATGGAGAGGCTTTCCATCAATAAAAGGATACTTGATTAAGAAATCTGAATCCTTGAAGAAAAAGGGTGGGTGGGCGGGAAAAACAAAGACAACTTGGCACGAATGAAACAAACACCGTTGAGAAGACTTAGAATTGATCTTGCGAATGGGAAAATGATAGGATCATCATGAAGAGAATCACACCGGTTGGAAAGAATTGACATGACAACCTCGATGATCATGAAGGATTAGTATTCCCATAGAAATATGAGAACACCACTAAGGTAAGGTATGGAATCAACACTTAGACATTGAAGCAACTCGAATACCACAAACTAAAACAAAATAAAGGATTGGCTTGCAAAATAAGCTGGAAACAAACATATGATAGATCCCATATCGTATCATGTGTCTGTTGGAAAGATATCCTACGTGCTACTTGAATTCCCACTTATAAACTCCCGAAACTTTCTGGTTATGCAATCAGGTGTTGGGGATACAGGGGAAGCATAATATCTCACCCAAAACTAAGAAATCCTACATCCAGCTGTATCCATCCTTCAACACATAACCAAGAAACCTTCGGAAATCATTTACCTCAACCTTCCAAAAGCATCCGTTATACGAGTTATGGCAATACTCCCGAACTCCCGCCCCAGTACTAGGTGGTGTCGAGGTTATCTCACCAACAACTGCATAAAAGAGATTTTCGATGTCGGCGAACTCAGGTATTCCAGAACTGCAACGATAAAATTGTGACGACAACACCTCGGAGCTCAACTCCCCGGGACACTGCCACAACCCCTAAATGTCACGAGGCACCAAGAACAATGTTCTCGGCCCAAAACCATCGTAACGATTCCAAGATACCTGCGTGATCCTAAAACAAATTCGTGAAATTTGAGGAGAGAAAAGTCAAAACTTCTACGTCAGGAGGCCTCACCAGAGCGACGAAAGGACTGAGGAGTAAAAAGAATCCTACTCTCCAATATATATAATCCTAATACTCAAAACATTTTGTTCTAGACTCAACGACGTCAGCGATTCGATCAAGCAGGGGGCTCCTAAGTTGGGGATGGCTCTAATTACCAACTTGTAACACCCACGATGCGGCTATATCTACCACGTGTCGGAGCACGACTTAGAGGCATAACTGCACGGTAGGCATGTCGCAAGAGGGGTAATCTTTACACATCCCATGTACTGAATAAGAAAGGGATAAAGAGATGGCTTACATTCGCCACTTCACACAATACATAAATAATCCATACATCAACCAGAATACAATCAAGGTCCGACTACGGAACCAAAATAAAAGAAGACAACCCCAAATGCTCGATCCCTGATCGTCCCAACTGGGCTCCACTACTGATCATCCAGAAAAGAGACATAGTATCGGCCCGAATCCTTGTCGAGCTCCCACTTGAGTTCGGTAGCGTCCTCAGCACTGGCATCATCGGCACCTGCATCTGTTTGGAAGTAACTGTGAGTCACAGGGACTCAGTAATCTCACACCCTCGCGATCAAGACTATTTAAGCTTAAGGGTAGGAAAAGGTAGTGATGTGGAGCTGTAGCAGGCACTAGCATATATGGTGGCTAACTTACGCAAAAGAGAGCGAGAAGAGAAGCAAAGCACGGTCGAGAAGCTAATAGTGATCAAGAAGTGATCCTGAAGCTACTTACGTTCAAACATAACACGAGACCGTGTTCTCTTCCTGGACTCTGCCGAAGAGAGACCATCACGGCAACATGCGCGGTTGATTCATATTAATTAAGTTAGGTGTCAAGTTCTCTACAACCGGATATTAACAAATTCCCATCTGCCCATAACCGCGGGCACGGCTTTCGAAAGTTCAAAACCCTGCAGGGGTGTCCCAACTTAGCCTATCACAAGCTCTCACGGTCAACGAAGGATATTCCTTCTCCCAGGAAGACCCGACCAGCCTCGGAATCCCGGTTACAAGACATTTCGACAATGGTAAAACAAGACCAGCAAAGCCGCCCGAATGTGCCGACAAATCCCGATAGGAGCTGCACATATCTCGTTCTCAGGGCACACCAGATGAGCATTCCATACAACTAAAACCAACCCTCAAGTTTCCCCGAGGTGGCGCTGCAAGGGGCTCTAGTTTGGACCAACACTCAGAGGATCACTGGCCCAGGGGGGTTAAAATAAAGATGACCCTCGGGCTCCGAAAACCCAAGGGAAGAAGGCTTAGGTGAGGAAAATGTAAAACCAAGGTTGGGCCTTGCTGGAGGAGTTTTATTCAAAGCGAACTGTCAAGGGGTTCCCATAACACCCAACCGCATAAGGAACGCAAAATCAAGGAACATAACACCGGTATGACAGAAACTAGGGCGACAAGAGTGGAACAAAACACCAGGCATAAGGCCGAGCCTTCCACCCTTTACCAAGTATATAGATGCATTATAAAAATAAGAGATATTGTGATATCCCAACATATCCATGTTCCAACATGGAACAATCTTCAGCTTCACCTGCAACTAGAAACGCTATAAGAGGGGCTGAGCAAAAGCAGTAACATAGCCAAACAACGGTTTGCTAGGAAAGGTGGATTAGAGGCTTGACATGGCAATATGGGAGGCATGATATAGCAAGTGGTAGGTATCGCGGCATAGCAATAGAGCAAACAACTAGCAAGCAAAGATAGAAGTGATTTCGAGGGTATGGTCATCTTGTCTGAGATCCCGCAAGGAAGAAGAGCGAGACCATGAAGAAGACAAACGGACGTAGTCGAACGAATCCTCACAACTCCGGAACGAAACCGAAGCTAACGCGAGAAGCGACCCGAAAAGAAGCAAGCAACATAGTAAACAATCATCACATAAGCATGGCACGATGCACAAACAAGTATGGTGCATGTCCGGTTTAATGAGGCATGGCATGGCAAAGTGCACAAACAACACTACAAGTTAAGCGGAGCTCAATATGCATCGGGATGCATATTGACAAAACAACACATTCCATTATTTAGTTTCACTCCCGATTAGGTACTCAACAAAATTAAATGTTAGTTAACAGGGCAAGAGGTAAAACATGAGTAAAATACACGACTAGGCATTTTAAATGAGGCTGGAAACATCAAACAACAATTCCGGTAAATCCTCATATGCATTTAGCAATTGAAGCAAGCAACAATTTAAACATTCTTGAAGTTGTTATCATGATGCGGATGACATATGAAATTTTATGCAATTTTAGTGAAAATGTTGATAAGAGCATTATGAAGCATTTGTCACTGTGGTGGAAAGAAAGGGAGCCATGGCGACGAATCCGAAAATGATGCCACGGCAACATACCTATTCCGGTAGCTCATGGTGATACCGGTGCCAAAGGAAAAGTGACGGAAGCGTGTCAAAAGATGGTGGGGTGATCCCGGTAACCGGGTGTCCCACGAGATGACGGTAAGGCAACGGGGAACATGCAAGAAACACGTCGGGCACGGTGCAGATGCGAGCATTTCATACAACACACAACATTCATTCATGGGCGTCGTCTCGGTGGTTATACCTTTGAAGCATGCATTTTCGGAACGGATCAAGTCGGCGTACAGGAAGTAGTGGAAGTAGACGTTCTCGCGACGTTAGTGCAAGTAGTGGTACACATCTCAGTGAGCAAGGAGTCATCTTTCTTCGCGAAGCGGTAGTGGTACATGGTCATCGAGGAACTTGACGAATCCATGTTCAACGGTAGTCATTCACGACGCTTGTGAACCACGGTTCTTCGGGCAACGGTAGTCGTACACGTCTGTAGGCGTTCACGTCTTCCGTAGAGGTACTTGACGCATGCGTTACACGGGTCTTCGATGACGGACGTCGTTCGCGCTCTGAGGTCATCGGTAGAGGTTCTTGCAATCTCGGCGACGGTAGTGGAACACGTTTCCATAGGGGTTCAAGTCATCGGTAGCGGTACTTGATGAATCCCGAAACGGTCTTGGCATCTTCGCGCGTAGGGGTACTTGGCGTTTCCGTGTAGCCGAACTTGAGGGGCATTGACATCGTTGTACTTGGCGTCCATGGGTACTTGACAAAGATGAAACGAAACGCAGCGGCGGTCATGCGCAAAGAGGCCCTGGTCTCGCAAGACTTGGCATGAACTCAAAAGAAGTGGCACAAAGGCCTCGGATCAAAGGTGGGGGTCCGAGCTGGTGCACTGCAGCAAGGCGGCGCGAGGAGGGCCATGGCAGGCACGGTTCTGCCGGACCTGCAGTTGCGGCTGATGATGATGGCAGAGGAGACCTTGGGGTCGGCCCTGGCATCAAGTTGACCAGGGAGAAGGCGGAGGTTGGCACCTGTGGTCTTTGGACAACACAGATGACGCCAGAACGAGGCATGAGGAGGAGCAACAGGGAAGGAGCACAGAGCTTGAGGCGGCAGGAACGGGCGTGCATGGTCACACCAGCGGCGGCGTTGGAGGAGGTCGGGCGGCGGCTCCTGCTGGCGCACAGGTGGAGAGGTCCTGGCGAGCTTACTGACGAAGCGGCCCTGAAGAGGAAGTAGGAGTAGAGGGGCGGCGGAGCTGCGAGGACGTGAGGGGAGGAGGCTGCTAGCGGAGAGGAGAGCTTGGGGTGCCGGTGCGGCTGTCATAGGAGGCCGGAGCAGAGGCAGAGGTAGGGCTCCGGCGAACGGCGGGATGGAGCGGACAGCTAGCGATGGAGGAGAAGGACCGCGGCGTTGGTGGGAGAAGGAGGCGGGGGCGTGGGGCTCGCGCGTGCTGGGGAACGCCTCTCCCTGGCGATGCGTGCAGGAGCGAGGGGAAGAGATAAGCGCGAGGGGATCGAGCATGGTGGCGGCGGGCAAAGGGAGAGATCAAAAGGGAGTGGTCGGGCCTAGGGTTAGGTGGGAAAACGGGCAGGCCCGGCTAGGAGATGTTGGGCCAGCCTGGGAGTCAGGCTCAAGAGGCCAGCGGGACTAAGGGGAGGTTTGGCCAATGATAGGCCCAGCTGGGCTGGACTCTCCTCTGCTTCAATCTCTCTTTCTTTTAACTATTTCAAAGAAAACCCAAACTTGGAAGAAATGCCGAGAGGGATAGCAGTGGAGTTTGGGCAGGAAGTAAATTTTCTCAGACTCGCAAAAATGAGCCTGATCCAAGAAAAATGGGAACGAACACGTGGGTGAAGTTTGAATCGAACTCATTTGAATTTAATTCAAATGGTTTTGCATAGGAAGTAGGTGATAGGGGGGTCCGAAAATGTTGAGGTTTTTGGTGGAACTCCGAAAAGTGAAGATAGAATTTAGGGCAAAGGTTGGAGACCAAGAATTAAGATAGCAAAGGCATTGGGATATTTTTCAAGTGTGTTAGAATATTTACGATAGCTCCCTAATATATTGAGAGGATATGTTATATAGATAAATCACCATGTGAGTTCCCTCAATTTAAATAGATCAAATATCTATGCATTTTATTTAAGTGAGTTTTAGTTAGTTTGAGAAAAAGACGGCATGATGACATGATGCAATGCAAAAGATGACATGATGCAATGCAAAAAAATAAAAGAGCAAGCACAAACGAAACACACCGAGGTCACGAAAATAAGGAAGTCTTCCGGAGCGTCGGTCTCAGGGGATTACATCATAACTTCGAGAGAAATCTTGAGGACAATTGAAGAATGAAAGGAATCCTTGACGAACCACGATGTAGAGCCTCCATGAAGAACTCCGATAACAAAATGATGATAAAAAGAAAGAGAAGTTGAAAATACAAGGTTAAGCCTTGTAATGATTTAGATGGATCTTCGTGATGATATAATTGAGAGAGCTTTGAACTCCGGAAAGAAAAATGAACTACTGAAATCAAGAATTTTGATGAACCTCCGGAGTAAGGAATTAATCACTTGGGTGAAACAAAAATAAGAATTATGTTATGCATATCCTTCACCAATTTATATTGATGACAAGCAACGTATTTGGCATACTACTTATTCTCGTAGAAAAGGATTAAAGAGAGATATAGCACAAACTTGGGAAGGTCTTCAACGAACCACCGGTAGGATTGGAAAGAACGAATGAATTGATATGATAACCAAGGGAGAGAACTCTTGAACGAACCACCGTAAGAATTGAAAATGAATGAAGAAAATATAAAGAAACGCTAGAAAGAATTATAAAAAGAACGAGGATACTCGAGGGAATATAAATACATAAGACCGAATAGATCACGAGCTGACTAGAGGGTACTTGAACGATGCTCCGGGAGAATTCGAGAATGAGAGCTGAAACCTAGAATGAATAATTCTGAGAAGATGGGCTCCGGAGAATCAAACTTAAAAGACTCCTAAAATGCTCCGGATGGATGAAAAGAATTCTCACAATCAAAAACAATTATGAGATGATGGCATAAAGCTAGCACCATGAATCTTCGAGAGAACGGATAAGATTTGGAGGAAAAACTCTTTTTCGGTCTTCAAAATCTGAGAATGATGACGAGAAACAACACCATGAATTGTTGAGATACTCCGGAATTAAAATTAGAAAGGTTGAACCAACGATGAAAAGAATTTTGAAAGATCTTGCAGAAAGACATTTGACTGATGACAATTCATTCTTACGTCAAATTATGAAAATAATTTGAGAGTAGCTCCAAGAAAATAGAAGAGTCAGGTAAGATCCTGGGAAAAGATATGTGGGTTAGGGCCCACTAAAGAGAAACACCGTTGAAATGATTTGAAGAGAGATTGCACCGGTTGAATTAAATGGCTTGAATGAGATAACAACCTCAAGATATCTTGAATGGATTAGGAATGAAAACACGAATCTCCTGAGATATCTTCAGTACTCCAGAACAATGAATAGCAAGAAGTGGATGATTAAGAGGTGCACCGGCATGAGAAGACATTTGAAACAAGGAAAGGATATGATCAACACCGAAAGCTTGAATTGAATCCACCAGAGAAGAAAAAGAATGAAGAATTATGGACTTGAAGCTCTGTTATTATCTTCTTGAGAATCACCAGATAAGAAACATTGGCGGAAAAGAATGGAGAGACTTCACATCAATAAAATGAATACTTGATTAAGATATCTAAGTCCTTGAAGAAAAAAGGTGGGAGGGCGGGAAAAACAAAGGCAACTTCGGCAAAAGGAAAGGATACCATTGAGAAAACTTAGAGTTGATCTTGCGGATGTTGAAAATGGTCGGATCCACTTGAAGAGAAACACACAGGTTGAAAAGGATTGACATGACAATCTCAATTATCATGAAGGATTAGTATTCACATAGAAATATGAGAACACCACTTAGGAAAGGTATGGAATCAACACTTGACATTGAAGCAACTCGAATACCACAACAAAAACAAAACAAGGATTTGGCTTGCCGAATAAACCAGAAACAAACATATGATAGATCCCATATCGTATCATGTGTCTGTTGGAAAGATTATTCTAGGAGCTACTTGAAATTCCACTTATAGACTCCCAAAACTTTCTGGTTATGCAATCAAGTGTTGGGGATACAGGGGAAGCATAATATCTCACCCAAACTAACAATCCCTACATTCAGCTGTATCCATCCGTCAAGACATAACCAAGAAACCTTCAGAAATTGTGTACCTCAACCTTCAAAAAGCATCCGTTATACGAGTTATGGCAATACTCCCGAACTCCCACCCCAGTACTGGGTGGAGTCGAGGTTATCTCACCAACAACTGCATAAAAGAGATTTTCGATGTCGGCGAACTCAGGTATTCCAGAACTGCAATGATAAAATTGTGACGACAACACCTCGGAGCTCAACTCCCCGGGACACTGCCACAACCCCTAAATGTCAGGAGGCACCAAGAACAATGTTCTCACCACAATACTATCAAAACGATTCCAAGATACCCGCGTGATCCTAAAAAAATTCATGAAATTTGAGGAGAGGCAAGTCAAAACTTCTAAGTCAGGAGGCCTCACCAGAGCGACGAAGGGACTGAGGAGTAAAAGAATCCTACTCTTCGATATATATAATCCTAGATTGAAAACATTTTGTTCTAGACTCGACAACATCAGCGATTCGATCAAGCAGGGGGCTCCTAAGTCGGGGATGGCTCTGATACCAACTTGTAACACCCACAATGCGGCTATATGTCCCACGTGTCGAGGCACGACTTAAAGGCATAACCACATGGTTGTTTAGTCGCAAGTGGGGTAATATTCACACAATCCCATGTATTGAATAAGAAAGGGATAAAGAGTTGGCTTGTAATCACCACTTCACACAAATAACAAGTTAAACATACATTATCCAGAGTATAATCAAGGTCCGGCTATGGAACCAAAATAAAAGAAGACAACCCCAAATGCTAGATCCCCGATCGTCCCAACTAGGATCCACTACTGATCAACCGGAAAGACACAAAGCAACAAACAAGACCTTCATCGAGCTCCCACTTGAGCTGGGTTGCGTCACCTACACTGGTATCATTGGCACCTGCAACTGTTTGGAAGTATCCGTGAGCCACGAGGACTCAACAATCTCACACCCGCAAGATCAAGACTATTTAAGCTTATGGGTAGTATAAGGTAGTGAGGTGGAGCTGCAGCAAGCACTAAGCATATATGGTGGCTAACATATGCAAATAAGAGCAAGAAGAGAAGCAACACAACGGTCGAGAAGCTAGAAGTGATCAAGAAGTGATCCTGAAACTACTTACGATCAAGAATAACACAAGATCGTGTTCACTTCCCGGACTCCGCCGAAAAGAGACCATCATGGCTACACACGCGGTTGATGCATTTTAATTAAGTCAAGTGTCAAGTTCTCTACAACCTGATGTTAACAAATTCCCACCTTCCACATAACCACGAGCACATCTTTCGAAAGTTTTTACCCTGCAGGGGTGTCCCAACTTAGCCCATCACAAGCTCTCATAGTCAACGAAGGATATTCCTTCTCCCGGAAAGACCCGATCAGGCTCGGAATCCCGGTTACAGGACATTTCGACAATGGTAAAACAAGACCAGCGAAGCCACCCGATGTGCCGACATTCCCGATAGGAGTCGCACGTATCTCGTTCTTAGGGAAACATCAGATGAGAAAAGCTACGAGTAAAACCAACCCTCGAGTTTCCCCGAGGTGGCCCCGCAGGCGGCTCGGTTCAGACCAACACTTAGAGAAGCACTGTCCTGGGGGGGTTAAAATAAAGATGACCCTCGGGTTAATTACTCCCAAGGGAAAGGTAATAGGTTGTTAAGCAAATGTAAAACCAAGGTTGGGCCTTGCTGGAGGAGTTTTATTCAAAGTGAACTATCAAGGGGTACCCATAACACCCAACCGCGTAAGGAACGCAAAATCAAGGAACATAACACCGGTATGACGGAAACTAGGGTGGCAAGAGTGGAACAAAACACCAGGCATAAGGCCGAGCCTTCCACCCTTTACCAAGTATATAGATGTATTAATTAAATAAGATATATTGTGATATCCCAACATATCCATGTTCCAACATGGAACAAACTTCAACTTCACCTGCAACGAGCAACTAGCAATGCTATAAGAGGGGCTGAGCAAAAGTGGTAACATAGCCAAACAACGGTTTGCTAGGAAGGTGGGTTAGAGGCTTGAAATGGCAATATGGAAGGCATGATAAAACAAGTGGTAGGTAGCGTGACATAGCGATAGAATGAACTACTAGCAAGAAAAGCTAGAAGTGATTTTGAGGGTATGGTCATCTTGCCTGAGATCCCGCAAGGAAGAAGAACGAGTCCATGAAGAAGACAAACGGATGTAGTCGAACGGATCCTCACAACTACGGAAGGAAACCGAAGCTAACGAGAGAAGCAACCCGGAAAGAAGCAAGAAACATAGTAAACAACCTTCACATAATCATGGCATGATGCACAACGAAGTATGATGCATGTCCGGTTTAATGAGGCATGGCATGGCAAAGTGCACAAACAATACTACAAATTAAGTGGGGCTCAAATGCAACGAGTTGCGTATTGATGAAACACCACATCAATTATTTAGTTCTCTCCCGTTTAGGTACCCAACAATATTAAATGTTGTTAAACATGGCCAGAGATGAAGCATAAGAAAACTACCTATCTAGACAAGTTTAAATGAGGCCGGATATAACAAACAACAATTCCGGAAAATCCTCATATGCATATTATGAATTTGGTATTGTTCTACCTTAAACCATATTTTAGAGTTGTTAAACATGCAAAGTAAAGCCGCCATGTTAAACTAGGCACTTTTCTACCCAATTTACCTATAAAGTTTATTAAAAATGGAGCTACAGTTATTTAGTTATGAATTAAATCATTTTAACATGGCAATATGGCAAATTATGTGCAAACATCATTTTAAGCATTTTTAACATGGATGAAAGTTGGATATTATTAAACTAGATGAAATTCTAAGCATTTTACATATATAGATAAGTTTAAACCGATGCATGGTTATTTTAGTTATTAACAAATTGGAACAAGGGCATTTTCTGTAATTATGCATGCACAGGAAAATAGATAAATTCACAGAACAAAAAGAAACGTCTATGGGCCGAATCTGGAGGGCTGGGGGAGCTGCACACATCGGGCCCTTGAGGCCTTCAGCCCGTGGAGGCTGGCAGGCTTGACACGGGAGCTGGGCCGCAGGAGCTGGTGAAGGGAAAAGTGCTGCTGGGCCTCGGCGCCATCGTGGCCCACGCGCGGGACTACGGAGTCAACGGGCACGGGCGAGCGTTCTCCTGCTCGATTCTGAAGAGCAGGAACAGCAGCAGGCGCTAGCGATGCGGAAGACGACGCAAGGAGGCATTCGAAGCAGAGGAGGCAGGGTGAGGGCGCATGGGAACCGACCGGATCCGAGGACAAGACGGCGAAGCAGAGGAGATCAGGGCCGGACGCGAACTTGACGGCGGCTAGATAATACAGTGACGAGGCATGCGCTGGCGCGGTTGACGGGGCGCAGAGGAGGTCGCTGGCGGCAGGGCTCCTCCTGTTGACGAACCAAGACAGAGGGAGCGATATGAGAGTGAGAGAGAGAGGAAAACACGGGGAAGGAGGAAGTGAAGGGCGACGAAGCTCCAGCCTGGTCGCAGCGGTGGTCGACGGGCATGTTGTAGCGGTGGATTGAGTCGGTGCTCGGGCGGACAGGGTCTCAGGTGCTCGCGGTTGCAGGGCCGAAGGATGACGGGGTTGAGGCGACCAAGAGGAGGCACGGGGACGACGCCTGGTTGGAGGGAGTGGTTGGGCGGCGGCAGAAATTGTGGGAGGTGGTCAGAGCTACGAGGTGGAGGCCGAGAGGAATTTTGGATCGGGGCGCGGCATGGTTGGTTGGGCACGAAGAGCAAGGGGAAGGCTGTAGGTGGCGGCGACTAGCGGGGACGAACTTCCTAGAATTTAGGGTTTGGTCTATAAATAGACAAGGAGGTCTATATATAGCAAAACAGATCATTTTCGAGCGGTTAGGTCCCTCTGATCGTAATCGGACGGTCCGAGATAATTAGGTTAGGAGACTCCAACGAGAAAACGATGAGACTTTATAGATGTTTGGGGATGATCCGGACCCAACGGCCATGACTGTCCGGGTTGGGTTCGGGGGAGTTTTGGACGCGCGAGAGGGGTCTATGCACTGCGCAAAGAGGGGTTTCGGGGCCTGGCGGTTGGAAGCGGACTATGTAGATGGTCTAGGGAGGAAAGAGAGGGAAAACCCGGCAACAATTTTTGGAGACCCAAAACGTCCAACGATTTGACCGACTATATTGCCACTATAGTTATCTGTTGGGGCATCAAACGGACTCCGAATGCGATGAAACTTCGCAGGCGGCCTACATACAACATAACAACACCGCACGCCAACTTTCATCCCAATCCGAGAACATTTTTCGGCCACTTATAAAATAATAATTCAGAGGTGCTGCGGGCGCGTGCGAGTGTGGAAGGGGCTCGGAACGGACAATGGAGAGAACTGGGAGACACGGACGGATGCAAGTTTTGAAAACATGCAGATGCAATGCACATGATGACATGGAAAGATGCAACACGCAAGCGAATGACAAGGCAACAACAGCGAATAACTGGAAAACACCTGGCGCATCGGTCTCGGGGCGTCACATTTGCTGAAGCTAAAGCCAGGCTTGCCACGCCTAAATTAGATTCCTCACCAGACTGCATCTCCACATCCTCAGATGCAGACTCGTCCTCTGAATCCATCTCCTTTCCAACAAACGCACGAGCCTTGCTGGATGAGCTCTTCTTGTGTAATGAAGACTTGGACGAAGACTTGGAAGAAGACTTTGAGGATTTCTTCTTGTTCTTGTCATCAGAATTATATTCCTTGCTCTTCTTCTTATTGTTGTTATTATTGTCCCATTGAGGATATTCAGAGATGTAGTGACCAGGTTTCTTGCACTTGTGGCATGTTCTCTTCTTGTAGTCACGAGAGGAAGCTTCATCATTTCTTGAGCTGGATCTTGAAGACTGTCTGGATCCTTTCTTCTTGGTGAACCTCTGGAACTTCTTCACTAGCATGGCAAGTTCCTTTCCAATGTCTTCAGGATCCTCAGAATTGCAGTCAGATTCTTCTTCAGATGAGGAAACACCCTTTGCCTTCAAAGGATGAGTTCGGCCATAGCTGGGACCATAGATATCTCTTTTTGCAGATAACTGGAACTCGTGTGTGTTGAGTATCTCAAGTATGTCAGACGGATCGAGGGTTTTGAAGTCAGGGCGTTCTTGAATCATCAGGGCCAGGGTGTCAAATGAGCTGTCGAGTGATCTCAAGAGTGTCTTGATGATTTCATGCTTGGTGATCTCAGTGGCTCCGAGTGCATGAAGCTCATTTGCGATGTCAGTGAGGCGATCAAACGTCAGCTGAACATTCTCATTGTCATTTCTCTTGAAGCGGTTGAAGAGGTTGCGAAGAACACTGATCCTTGAGTCTCTCTGGGTTGAGACGCCTTCATTGACCTTGGAGAGCCAGTCCCAAACTAGCTTCGCAGTTTCCAGAGCACTCACACGACCATACTATCCTTTGGTCAGATGACCACAGATGATGTTCTTGGTAGTAGAATCCAGTTGAATGAACTTCTTGACATCAGCAGGGGTGACGCCTTCACTGGCCTTGGGAATGCCGTTTTTGACGACATACTAGAGGTCGACATCAATGGCTTCAAGATCCATGCGCATCTTATTCTTCCAGTAGGGGTAATCAGTGCCATCGAAGACAAGGCATGCATCGGAGACTTTGATTATCCCTGTAGTCGACATAGCTAAAACTCCAGGTGGTTAAACCGAATCACACCGAACAAGGGAGCACCTTGCTCTGATACCAATTGAAAGTGCTAGTTATCGACTAGAGGGGGCGTGAATAGGCGATTTTTATGAAAGTCTTGAAAACACGGGGGCTTTGAAGACAAACAATAGAAATGAACCTATTGATATGCAGCGGAAGGTAGACTACACTAGACAAGCCATAGTCAAGTAAGCAATGAAGTGAAAGCACGAAGACTATCAACAGCTAGGTAGTATTGATCAAGATGGAAGATAGTATGAAGTCAATCAACAACAGTCTTCACACAGTGAAGTTAAATAGATCATGCAAGCAGACAATGACTTCACGAAGACAAATAGTAAGTAAAGAGAGGTAAGAGATAGAACCAGTTCCTTGGTGAGGACAGGTATTTGTTAGACCAGTTCCAGTTGCTGTGACCACTATACGTCTGGTTAGTGAGGCTGAGATTCAACTCAGAAGACCGCGTCTTCACCTTATTCCCCTTGAGCTAAGGACACACAGTCCTCGCCCAATCACTCTGGTAAGTATTCAAGGGAGACTTCCAAACCTTCACAGACTTCGTTCACCGGCGATCCACAATGACTCTTGGATGCTCAGAACGCGGCGCCTAACCGGCTGGAGGATTCATGGTCCTCAAGTGTAATAAGTCTTCAGATCACGCAGATAGAAAGACTTCAGTGATGCCTAACACTCTTGGGCTCCGGGTGTTTAGGGCTTTGTCCTCTCAAGGATTTCTCTCTCAAAGGCTTCAGAGGTGGGTTGGTCTCAAACGACAAAAGCCATGCACTAACTCTGAGCAGACACAAATTTATGGTGTAGGGGGTGGGCTATTTATAGCCAGGAGGCAACCCGACCTGATTTTTCCAAAATTACCTTGGGTCACTAAGGAACAGACACATGTCCAACGGCAGATTTCAAACACACGCGCCAGCTTGACTTGGGCTACAAGTAAAGCTGACTTATCCACCTCTAGATAAGATTTGCACTCATTGTCTTCACTCGAAGACATATGATTTGGTTGAGCATCAGTTCAGTCACTCTAACTTTGTTCACTTGGACCCCACTTAACAGTACGGTGGTTCCTATGACTCAGCAAACAAGAAAAGGAAACTACGAAACAACTATGTCTTCACAATCCATAGTCTTCATGCGATGTCTTCTCATGTCATAGTCTTCATTGTGAATCTCTTCATAGACCACCATTGTCTTCAATGTCTTCACACATTGTTAGGGGTCATCTCTGGTAGGTAAACCAAATCAGTGAGGGACTACTACCTGTATTATCCTGCAATTCTCACAAACACATTAGTCCCTCAACCAAGTTTGTCGTCAATACTCCAAAACCAACTAAGGGTGGCACTAGATGCACTTACAATGAGTTGGCTAGGAACATGGATAGAATTTCTCTTGATGTTGATTCTTTGAAACTTAGACCTATTCCACCTAAGCATGATATCAGTGAGTCTCTCAAAGCCATGAGAATTTCCATTGATGAGTGCAAAGAAAGAACCGCTAGGATGCGTGCTAAAAAGGATTGCTTTGTGAAGGCGTGTTCTTCTAGTTTTCATGATAATAATGATGAAGATCTAAAAGTGATTGGTGTATATCCTTTTAAATCTTTGTTTTCCAATATGAATCTTAATAAAGATGGGACTGGAGATGAGTCAACTTTAGTTAGAAGGCGTCCCAATGATTTGGAGTTTTTAGATCTTGATGCAAAAATTGATAAAAGTGGGATTGAAGAGGTCAAAACTTTACATGGCAATGAACCCACTATTTTTTATTTCAAGAAATTTAATTATGATAATTGCTCTTTGATAGATTGTATTTCCTTGTTGCAATCTGTGCTAAATTCTCCTCATGCTTATGATCAAAACAAAGCTTTTACTAAACACATCGTTGATGCTTTGATGTAATCCCATAAAGAAAAGCTTGAACTAGAAGTTTCTATTCCTAGAAAACTTTATGATGAGTGGGAACCTACTATTAAAATTAAGATTAAAGATCATGAATGCTATGCTTTATGTGATTTGGGTGCTAGTGTTTCCACGATTCCAAAAACTTTGTGTGATGTGTTAGGTTTCCGTGAATTTGATGATTGTTCTTTAAATATGCATCTTGCGGATTCCACCATTAAGAAACCTATGAGAACGATTAATGATGGTATTATTGTTGCAAATAGGAATTATGTGCCAGTAGATTTCATTGTTCTTGATATAGATTGCAATCCTACATGTCCTATTATTCTTGGTAGACCTTTCCTTAGAATGATTGGTGCAATTATTGACATGAAAGAAGGAAGTATTAGATTCCAATTTCCGTTAAGGAAAGGCATGGAACACTTCCCTAGAAATAAAATTAAATTACCTTATGAATCTATTATGAGAGCCACATATGGATTGCATACCAAAGATCTATTCTTGTTTTTATGCCTAGCTAGGGGCGTTAAACGATAGCGCTTGTTGGGAGGCAACCCAATTTTATTTTTGTTCCTTGCCTTTTGTTCCTGTTTCGTAATAAATAACTCGTCTATCCTATGTTACAATTGTGTTCTTTATGTTTTAATTAGTGTTTGTGCAAAGTAAAGCCTTTAGGATCTTCTTGGATGATTGTTATTTGATCTTGCTGAAAAAACAGAAAGTATGCGCTCACGAGAATAATTTTCATTTTCAACCAGAGAGATATAAAATACTGATTCCAAATTCAGTAGATCAATATACAAATTATTTAGGATGTACTAATTTCTCAGGATTTTTAGAGTGACATAAGTATTCGAAACCTACAGATTACTACAGACTGTTCTGTTTTTGACAGATTCTGTTTTTTTGTGTGTTGTTTGCTTATTTTGATGAATCTATGGCTAGTATAGGGGGGAATGAACCATAGATAAGTTGGAATACAGTAGGTTTAACACCAATATTAATAAATAATGAGTTTATTACAGTACCTTAAAGTGGTGGTTTGTTTTCTTATACTAATGGAGCTCATGAGATTTTTTGTTGAGTTTTGTGTTGTGAAGTTTTCAAGTTTTTGGGTAAAGATTTGATGGATTTCGGAACAAGGAGTGGCAAGAGCCTCAGCTAGGGGACACCCAAGGCACCCCAAGGTAAAATTCAAGGACAACCAAAATCCTAAGCTCGGGGATGCCCCGGAAGGCATCCCATCTTTCGTCTTCATCTATCGGTAACTTTACTTGGGGCTATATTTTTATTCACCACATGATATATGTTTTGCTTGGAGCGTCTTGTATGATTTGAGTCTTTGCTTTTTAGTTTACCACAATCATACTTTCTGTACACACCCTTTGGGAGAGACACACATGAATCAGAATCCATTAGAATACTCTGTGTGCTTCACTTATATCTTTTGAGCTAGATAATTTTGCACTAGTGCTTCACTTATATCTTTTTAGAGCACATGGTGGTTTTATTTTATAGAAATTATTGATCTCTCATGCTTCACTAATATTATTTTGAGAGTCTTTTAGAATAGCATGGCAATTTGCTTTGGTTACGAAATTAGTCCTAATATGATAGACATGTGGGATGTTTATAACAAAAACTTGCATATAAAGTGCATTAAATGTTATGAGAAGTTTGATTCTTGATAGTTGTTTTGAGATATAAAGTGGTAATATTAAAGTTGTGCTAGTTGAGTAATTATGGAATTGAGAAATGCTTGTGTTGAAGTTGGCAAGTCCCGTAGCATGCACGTATGGTAAATGTTGTGTGACAAATTTTAAGCATGAGGTGTTCTTTGATTGCTTTCCTTACGAGTGGCGGTCGGGGACGAGCGATGGTATTTTCCTACCAATATATCCCCCTAGGAGCATGCACGTAGTGCTTAGTTTTGATGACTTGTAGATTTTTGCAATAAGTTATATGACTTCTTTATGACTAATTTTGAGTCCATGGATTATACGCACTCTCACCCTTGCATCATCGCTAGCCTCTTCGATACCGTGCATTGCCCTTTCTCACCTCGAGAGTTGGTGCAAACTTCTCCGGTGCATCCAAACCCTGTGATATGATACACTCTATCACACATAAGCCTCCTTATATCTTGCTCAAAATATCCACCATACCTACCTATTATGGCATTCCATAGCCATTCCGAGATATATTGCCATGCAACTTTCCACCGTTCCATTTATTATGACACGCTCCATCATTGTCATATTGCCGTGCATGATCATGTAGTTGACATCGTATTTGTGGCAAAGCCTCCTTCATAATTCTTTCATACATGTCACTCTTGATTCATTGCATATCCCGGTACACCGCCGGAGGCATTCACATAGAGTCATATTTTGTTCTAAGTATCGAGTTGTAATTCTTGAGTTGTAAAGTAAAGAAAAGTGTGATGATTTTCATTATTAGAGCATTGTCCCATGTGAGGAAAGTTCTTCGAAAAAAGGGAGAAAGGCCATAAAAAAGAGAGGCCCCAAAAAATGAGAGAAAAAGAGAGAAGGGGCAATGTAACTATCCTTTTTCCACACTTGTGCTTCAAAGTAGCACCATGATCTTCATGGTAGAGAGTCTCTTATGTTGTCACTTTCATATACTAGTGGGAATTTTTCATTATAGATCTTGGCTTGTATATTCCAACTATGGGCTTCCTCAAATGCCCTAGGTCTTCGTGAGCAAGCAAGTTGGATGCACACCCACTTAGTTTCTTTTGTTGAGCTTTCATATATTCATAGCTCTAGTGCATCCGTTGCATGGCAATCCCTACTCCTTGCATTGACATCAATTGATGGGCATCTCCATAGCCCGTTGATTAGCCGCGTCAATGTGAGACTTTCTCCCTTTTTTTCTTCTCACACAACCTCCATCATCATATTCTATTCCACCCATAGTGCTATATCCATGGCTCGCGCTCATATATTGTGTGGAAGTTGAAAGAGTTTGAAAAAGACTAAAGTATGAAACAATTGCTTGGCTTGTCATCGGGGTTGTGCATGATGGGAGCATTTTGTGTGACGAAAATGAAGCATGCCCAAACTATATGACTTTGTAGGGATAAGCTTTCTTTGGCTATGTTATTTTGATAAGACATGATTTCTTGGTTAGCATTGATTGAAGTATTATTATTTTTATGTCAATACTAAACTTCTGTCTAGAATCTTTCGGATCTAAACATTCATGCGACAATAAAGAGAAATACATTGAAAATTATGTTAGGTAGCATTCCACATCAAAAATTCGGTTTTTATCATTTACCTACTCGAGGACAAGCAGGAATTAAGCTTGGGGATGCTTGATAGGTCTCCAATGTATCTCTAATTTCTTATTGTTCCATGCTATTATATTATCTGTTTTGGATGCTTATGGGCTTTATTATACACTTTTATATTATTTTTGGGACTAACCTATTAAACGAAATCCAAGTGCAAATTGTTGTTTTTTTGCCTATTTCAGTGTTTCGCATAAAAGGAATATCAAACAGAATCCAAACGGAATGAAACCTTCGCGAGGATCTTTTTTGGAACAAACATGATCCAGGAGACTTGGAGTGGACGTCAAGGAAGCAGCGAGGTAGGGTGGCGCGCCCAGGGGGCCAGGCGCGCCCCCACCATCGTGGGCCCCTCGCAGCTCCACGGACCTACTTCTTTCGCCTATATACACTCTTATACCCTAAAAACATCGAGGGGAGCCACAAAACCACTTTTCCACCACCACAACCTTCTGTACCCGTGAGATCCCATCTAGGAACCTTTTCCGATGATCTTCCGGAGGGGGAATCGATCACGAAGGGCTTCTACATCAACACCATAGCCTCTTCGATGATGTGTGAGTAATTTACCATAGACCTTCGGGTCCATAGTTATTAGCTAGATGGCTTCTTCTCTCTCTTTGGATCTCAATACAAAGTTCTCCTGGATGTTCTTGGAGATCTATTCGATGTAATCTTTTTCTGATGTGTTTGCCAAGATCCGATGAATTGTGGGTTTATGATTAAGATTATCTATGGACAATATTTGATTCTTCTCTGAATTCTTATATGCATGATTTGATATCTTTGCAAGTCTCTTCAAATTATCAGTTTTATTTGGCCTATTAGATTGATCTTTATTGCAATGGGAAAAGTGCTTAGCTTTGGGTTCAATCTTGTGGTGCTCGATCCCAGTGATAGAAAGGGAACCGACACGTATTGTATTGTATTGTTGCCATCGAGGATAAAAATACGGGGTTTATATCATATTGCTAGAGTTTATCCCTCTACATCATGTCATCTTGCCTAATGCGTTACTCTGTTCTTATGAACTTAATACTCTATATGCATGATGGATAGCGGTCGATGTGTGGAGTAATAGTAGTAGACGCAGAATCGTTTTGGTCTACTTGACACAGACGTGATGCCAATGTTCATGATCATGCCTAGATATCATCATAACTATGCGCTTTTCTATCAATTGCTCGGCAGTAATTTGTTCACCCACCGTAATATATGCTATCTTGAGAGAAGCCACTAGTGAAACCTATGGCCCCCTGGTCTACTTTACATCATATAAGTTTCCGATCTACAATTCTAGTTTACTATTTATTTTGCAATCTTCACTTTCAATCTATACAACAAAAATACCAAAAATATTTATCTTATTATCTCTATCAGATCTCACTTTCGTAAGTGACCATGAAGGGATTGACAACCCCTTTATCGCGTTGGTTGCGAGGTTCTTGTTTGTTTGTGTAGGTACTAGGTGACCTGCGTGTAGTCTCCTACTGGATTGATACCTTGGTTCTCAAAAACTGAGGGAAATACTTACACTACTTTGCTGCATCACCCTTTCCTCTCCAAGGGAAAACCAACGCATGCTCAAGAGGTAGCAAGAAGGGTTTCTGGCACCGTTGTCGGGGAGGTTGTACCAACTTAATCAAGATTTGATCTCTCGTCAACAAGCCATTTCTGGTGCCGTTGCCAGGGATATCTACGCACAAGTCAAGACATACCAAGTACCCATCACAAACTCTTATCCCTCGCATTACATTATTTGCCATTTGCCTCTCCTTTTCATCTCCCCCTCTTCACCCTAGCCATTTTATTTGCATCTTTTCCTTTTGCTTTTCTTTCGCCATGGCCGAATCAAAAAAGGTCTAAGGGTTCTCTCCCAAGCTTTAGTACTTTGTATAGTCTCTCTGTTCTTTCTAAGCTCATAAATAATGATGCTATGGAAAGACCTACCGAGGTTATCAATGAGGGTTTGAATAATTTAGATGAAGATGATCCTGGCATTTTTCGTTATTTACTTGAGTCTTTAAAAGATGCATTGGATAGGTTATTAAGGATCCGATCCAGCTATGTGCCCAAATATCATATCGAGATATACCTGGAAAGCTTTTATGTTGGCTTACCCTCTTCATTCAAGCAAGTTTTAGACTCTATTTTTGAAGAAGGTTTTCTTGAGGGGGATCCCATAGATACCTATGAAAAGATGAAAACTATATTTGGGCACCCCATGAGTGAGAAGGTTGAATCCACCTCTCTTTTCTGCTTTTATCAAAATGAAATTATCAAAGAGATGAAGTCTAGCTTAGATGCAAATTTCCGTAGAGTGCTTAATCTTTCTTCTACCATTAATGGACACATACTTTCTCAGAATAGAAATATAAATGATATATATAATAAAATTTATCTTTTCTTTCCTAATACCAGAGATGACAATACCTAGATCTATTCTTGCTTTTATGCCGTTAAACGATAGCGCTTGTTGGGAGGCAACCCAATTTTATTTTTTTCTTGCTTTTTGGTTCTGTTTAGTAATAAATAATTCATCTAGCTTCTGTTTAGATGTGGTTTTATTCTTTTAATTAGTGTTTGTGCCAAGTAGAACCTTTGGGAAGACTTGGGGGAAGTTTATGCGATCTTGCTGTAAAAACAGAAACCTTAGTGCTCACGAGATTTGCTGCCATTGTTTACTGGAGAGTGCAATTAGGTTGATTGTTATTGCAAATGATTAATAGAAAAATTCTTCACGTCCACCAATTTATTTCATAATTTTTGGGGTTACAAAAGTATTCGAAACCTACAGCTTAGTACAGACTGTTCTATTTTTTAAAAGATTCTGTTTTTCGTGTTTTGTTTGCTTATTTTGATGAATCTATGGCTAGTATCAGGGGGTATGTACCATAGAGAAGTTGGAATACAGTAGGTTTAACACCAATATAAATAAATAATGAGTTCATTACAGTACCTTGAAGTGGCGGTTTGTTTTATTATACTAACGGAGCTCATGAGATTTTTCTGTTGAAGTTTTGTGTTGTGAAGTATTCAAGTTTTGGGTAAATATTTGATGGATTTTGGAACAAGGAGTGGCAAGAGCCTAATCTTGGGGATTCCCAAGGCACCCCAAGGTAAAATTCAAAGACAACCAAAATCCTAAGCTTGGGGATGCCCCGGAAGGCATCCCCTCTTTCATCTTCGTCCATCGGTAACTTTACTTGAGGCTATATTTTTATTCACCACATGATATGCGTTTTGCTTGGAGCGTCTTGTATGATTTGAGTCTTTGCTTTTTAGTTTACCACAATAAACCTCTCTGTACACACATTTTGGGAGAGACACACATGAATCGGAATTTATTAGAATACTCTATGTGCTTCACTTATATCTTTTGAGCTAGATAATTTTGCTCTAGTGCTTCACTTATATCTTTTTAGAGCACGGTGGTGATTTTATTTTATAGAAATTATTGATCTCTCATGCATCACTTATATTATTTTGAGAGTCCTTTAGAACAGCATGGTAATTTTCTTTGGTTATAAAATTATTCCTAATATGATAGGCATCCAGGATGGGTATAATAAAAACTATCATAAAAAGTGCATTGAATACTATGAGAAGTTTGATACTTGATGATTGTTTTGAGATATGAAGATGCTGATATTAGAGTCATGCTAGTTGAGTAGTTGTGAATTTGAGAAATACTTGTGTTAAAGTTTGTGATTCCTGTAGCATGCACGTATGGTGAACCGTTATGTGATGAAGTTGGAGCATGATTTATTTATTGATTGTCTTCCTTATGAGTGGTAGTCGGGGACGAGCGATGGTCTTTTCCTACCAATCTACCCCCTAGGAGCATGCGCGTAGTACTTTGTTTTGATAAATAATAGAATTTTGCAATAAGTATGTGAGTTCTTTATGACTAATGTTGAGTCCATGGATTATACGCACTCTCACCCTTCCACCATTACTAGCCTCTCTAGCACCGCGCAACTTTCGTCGGTACCATAAACCCACCATACAAAACAGCCACCATACCTACCTATTATGGCATTTCCATAGCCATTCCGAGATATATTGCCATGCAACTTACCACTGTTCCGTTTATGATGACACGCTTCATCATTGTCATATTGCTTTGCATGATCATGTAGTTGACATCGTATTTGTGGCAAAGCCACCTTCATAATTGTTTCAAACATGTCACTCATGAGTCATTGCACATCCCGGTACACCGCCGGAGGCATTCACATAGAGTCATATTTTGTTCTAAGTATCGAGTTGTAATTCTTGAGTTGTAAGTAAATAAAAGTGTGATAATCATCATTATTAGAGCATTGTCCCAAGTGAGGAAAGGATGATGGAGACTATGATTCCCCCACAAGTCGGGATGAGATTCTGGATGGAAAAAAAGAAAAAAAGAGGCCATAAAAAAGAGAAAAGGACCAAATAAAAAAATGAGAGAAAAAGAGAGAAGGGACAATGTTACTATCCTTTTACCACACTTGTGCTTCAAAGTAGCACCATGATCTTCATGATAGAGAGTCTCCTATGTTGTCACTTTCATATACTAGTGGGAATTTCATATTATATAACTTGGCTTGTATATTCCAATGATGGGCTTCCTCAAAATGCCCTAGGTGTTCGTGAGCAAGCGAGTTGGATGCACACCCACTTAGTTTATTTTGTTGAGCTTCAATACACTTATAGCTCTAGTGCATCCGTTGCATGGCAATCCCTACTCACTCACATTGATATCTATTGATGGGCATCTCCATAGCCCGTTGATACGCCTAGTTGATGT
The DNA here is from genome assembly GCF_002162155.2 of Triticum dicoccoides. Taxonomy (NCBI): domain Eukaryota; kingdom Viridiplantae; phylum Streptophyta; class Magnoliopsida; order Poales; family Poaceae; genus Triticum; species Triticum dicoccoides. Next base: position 370,482,741 of record NC_041390.1, read on the forward strand.
GAGACTATCTTCTCCTTTTTGTCTTCTCCTCAACGACCATTATATTCCACCTACAGTGCTATATACATGGCTCACGCTCATCTATTGCGTGAAGATTGAAAAAGTTTGAGAACATCAAAAGTATGAAACAATTGCTTGGCTTGTCATCGGGGTCGTGCATGATTTAAATATTTTGTGTGGTGAAGATGGAGCATAGCCATACTATATGATTTTCTAGGGATAACTTTCTTTGGCCATGTTATTTTGAGAAGACATGATTGCTTTATCAGTATGCTTGAAGTATTATTATTTTTATGTCAACATTAGACTTTTTTCTTGAATCTTTCGGATCTGAACATTCATGCCACAATAAAGAAAATTACATTGATAATTATGCTAGGTAGCATTCCGCATCAAAAATTCTGTTTTTTATCATTTACCTACTCGAGGACGAGCAGGAATTAAGCTTGGGGATGCTTGATACGTCTCCAACGTATCTATAATTTTTTATTGTTCCATGCTATTGTATTATCTGTTTTGGATGTTTAATGGGCTTTAATTTACATTTTTATATTATTTTTGGGACTAACCTACTAACCAAAGGCCCAGTGCAAATTGTTGTTTTTTTTGCCTATTTCAGTGTTTCACATAAAAGGAATATCAAACGGAATTCAAACAGAATGAAACCTTTGGGAGAGTTATTTTTGGAAAAAAACATTATCCAGGAGACTTGGAGTGGCCATCAAGAAAGAAGCGAGGAGGCCACGAGGCAGGGGGCACGCCCAAGGGGGCAGGCGCGCCCCCCACCCTCGTGGGCCCCTCACAGCTCCACCGACGTACTTCTTCCTCCTATATATACCCATATACCCCCAAAACATGCTAGAGCACCATGAAACCCTATTTCCACCGCCGCAACCTTCTGTACCCGTGAGATCCCATCTTGGGGCCTTTTTCGGCGCTCCGCTGGAAGGGGAATCGATCATGGAGGGCTTCTACATCAACACCATAGCCTCTCTGATGTTGTCTGAGTAGTTTACCAAAGACCTTTGGGTCCATAGTTATTAGCTAGATGGCTTCTTCTCTCTCTTTGGATCTCACTACAAAGTTCTCATCGATTCTCTTGGAGATCTATTCGATGTAATTCTTTTTGCGGTGTGTTTGTTGAGATCCGATGAATTGTGGGTTTATGATCAAGATTATCTATGAAAAATATTTGATTCTTCTCCAAATATCTTATGCATGATTTAAATATCTTTGCAAGTCCCTTCGAATTATCAGTTTGGTTTGGCCTACTAGATTGATCGTTCTTCTAATGGGAGAAGTGCTTAGCTTTGGGTTCAATCTTGCGGTTTCCTTTCCCAGTGACAGCAGGGGCAGCAAGGCACATATTGTATTGTTGTCATCGAGGATAAAAAGATGGGGTTTATATCATATTGCTTGAGTTTATCCCTCTATATCATGTCATCTTGCCTAATGTGTTACTCTGTTCTTATGAACTTAATACTCTAGATGCATGTTGTATAGCTGTCGATGTGTGGAGTAATAGTAGTAGATGCAGAATCGTTTCGGTCTACTTGTCGCGGACGTGATGCCTATATACATGATCATGCCTAGATATTCTCATAACTATGCACTTTTCTATCAATTGCTCGACAGTAATTTGTTCACACACCATAGAAATTGCTATCTTGAGAGAAGCCACTAGTGAAACCTATGGCCCCCGGGTCTATCTTCCATCATATTATTTTCCTATCAATTTTTTATTTCTATTTTGCAATCTTTATTTTCCAATCTATACAATAAAAATACCAAAAATATGTATCTTATTATCTCTATCAGATCTCACTCTCGTAAGTGACCGTGAAGGGATTGACAACCCCTTTATCGCGTTGGTTGCGAGGTTCTTGTTTGTTTGTGCAGGTACTAGGTGACTTGTGTGCTATCTCCTACTGGATTGATACCTTTGTTCTCAAAACTGACGGAAATACGTACGCTACTGTGCTGCATCACCCTTTCCTCTTCAAGGGAAAACCAACGCTAGCTCAAGAGGCAGCAGCGAACACATGCTCTGGTGATCGGCGAGCTTGTGGTAAGTGACGTAGAGCCCACAGCCTTCATGCGAGCACTCCACCCTCACCGATGAGAGGACGGCGTCCACCACCGTGTTCCGCACGTCGAAGCCACCACCGCGCTCGCACTTCTGGCACTGCCGCTGGTTCCCGGGGTGCTCGACGCGGTAGTCCGCGCAGGCCAGTGCCCTCCCTTGCACTGCACAAATCAATCGAACAACACATCAATCAAGAAACCTGCACCTTGCTCGATCAACCAAACGGACGAGGTGTATTCGAACCTCATACATTGGAGGCTTCAAGGGGCGGAGGCACAAGGGGAAGTGGAGCAAGGTGAGGTCCATCGAGACCATAGAGAGCTCCATCGCTGGGTCATGTTCCGTCTGCATGATCTCTCCCTCCTCCTACACAACCATCTCTCGCTTTATTAGGGATGGGGCATTACGAAGCTTTACCATCACATATTCATACTACTTCAAGGTGCATTAAATCAACACATGCAAGTATCAATAGGAGAGTCACGGCATGCATGCATGCGTTGTAATTAATGCATCGGTAAACGCAAATTATTGAAATATATCGAGTGTAGTGCTTTGATGCGTCACGTCAACTCGTACAAGACCGAGAAGTTTGATTACTACAATGCCCTCTCCCTCACGAACTGAGCTCCGGTGCCTTAACTGCACCTGCCATTGGCTGCATGATAGGTGGGCCACCCACCTGTTGGGCCCACTTGTCATACATGCAAAGGCAGGAGCAGTAAGTCAATGAAGTTTTGTCCCTCCCTCGCCCATGAGCGTGGTGGCTGGCAGGACTAGGAGAAGCTTTCGTTCGCTACATGCTCTCCCTCCCACACATGGTGGACATGCAGCAGTTCAATCGGTGTCAGATGGCCAGAAGCACACTGTAGTACTCCTCCACTACAATAGAACTCCATCATTATTCGACTTCCCAAAGAGGCGAAGAGCCAAGCGCAGCCCAGACACTCGTGTGGCAGTTTCAAGTGTAGAGTAGTCTAGGATAGCGTGTACCATGCCTGTATGCTTAAAGTCGTTGTGGTCAGCTCCATGTTTTTTTATTAAAATAATCTTCTGGACCTACCTGTCATCCTGGTGATTGTAGTTTGCACGCTCATCTAGTCAAGACAGGAATGTATATTTTAATTTTGTGGTGTGATAAATGTTAGTGGTTGCAGCAAATGCAGTATTGTACACTGCGGGTCTTTCAGCCAAGTTTAGAGGCAACCATGTAGGGCCAGTGCTATGATGTGTCGCGTCAACTTGTACAACGAGGAGAAGCTTGATTTTACTACCACACGCCTTCTCCCTCACCCATGCGCGCAGTGGCTCGCAAACAAGGACATGCTTTTGCTTAGGCTGGTCGTAATGGAATACTAGTATCATGCATATGATACTAGTGTATGGTACCACACATCCATAGTGCATAGTATCATATGTTAGTATCATCGATGACTTAATTTATTAGCATGCATGACACATAGTAGCACAACATTTAATATGATACGGTATCATGATATGATACTCAACCCTCTCTTTCTTCATTTACTTCTATGCCACCTCATCAAATTTGCCTAGTTGGCATGCATGATACTCCCTCCGTTCCTAAATATTTATCTTTTTAGATATTTCAAATGGACTACCACATACGGATGTATATATACATATTTTAGAGTGTAGATTCACTCATTTTGCTCCCTATGTAGTCACTTGTTGAAATCTCTAGAAAGACAAATATTTAGGAATGGAGGGAGTACTATTGTAACACCCAGGATGTAACTTTCCCAATTTGTACTCCAACTCTTGCCGTTTCTGGCGTTAAGATATTTTATTTCCTCGGGTTCGGGTTTTTTTGTCTCCGTGTGTTGTTATCGTTGTCATGCATCTCATATCATGTCATCATGTGCATTGCATTTGCATACGTGTTCGTCTCATGCATTCGAGCATTTTCCCCGTTGCCCGTTTTGCATTCCGGCGCTTCGTTCTCCTCCGGTGGTCATTTCTAGCTTTCTTTTGTGTGTGGGGATTAAACATTTCCGGATTGGACCGAGACTTGCCAAGCGACCTTGGTTTACTACCGGTAGACCGCCTGTCAAGTTTCGTATCATTTGGACTTTGTTTGATACTCCAACGGTTAACCGAGGGACCGAAAAGGCCTCGTGTGTGTTGCAGCCCAACACCCCTCCATTTTGGCCAAAAACCCACCTAACTCTGCTCCATCACCTAGAGCGTTCGATCACAATCGCGTGGCCGAAAACCACACCTCATTTGGACTCTCCTAGCTCCCTCTATGCCTATATATACCTCCCCCATTCCAAATCTCGGATCCCCTCGTCAAACCCTAAAAAAACCCATCTCCGCCGCCGCCGGACGTGTCCGCACAGGCCGGACAACGTCCGGATCTGCCTCCGCCAACCGGGAGCCGCCACGTGGGTGCCCCGGACCACATCACCGCCGCCTCCCCGCGAGCCCGCGCGGCCCAGGCTGGGCCCCCCCGGCCCGCATCGCCACCGCGCCCCGCCTCCTCGTGCTCGGCCCGCCCGGCCGGCGCGCGCCGCCGCCCCGCCGCTGCCGCAAGCCGCCGCCATCGCCCGCGAGCCGCCGCCCGCTGCCTCCTCCTCCGGCCGTCGCA